>NW_028317815.1:20510714-20832857 GCF_062004578.1 Staurois parvus | reverse complement strand
CGTAAATGACATGTACTGTCCCTGACCGTAGTTACAGCTCCACACGTCGGCGCTGCCGTGCACTTTGGCAGAGACCGACATGCTCAAAGACTGGCCCACCATCTCTTCTACATGTGAATGCAGGGCTGGCACTGCCTTTTTGGCGAAGAAATGCCGGCTTGGCACTCTCCACCGCGGCTCGGCACAAGCCATCATTTCTCGGAAAGGTGCTGAGTCCACCACTTGGAAAGGGAGGGACTGCAGCACCAGCAACTTGGACAGGAGGACGTTCAGCTTCTGCACCGTCGGGTGCGTGCTCGCAAACTGTCGTCCCTTGGAAACGGATTCCAAGAAAGACTGCTGACGGAATCCGTGAAGAGGAGTAGCAGGAGAAGGAGCATCTGAACGAGCGGAAGATGCCAACGAGCGACAACTCCCCTCAGCAGAGGTGTTGGAGCCTTGACTGGCTGATAGAGGGCGATTGACGTCGGGTGACGGAGCAAGTAACGGAGCGGGTGATGGAGCGGGGGCTGGGGCAGGCAGAACCGCCGTATCTTTATCACGGTTTTCCCAGGCCACCGAATGGCGACGCTGCATATGCTGACGCAGCGCTGTAGTCCCAACATTGGCCCCATGGCCACGCTTGACTTTCTGGCCACATAGTCGACATACGGCTACGTTTACTTCCTCAGGCGGCTTGACAAAAAATTGCCACACCGCCGAGTAGGAAACTTTGCCCCCGCTACTCCTCACTGGCTGACTGCTACTTCCTCCGTGCACACCGGCACCACTACTGGCCGTGGTGGTAGGCTGCAGTGGAGCTGGTGCTCTATTCCGTGGCCGTTTGGCTCCACTGACACTGCTGCGACCCTGCTGCCTCCTGGGCAACCCACCGACTGTTTTGCTCGCTGGCAAGCTGGCACCCTCTTCTCCTGATGATGCGGAAGCAATAGCCTGATGACGACGAGGCTGCCAAGTGCGATCAGCCTCATCATCATCAATTAGGGTCTCCGCGTCACTACTAGCCCCCTCGGCTGCATGTGGGTCAGGAGACAGACCTGTCTCTAGACCGGCTACCGAGCCACTCTCCTCGCCAGTACTTCTTCGCCTGGCTGCTGAAGAGGCGGATGTCTCCCCCCGTTCCTGACCGCCCTCTGTTAGCTCTTCCTCACTGTACAGTGGGGCTGAGCCCACAGCATGCGATACTTCGCTTGGTGAGGGAACACCAAAGGACAGGGGCAGGTCGAGGACACGTGATTTCAGTGGGCTTGCTCCCGGGCCATGCCAACTAACGGTTGTGTCTGACGTACCCACCGACCGTTGGCTGTAGGTGTCAGAGGTGACCTGGGAAGAGGAAGACGACCGAGTCAACCAGTCGATGACAGCAGGGTTGTCGGTGGAGACACGACCGCTGGATGACACCGGGAGCACTGGCCTCTGGCTGCGACTAGTGCTGCCTCGACCCCTTCCTCTGCTGCCACATCTGCTCGCTACTGAAACATTGCCTCCTCTGCCACTCCTCTGCGTGTTGTCTGACATACTCTTTAATTCAATAAGCACCCCAAAAATAAAACCGGATTTAACTCTTTGAACGTACAATAGTGGTTGTGAAGCAGAAAGTCAGTTTATTTAGCACAATCGGTCAATTGCAGCTTGCCGTTGGCTGGAAACTGTACGTTTATGTCACTGGAATGCCCTAATCACCCAAAAAATATTACCGCCACCCGGCGTGTAAATGGATCTAACTCTTTGAACGTACAATAGTGGTTGTGAAGCAGAAAGTCAGTTTATTGTACACAATCGGTCAATTGCAGCTTGCCGTTGGCTGGAAACTGTACGTTTCTGTCACTGGAATGCACTAATCACCCAAAAAATATTACCGCCAGCCGGCGTGTAAATGGATTTAACTCTTTGAACGTACAATAGTGGTTGTGAAGCAGAAAGTCAGTTTATTTTGCACAATCGGTCAATTGCAGCTTGCCGTTGGCTGTAAACTGTACATTTATGTCACTGGAATGCACTAATCACCCAAAAAATATTACCGCCACCCGGCGTGTATATGGATTTAACTCTTTGAACGTACAATAGTGGTTGTGAAGCAGAAAGTCAGTTTATTTAGCACAATCGGTCAATTGCAGCTTGCCGTTGGCTGGAAACTGTACGTTTATGTCACTGGAATGCACTAATCACCCAAAAAATATTACCGCCAGCCGGCGTGTAAATGGATTTAACTCTTTGAACGTACAATAGTGGTTGTGAAGCAGAAAGTCAGTTTATTTTGCACAATCGGTCAATTGCAGCTTGCCGTTGGCTGGAAACTGTACGTTTATGTCACTGGAATGCACTAATCACCCAAAAAATATTACCGCCACCCGGCGTGTAAATGGATCTAACTCTTTGAACGTACAATAGTGGTTGTGAAGCAGAAAGTCAGTTTATTGTACACAATCGGTCAATTGCAGCTTGCCGTTGGCTGGAAACTGTACGTTTCTGTCACTGGAATGCACTAATCACCCAAAAAATATTACCGCCAGCCGGCGTGTAAATGGATTTAACTCTTTGAACGTACAATAGTGGTTGTGAAGCAGAAAGTCAGTTTATTTTGCACAATCGGTCAATTGCAGCTTGCCGTTGGCTGGAAACTGTACGTTTATGTCACTGGAATGCACTAATCACCCAAAAAATATTACCGCCACCCGGCGTGTAAATGGATCTAACTCTTTGAACGTACAATATTGTTTGTTAAGCAGAAAGTCAGTTTATTGTACACAATTGGTCAATTGCAGCTTGCCGTTGGCTGGAAACTGTACGTTTCTGTCACTGGAATGCACTAATCACCCAAAAAATATTACCGCCAGCCGGCGTGTAAATGGATTTAACTCTTTGAACGTACAATAGTGGTTGTGAAGCACAAAGTCAGTTTATTTTGCACAATCGGTCAATTGCAGCTTGCCGTTGGCTGGAAACTGTACGTTTATGTCACTGGAATGCACTAATCACCCAAAAAATATTACCGCCACCCGGCGTGTAAATGGATCTAACTCTTTGAACGTACAATAGTGGTTGTGAAGCAGAAAGTCAGTTTATTGTACACAATCGGTCAATTGCAGCTTGCCGTTGGCTGGAAACTGTACGTTTCTGTCACTGGAATGCACTAATCACCCAAAAAATATTACCGCCAGCCGGCGTGTAAATGGATTTAACTCTTTGAACGTACAATAGTGGTTGTGAAGCAGAAAGTCAGTTTATTTTGCACAATCGGTCAATTGCAGCTTGCCGTTGGCTGGAAACTGTACGTTTATGTCACTGGAATGCACTAATCACCCAAAAAATATTACCGCCACCCGGCGTGTAAATGGATCTAACTCTTTGAACGTACAATATTGTTTGTTAAGCAGAAAGTCAGTTTATTGTACACAATTGGTCAATTGCAGCTTGCCGTTGGCTGGAAACTGTACGTTTCTGTCACTGGAATGCACTAATCACCCAAAAAATATTACCGCCAGCCGGCGTGTAAATGGATTTAACTCTTTGAACGTACAATAGTGGTTGTGAAGCAGAAAGTCAGTTTATTTTGCACAATCGGTCAATTGCAGCTTGCCGTTGGCTGGAAACTGTACGTTTATGTCACTGGAATGCACTAATCACCCAAAAATATTACCGCCACCCGGCGTGTAAATGGATCTAACTCTTTGAACGTACAATAGTGGTTGTGAAGCAGAAAGTCAGTTTATTGTACACAATCGGTCAATTGCAGCTTGCCGTTGGCTGGAAACTGTACGTTTGTGTCACTGGAATGCACTAATCACCCAAAAAATATTAGCGCCAGCCGGCGTGTAAATGGATTTAACTCTTTGAACGTACAATAGTGGTTGTGAAGCAGAAAGTCAGTTTATTTTGCACAATCGGCAAACTGCAGCACCAACTGTGCACGACAGCCACCAAAAAAAAAAAGGGTGTATGTCACTTTAAATTTTGATAGCTGTGGCCCTAAGTAACGATTCTGTGTCCCTGAGTAACGATTCTGTGTCCCTGAGTAACGATTCTGTGTCCCTGAGTAACAATTCTGTGTCCCTGAGTAACAATTCTGTGGCCCTAAAGTCTCTGTGGCCCTAACTCTGTCCCTTAATACACACAGGTCTGTCTCTCTTGAATGACCGGAGGCTAATGGAGAATTCTAAGATGGCCGCGATTTATAGCTCCACCATTACACAGTGCTGGCTGGCTGCTGATTGGCTAATGCGATCACATGTCATGATTCATCACTCATGAATGCATTATGGGTCAGCGCGCCTTGTCTGCGCGCCTTCCCAGAGATCCCCGCCCCATCTTCTCTGTGCATTTTCTCCTGTCGCCACACATGTCGCCGCCATTTTTGGGAAAATTAGATTCGTGCATCCGAAGTTTGCTAATCTTCGGATTCGTCGCGAATCAAATTTTTCCAAATCTTCGGAACGAATTCCACTTCGTTATGTTCGATTCGCTCATCTCTAGATGTTACATTAGGAATACAAAAACACTCTTTCAGTTAATTGGAGTTTCTTCTTGCAGGATATCCTCTAGTCTACTTTCACCAGTAATTTTCCAAGCAGGACAGCAACATCACAGCCAGCAATGTGGAGGGTACGTAAGTATAAATCTAACTTTTTTACTGGTAAATATTTTACCCACTAACAGTAGATATTGTTAAAAGGGGAAGGTAGGCCAGGCAGTTTACTGCAGGGTCCCCTTTAAAAAGGGATTAACATTCAATATATTTTATTATATGTGCATACATGAAGTAGTATAGAAGTGCAACTCATACAAGTAATTATTACTTCTCCCAAAGATTACAGTACTCTACCAACAATGTCTTTATCTGCAGTACAAAAAGATCCATTTTAATTAGGCAAAAATTTTGGCAAAAAATTTAGGAATATTGTACAAAGCACAGTAACGCCAGCCGATCAACATTCAGTTGTCATTTATGCCAATGCACTCAATTGCTGAAGTTTGACTGCACTAATACTCTGCATATAAATAATTTTTAATAGTTTTTATTTTAATCTATATTTTATTTATTGAAAATATTTTATTCTGGAGAACACCATAAAATATATCAATACAAAACAAACCACATTAAAGAAATAAAAACATATTTAACACATTAAACATTTTAACCTATCCTATCTCTCTGGTTTCAAAAAAATAAACAAATGCAGTTAACTGTTAAATAAAATTTTAAATACCAGCATTTCCATGAGTTTCTCTAAAAAAAAAATATTCACAAAAAAAGTTCAGCTTCCTTGCAATGACTAATTCATATAAACTAACAACTAGGTGAGCCATCCAGGGTCATGTAACTCATTAGAGAGATGCACAAATAAATAATATAAAGCACCGATAAATGTTTTTTCAGTTAAAACTGTGACATAAAAGATAGACACCTTGAATGTACCTTTATTATTTCCTGTTGTTCAATTTCATTTTCAAGTTCTTTTTGTGCTATCTGAATTTCTCTTTCCTTTGAAGCCAAGTCTTCCTTTAGTTCTTTGATTTCCAAAACCCTTTGGGTGTTTTCTTTTTGTAGCTCATCACTGGCTTCTTTCAGTAATTTGGCCCTTTTTTCTAGCTCCTATAATATCCACAACATTTCCACATTATATAAAATAACATGTAAACTATTTACACTACATTAGTACTGTAAAAAAGGTTGGGATGCTTCACTTACAATAAAAGATTAGAAAAACTGGAACATTTAGTTTGAATAAAAAGACACACTTTTAAATATATACAAAGCTTGGATAGAAATTTTGCAATTAAATTTGTATCCTAAGGACTTTACAAGGGACAAAAGAACATGGGTGTGATTGAAAGAAAGAAGATTTCTTCATTTTAGGAAAGATTCTTTACAGTTAGAGTAGTTAAGCACAGCATGCCTTACTTGTATGAGTTACTAATGGCAAATTCAGTAATGGAATAAAAGTTAGAATTCTTAAACTAATGTTGTCAATAACTATTACAGGACTCATGTGGCTCATGATTTGTTGTTGCTTACCCCACTTTTAGGCACTCGTTCATATTCTCTTTCCAGCAGTGTTTTCTCCTCTTGTAACCTGTTGGAAAGTATGCATTCAAGCCATTAATAAGAGGTATGGGGAATGCTCTCCATATTCCTATACAAAACAACTTTTGTAAAAATAGTTTACTAGCATTTAAGAAGATTATATAAATATTATTAATAACATTAAAGAAATGTAAAAACAGAACCTTAAAAAAAAAAACACACTACAATGTCTATTTCTGATGAAACGATTAAGAGCCAATTCACAAATATGTGACTTTGATACATTTTGAACCAAATCCAATTTGCATGACGTGAGAGAACATTGTTTCTATTGTGCCTGTTCACATATGTCCGGAGCAACCAGAGTTCAGATTCAGTGCAAATTGAAAGAGTCCTGTCCGTTTTCGAAGTAGTGCAGTCCAGCTCAGGTTCGAATTCGAGCCCATTGACTTCTATGGGAGCTCTTCTGAATTGCACGTCATTCAGTTGTGAAGGGGATAAATCCCTGACCTGATCCTGATGTAAACCTGACCTGAAATGCTGAACAACTACTTTGTCAATTAGCTGTGAAAACTGAGCTTTAATTCACAACGCACATGTGAGAGTCAGCACTGAAATAGAAATTCCAAAGCTTTTTTGGTCATACTTTTCCTCTGGGACACAAGAGTGCACTTTCTTTAGCACTCCCGTGACCCAGAAACTGCTGACAGCAGGCTAAAAGCCGCTGTTGAATTACATCACAGAGTCACTCCAGGCTCTGGAAGAATGCTGACCATATTGTTGGGATGCATGTAGCTGCCTGATCAAAGGCTGGCTCCAGCCCAGAGTGCTTGAATAAGCCAAAGTCGGCTGCATCTGCCATCTCCCCAGCCTGATGCTTCAGTAAACTCTGGAGGAGCAGAGCAGAGAGCGGTGACTTGTAGTCACCGCTCTCTGCTCAGAGCTGACTGAGAGCTGAGCAAGCAGCAGTCATGTGATCGCTCAATTCTCAGGCTTAGAGATGGGGGGAGCGGGAACAGCTGCTGCATCACATAGATGAGTACGCATGTTTATTTTTTTATACAGGTAATATCTACATGTGTATGGGACTGTCTTATTACATATACACCAGTAACAATAGTATCTACCTAAGGTGTGCTCTCTAAAACCGTATTCAAAGTTGTGGCCAGTCTCATGATTGACAAATTAGAAGTTGTAATTGCTGAAAAATCTGCTGCAAAATCATACAAAATTAATCAACAAGGCTTACTGGGAAATCCTGTTTACTGACACTAAAAAAAACTTCCTTCTTTTTCCAGATAAAATATTCTAAACCCACCACAATTTTTAACTATATCACAATTATCTCCATTCCATATTACCACTGACACTCCCATGCTACTCAGTATGTGAATATTTCTAAGGTCATTCAAAACCCACAATTTCTTCAGCGTACGCCAATTTAATGGGTTGGGTTAAGCTCCTGTGTACATTTTACCCTTAAATTACTTACATTTTTTTAATACTGAGTTATGTTTCCAAGATTAAAAATACCTTTATTTTTTAAGTGATTAATTTACTTCAACTCTTTTCTTTAATTTTTTTTTAATCAAATATTACATATATACATTTCTTTTAAGTGCAGTTATGTAAACTGGTTTATTTATGAAGTTCAAATTACCATGTTCATTTAACCTTTATTTAAGCATGAAATGATCGAAAAGATATTTGGTAAGATGTGCATCTTAATTGTAAAAGGGACATGTCACTATTCTACACCATCTGAAAATACTATTTCCCTGTATCTGCATTGTACTTTGTGATTGCTGAATGTAGGGATAATCAGAGGTGGCATGCCACCTCTGGCCATCCCCACGCTCCGCATGCCACCTCTGACCATCTCCACGCTCCGCATGCCACCTCTAACCATCCCTATGCTCTGCATGCCACCTCTGACCATCCCCATGCTCAGCATGCCACCTCTGACCACCCTCAAGCTCCGCATGCCACCTCTGACCATCCCCATGCTCCGCATGCCACCTCTGACCATCCCCACGCTCCGCATGCCACCTCTGACCATCCCCACTCTCAGCAGGACACCTCTATAGGTATAGTCAGAGGTGTGATTGCTGAGTGAATGGATAATCAGCCTTAATTAAATATGGTTTTGGTTAAAAAAATTTTATCAGGACAAGTAGATTGTCATGAGGGACAAGTAGATTGGGACCCCACTTTAGTCCCTTGGACACGTAGTTTTTTTAAAAAAATTTCCACACCCCTGCATGTACATACACAAAACACACAGATACATGTACAGACACACAGACACACAATACACACGTACACACAAAATACACACACACATGTACACAGCCCTATAAAAATTTGCAGTACTTTGTTACCTTCATTCACAGAGCTGGGTACTACACTCTAGGGGGAGGTAGACAGCACAGCACACACTCCTTCCTTTGCTTTCGCTTTGCTCAACTATTGAGCAGTCTGACGGCTCCAAGTGCGAGTGACAGATCTGGCCCTGAGTTCCGAGCCTGCTCAGCAAGACAGCCCTTGGGGTCACACTAACCCCCACCCCTGGAAATTTTGAGGCCTGTGTACAGTATAGCAACCTGTTTTTTTATGTTTTTGGATACATTAATGAAGGGCCAAAACGTATTTACTTTTTAATGTTTCTCATTGTATGTGTGTGTGTGTGGGGAGGTATCCCTATCATTTCTTTCCAAGATGCACAATTGGAAGTGATGACATCTGTTAAAAAAAAAAAGTAAAGGGAATTCACCTTTTTTCTACGGCACAACTACCACCATAGGAGTCCCCATGTGTGGCTGATATGAGGTCAGGGAAAGCAATCATATTGGACTTTCAAGTGACAATATGGGTAATAATTAGGCTTCTTACCTTCTAAAGCTGGGTATACACTAGTAGAACGAGGACCAAGAATTTATATGAAAATTCTCTGAATTTTAAAATGTTTAAAAGCAAACAAAATCTTGAATTACTTTCAAAGTGGTTGTAAAAACTGAAGGTTTTTTACCTGTATGCATTCTAGGCATGAAAATGAAAAAGCTTCAGTGTGCACCTTCCCCCGCAACCTCCCCTAATACTTATTTGAGCCCGATCCAGCGATGTTCACAAGAGCACAGGCTCTCCCAGGTCTCTCTATCTTCAATGGCTGAGACACAGCAACATTGGCTCCCACAGCTGTCAATCACAGCCAGTGAGGATGGAGTCAGGGAGAGGGCTGAGCCATGCTCTGTGTGTTCCATAGACGCACAGAGGCAGCTCAGGTGCAAGCACACACGAGTGCCCCCAGAGCAAGCAGGTCTATCTATGTAATGATATAAGGTGGCACTAATCACCTGTGTACTACAAGGATTTGTTGTTGCTTACCAACAATGTTTAACAGGACCCTATTTGCACTGTCCACCAGTGTATAACAAAGGCATTTATACTGACCATCAATATATAAAAGGGGGCATATTTCAATGACCAGCAAAGTACTTAAAAGAGAGATTTCAGCACTGAACACCAATGGAATAAAAGGGTAATTTTCACTGCCACAAATGTAAAGGAAGCTGTTATTAGGGATGTAGTAGTAGAGGTGCTGTTATAAGAGATGCGGTGTAATTCAATGGCCAAAAATGTAAAGTGCTGGCTACTGCAGAATTAGGGTTTCAGTGGGCTCCATTAAAACTGTGTCATGAAGTTCTGTGATTTGTGGTCATGCCCCATGCCCTATAATACCCTATTGCCTGCACAGTTTGGCAGCCAGTGAAAATGTACCCCTGTTGCAGTTAGTTGGCCAGCACAAGCAAAGCCCTGTGGAAGTTTGTGGTCAGTGCAAACATACCTTGTCAGTTTGAAACTGCAAAAATGCCATGTGCTATTGTACATTGACAGTACATTGACAGTCCCCATTGGAAGATTTTCACTCATCACTGCTGTTCTGGTGACAACTGTAACATTTTGGATTTCCAATCACTTTCTGATTTGGTGACATTGGCCACCAAGATAATAAAGGAAAGTAATTCTACATAGTTGGGACCCAGACAGCAAAAAAAAACACAACAGAGGTCCTAATCCTTTCCTACTTCATCCAAAACCAAAAAAAAGTTTGTCCTATAGATAAACTTTAATAAACTTTAATAAATGATCCATCTGCTGGAAATGCCATATAGAGCAGAAAAATTATTTGATGTAAAGGAGAAGGGGGGTCAAAGATTAAAGAAATGTAACAGTAACAAAGTTACAATACCATGTAAACTGCATATATACTTAAATGTTATAATATGTAATAAATAATAAAACTTCAATATATGTGTACGTTTAGCACTAGGGCATAGTGTACAGTATGTCTCAGTAGAGGTACAATTTTTTATTTAATTTAGGTGATCACAATAGCATTGCTCATGTATTTATAATTCCTTTTTAAATCTAGTTTTTTTTGTACATTTTCAGGCAATGCTCTGGTGCATATTTAACCGTGACATTCAATATTTTAAATAGATATCATACACTTGTCATGAAACTCCTACTCCTAATGTACCAGAAATATTGTCATTGTTATTATCTTATTTAAATCTTGACATTTTTTTAAGATATGAAAAAAATAGGAAGTAATGAGATAAAGAATGGCATCGTCCATCTGCAAAACAATAGATTTTTGTGTAAGAAGAGGAGTCGAGCATTGTCTTAATATCATATGACTCAAATAGCATTTGCTCTGAGGAAGAAAATGTCAAGCATTCTTCATCACACATGTAATGGACAAGCAACAATTGTTGCGGCTTTCCTACTCTTCACCCGTATGGAAAATATGATAATTCAAACCATCTTTCTATACATTCAGTGTTCTGAGTAGTAAATTGTAAAGGGGTCAGCCTTCTGAGGGAAGGACAATTAAAACTCAGCTGATTTGTAATCATGGCGTCATTAGGATATTTAATACAGTAGATACCAAAGAACCTAGTATGAAATGGTCATATTTAAGACATGCATAGGATTAGAATTACCTGAAATGTGACTTTTGGGCTTGCCTGCATACAACAGTTCACAATGTTAGTGCTGCACTAAAATTGAGCTTCAGTCTTAGAAGATAGCTGAACAAAGCTCATTCTGTAATCACTACATGGAACTATTTCTCTATTGCATTGTACCTATTTTATTGCAGTGCTAATTAAAGCACATTAGGATTGCAGTGTGGATAAACTATCCAAATATCAAATATGATGCTTTATATTCCTTCCTTTAAAAAAAGGATATGTCATATACAGTATAAAAATGCCCATGTACACATACAATTAAAGTATACTTTTTATTAGATTAACATTCTTTAACTACTAACAGGTCTGTGAAGTCTAATCTGAGGTGTTCATCTTCAATTTTAACAATGAAGTTTTACAATTTTGTATGCCTCCCACACCTGACTATCAACCACTAAATAGGAAGGAACTAATAGAAAAATACAAGAGTCGGGAGAGTTCACATCAAACCATAATTTCCAGAGCTGCAGCTGAGACATTTACAGTTGTTCCCCTGGGCCCCTGGGTTCTGGGGACTTCCAGGGTGTACATAGAGCTATGTAGAGTTGTTTGAAGGCACCCTATGTATGCCTAATTTATAGTCCTGTTATTAGTTTAGGGATTTTAATCTAACAGCAGGTTTAAATTTAATTGGGCCTGAACTCATAAAAGTTAAGATTTGCTATGTTGTCACACCTCTACTAAAGTGATATTAAAGCTTGTTTTTTGTTGTTTTTTCTTTTTAAATAACACACATGACATACTTACCTGCTCTGTGCAATGGTTTTGCACAAAGCAGCCCCAATCCTCTTCTTCTCAAGTCCCCTGCTGGCACTCCTGGCTCCTCCCCCTTGACCAGTGCCCTCAATAGCAAACCGCTTGCTATGAGGCACTGGTACGTGCTTGCGTCAAGACACATAGAGCTGCAGCCCCGCCCCCACTGGCTCATTGACTGTGATTGACAGCAGTGGGAGCCAATTGCTCTCACTGCTGTGTCTCAGCCAATGAGGAGAGAGACTCAGAACAGCTGAGGCTCCTGTGCACATTGCTGGATCAAGAGGGGGCTCAGGTGAGTATGGGGGGTGGGGGGCAGCACACTGAAGTTTTTTACCTTCATGCATATAATGTAATATGGCATTACTGACAGTCAGAATCTGCTGGCTTGTTGTAAAATGCTGGCCTTTTTTATAAGTCTAAAGGGCCAGCATTTTACTACAATATATATAGCAAATAAAACAAAAAAATAATATAGCATATACAAGTGTGAAACAAGTCATATTATAATTAAATGTTATTAAAGATTAACTCTCCATTCAATCTGAAGTGCAGACCTTTGCTAGACCCATAGCTGACTTGCTAGCACCAGAGGGGGTTAAACAGCACAGAGTCTCTATGATCCCTTAGGGATGTCTGTATTCACAAGGCTTAAGAGCAGCTGGATGCCTTCCCCCGTGATACTAGACCAGTTCTTCAGTAGACAACCCCTCAGTCAGCATAGCAGAACCTGGGTCTCAGCTACCACCTGAGGCCGTATGGCAGTACCTGTCTGGGAGGGCAATGTTCCCTCTCCCAGGCTGGATCAGTTTTGGACAGGGAAAAACCCAGAGACCCATGTACTCGCTGAATATATACAGTTACCCAGCATGCCTTAAAGCCCTTCTCTCTGAGATAGGTTCAGGATGTATCAATACTCATGCTGCCATCTGCAGGACTCCTACAGTTTCCTGAATACAGAGGAAGCTATAGGAAGACTAGCAGCACCTGAGCACACAGAGCAGACCTAACTAAATGATCACAGCTCACCAAGTACAGTGAGCTAACTATGCTTTTTCCTAACAAATATTTACAGTCACTCTGACTACAGAGTGACAACTAAATTTACCTATCGAAAGTATAACTAATTCTAACTATCTAACCATAGTACCTATCTAGGAGGATGCTACACATACTGTATATAGGTGCTTATACTGCCTATTAGCTTTGCTATAAGGCAGTATAAGCAATCAGTAAAGCACATTCTTTATATACAGAATTTTTCTATATACTGTATGTTTTCACAGCTATCCGTTTCAGTGGCTAAAATTGCAAATAAGATTAGTTAGGAGAGCAATACATTGAAAATAAACATATGTCCAGGAAGGAGAACAAGTGTATTATCTATCCTGAGAGATGGCTTAGAATATATATACAGTTGTGCTCAAAATAATAGCAGTCAGACATCACTACCTTGATCAATCACTGTTTTTGGTAGAAATTATATTTCTACATGGCAAATAATTTACTAGCAGGTGTAGTAGAGTAATAGAAATCCAACAGACCCAACAGCCATGACATACATGCTGCTGATTCTGTGTAATTGAATCACTAATTGAAAGGGGCATGTTCAAAATAATAGCAGTGTGGAGTTCTATTAGTGAGGTCATTCATTCTTTGAAAAACAGGTGGCAATTATTGCCCTTATTTAAGGAAGGAAGGCAGCAAATGTTGTACATGCTGGTTACAGTGCATTTCTGTCAGGGCAGGAGCCGAGGAACGGACAGGCAGGCCTAACAATGTAACGCACTGGCTGACGACAACCACCACCCACAGACCGAAGTCCCTCAGGGCGCGGAGTCTAAGTCCCAGGCTGCCCTTCACCAGGGCCCCTGATGGTGGGGATGGACTTGACGCAGCCAGGAACCAGGTCGCGGCCCCCGAGACACCTCAGCTGCGGTAATGGCCGCCGCCAATGGCGTGTAGCTGGTGGAAGAAACAAAAGAGTAGTCAGACAAGCCGGGGTCAACAACAACAGGACAAAACAGTACAGGACAGCAGACGAGAATCACAGGTCACAAGCCGAGTTCAGCAACAGAGGGTCAGATCAAAGGAGAATACAAAGAATAGTCAAGTCACAAGCCGAATCAGAATACCAGGAGAGTCACGAGAGTCAGAACAGAGTAATAGTAACACAAAGACACAAGACACAAGTGCAAAGAGCATGTGCGGGCCACAGGCTTATATGTCATCAGCCACGCCCCTCTGGGGGGTGGACCTCAGAGACCTGAAGGCATAAAAAGGATTCCCATCATGCACAGCAGAATCCAAGATGGACGCCAGCACATGGAGTAACATAACCTCAGGGAAAAGGTAGGACCTTGACAATTTCTCTCTGCAATTCTGAGGAAAATGGGTCGTTCCAGACATCGTTCAGAAGAACAGCGTACCTTGATTAAAAAGTTGATTGGAGAGGGGAAAACATATAAAGAAGTGCAGAAAATGATAGGCTGCTCAGCTAAAATGATTGCAAATGCTTTAAAATGGCAACCAAAACCTAAAAGACGTGGAAGAAAGTGAAAAACTACCATTCGAATGGATAGAAGAATAGCCAAAATGGCAAGGACTCAGCCAACAATCAGCTCCAGGAAGATCAAAGAAGGTCTAAAGTTACCTGTGAGTAATGTTACAATTAGAAGACGCCTATGTGAAGCCAAGCTATCTGCAAGAAACCCCCGCAAAGTCCCACTGCTGAAAAAAAGACATGTGCTGAAGAGGTTACAATTTGCCAAAGAGCACACTGAGTGGCCTAAAGAGAAATGGCGCAACATGCACTGATGAAAGTAAGATTGTTCTTTTTGGGTCTAGTGGCCGGAGACAGTTTGTCAGACGACCCCCAAACACTGAATTCAAGTCATAGTACACTGTGAAGACAGTGAAGCATGGTTGCGCAAGCATCATGATATGGGGATGTTTCTCATACTACGGTGTTGGGCATATTTATTGCATACCAGGGATCATGGATCAGTTTGAATACATCAGAATACTTGAAGAGGTCATGCTGCCTTATGCTGAAGAGGAAATACCCTTGAAATGGGTGTTCCAACAAGACAACGACCCCAAACAAACCAGTAACCTTCTTTTTGGTTTGATAGCACATTGCTAAACTGTTTCTGTTTCTCCAGGCAATACTCCTGGTTTGTTGAAAACTAGGCCTATACCCCCTCCCTTTTTTTCCTTCTTTCCCCTACCTTCTTCCTTTACCTGGAGCACTTTCTTGCCTCCTCTTTCTCAGAAACTACCATATTTTACATTCCAATCACACAGCACCTTAGTCTTGCTTACCTCAGAGAACTACAGCTCTAGGTCATGTCAGACTGCACAAAGGTCTTTATGGTGTTGACCTATATGGAAGCCTATCCACAGCTTGACAGTTTACTATGTCTGTATAGTGTTGTTACCACTGTATCCCTGACATGTAAGAGGTTTATCGCCATGGTAGGATGCTGTATGACTTACTCTACCATTATATCAATGTATACCCTATCTTGTGACTGGTGATCACTATCAACTTCTACTTACTGTATGTCCATGTTAAAATATTTAAAACCAAAATAAAGATTGAAAAAAAATGGCTTTCACTCAAGGTCATTTACCAGTCAAGCTTAAATTGAAGACGATATTCTCTGTCCTCTGCTTCATGCAAATCGCTGTTATATTTCAGCAATTGCTGCCTCATCCTGGACATTTCTGTGTTGGAGCCCTCAGGAAACTGATCAACCTTTTGCAGCTCATGTTGCTGTTGTTCAAGTTGATGTGTGAATCGCTTAGCATCTTGTAGCAGTTGTATCTCAGATTCCTGTATGCTGTGAAATTACAACAAAAAGGTAATTCTCTATATTTTCCTGCAATCCAGTATTAATAAATAGAACGTTTATGCTTTGCAATGTGGATCATATCAGTCTGTGTTTTCCTCCACACTACATGTCCTATGTCAGACCATAAATGCTGTAATGTATCTCATGCAGTATTTATTATGTTCTCTAATGTGATGTATACACAGAAATATCAAGTATGCCAAACCAAGGACAATAGCATATGCAATTAATTAAAAATGGCATTTACACACTTTGTCAAACCATTGTTGAAATATATATATATTATATACACATACACAGTATCTCACAGAAGTGAGTACACCCCTCACATTTTTGTAAATATTTTATTATATCTTTTCATGTGACAACACTGAAGAAATTACACTTTGCTACAATGTAAAGTAGTGAGTGTACAGCTTATATAACAGTGTAAATTTACTGTCCCCTCAAAATAACTCAACACACAGCCATTAATGTCTAAACCGCTGCCAACAAAAGTGAGTACCCCACTAAGGGAAAATGTCCAAATTGGGCCCAATTAGCCATTTTCCTTCCCTGGTGTCATGTGACTAGTTAGTGTTACAAGGTCTCAGGTGTGAATGGGGAGCAGGTGTGTTAAACTTGGTGTTATCGCTCTCACTCTCTCATACTGGTCACTGAAAGTTCAACATGGCACCTCATGGCAAAGACCTCTCTGAGGATCTGAAAAAACAAACTGTTGCTCTACATAAAGATGGCCTAGGCCAGTGGTGGGCAACCTTTTTTTTCAACTGAGCCAAATCTCGCCAAAACCACGATTGAAATTTATTTTGAGAGCCACATTTTTAAAACTGAAAATACATCCCTCATATAGTAATTCATCCCCCATAGTAATTCATCCCCCATATAGTAATTCATCCCCCATATAGTAATTCATCCCCCATAGTAATTCATCCCCCATATAGTAATTCATCCCCCATAGTAATTCATCCCCCATAGTAATTCATCCCCCATATAGTAATTCATCCCCCATAGTAATTAATCCCCCATATAGTAATTCATCCCCCAAAGTAATTCATCCCCCATATAGTAATTCATCCCCCATATAGTAATTCATCCCCCATATAGTAATTCATCCCCCATAGTAATTCATCCCCCATATAGTAATTCATCCCCCATAGTAATTAATCACCCATATAGTAATTCATCCCCCATATAGTAATTCATCCCCCATAGTAATTCATCCCCCATATAGTAATTCATCCCCCATATAGTAATTCATCCCCCATAGTAATTCATCCCCCATATAGTAATTCATCCCCCATAGTAATTCATCCCCCATATAGTAATTCATCCCCCCATAGTAATTCATCCCCCATAGTAATTCATCCCCCATATAGTAATTCATCCCCCATAGTAATTCATCCCCCATATAGTAATTCATCCCCCTTATAGTAATTCATCCCCCATAGTAATTCATCCCCCATAGTAATTCATCCCCCATATAGTAATTCATCCCCCATAGTAATTCATCCCCCATATAGTAATTAATCCCCCATATAGTAATTCATCCCCCATATAGTAATTCATCCCCCATATAGTAATTCATCCCCCCCATAGTAATTCATCCCCCCTATAGTAATTCATCCCCCCTATAGTAATTCATCCCCCATATAGTAATTCATCCCCCATAGTAATTCATCCCCCATATAGTAATTCATCCCCTATAGTAATTCATCCCCCATATAGTAATTCATCCCCCCTATAGTAATTCATCCCCCATATAGTAATTCATCCCCCCCATAGTAATTCATCCCCCATATAGTAATTCATCCCCCATAGTAATTCATCCCCCAAATAGTAATTCATCCCCCATAGTAATTCATCCCCCATATAGTAATTCATCCCCCATAGTAATTCATCCCCCATAGTAATTCATCCCCCATATAGTAATTCATCCCCCATAGTAATTCATCCCCCATATAGTAATTCATCCCCCATAGTAATTCATCCCCCATATAGTAATCCATCCCCCATAGTAATTCATCCCCCATATAGTAATTCATCCCCCATAGTAATTAATCCCCCATATAGTAATTCATCCCCCATATAGTAATTCATCCCCCATAGTAATTCATCCCCCCTATAGTAATTCATTCCCCATATTGTGTCAATTCACTTACCTTTGCTCCGCGCGTTCTTCTCGCTGTGTTCCCGCGCCGTTCTGGTCTTCAGGGCGGACTGTGAGAGGAGAGGAGTTCGTCACGCTGCCCCGCCTACATCCTGGCTGCCCCGCCTACATCCTGACAGCTGCAGAGTCCTGACTTTTGGGGCGGCCGCCTGAGAGGAGGGAGGGGAGCGGGCGCCCGGCACACAGAAGAGCCGCATTTAAGTTTGTAAAGAGCCGCATGTGGCTCGCGAGCCGCTGCTTGCCGACCACTGGCCTAGGCTATAGGAAGATTGCCAAGACCCTGAAACTGAGCTGCAGCACGGTGGCCAAGACCATACAGTGCTTTAAAAGGACAGGTTCCACTCAGAACAGGCCTCGCAGTGGTTGACCAAAGAAGAATATCCAGAGGTTGTCTTTGGGAAGTAGACCTATGAGTGCTGCCAGCATTGCTGCAGAAGTTGAAGGGGTGGGGGGTCAGCCTGGCAGTGCTCAGACCATATGCCGCACACTGCATAAAATTGTTCTGCATGGCTGTCGTCCCAGAAGGAAGCCTCTGCTAAAGATGATGCACAAGAAAGCCCGCAAACAGTTTGATGAAGACAAGCAGACTATGGACATGGATTACTGGAACCTGTGGTCTGATAAGACCAAGATAAACTTAATGGTTCAGATGGTGTCAAGCGGGTGTGGTGGCAATCAGGTGAGGAGTACAAAGACAAGTGTGTCTTGCCTACAGTCAAGCATGGTGGTGGGAGTGTCATGGTCTGGGGCTGCATGAGTGCTGCCAGCACTGGGGAGCTACAGTTCATTGAGGGAACTATGAATGCCAACATGTACTGTCATGGAGGAGTGGAAGAGGACTCTATTGGCAACCTGTGAAGCTCTTTTGAACTCCATGCCCAAGAGGGTTAAGGCAGTGCTGGAAAATAATGGTGGCCACACAAAATATTGACACTTTGGGCCCAATTTGGACATTTTCACTTAGGGGTGTGCTCACTTTTGTTGCCAGTGTTTTAGAAATTAATGGCCATGTGTTGTTATTTTGAGGGGACAGAAAATTTACACTGTTATACAAGCTGTTCACTCATTACTTTACATTGTAGCAAATTATTTCTTCAGTGTTGTCACATGAAAAGATATAATAAAATATTTACAAAAATGTGAGGGGTGTTCTCACTTCTGTGAGCTACTGCATATATAGACACACAAAATATATTCAGATACAAAAAGTGCTGGATTTATTTGCCTGTTTTTGGCATACAAACATATTTTACATGAATCACATACATATACAGACTATAAAACAATACCCTATCCAATGTCAGGAGTCCAATTTTCTAAAAAGGTAATTTTAACAGGACCTCTCAATGTAGGGATACAGGAGGTACCTGCTGACTTGCTTTTTGAAAGTTGGAGGCTTTGGGTCTGTTATAATTAACACAAAAAAAAAAAAACAAATATTTGAACAAATCTTACATTTTTAATTACTAACAACACTATTCTGAATTTTCCTAATCAATGTGGGCTCACATACTATTGGGGTCTATTTATGAAGGATTCACCCAGTGAATCCTTTATGGACATTCATTCGATTATCTGTGCCATTCATCTGACATTCAACAGTTACACTTTACATAGCTAGTCTGGCTGAAAAAAGACAAAAGTCCGTCCAGTTCAACCATTAAAAAAAAAAGAAAAGAAAAAAAAGAAGATATAATCATATACCCATAGTTGATCCAGAGGAAGGCAAAAAAATCCCCAGCAAAGCATGATCCAATTTGCTCCTGCAGGGAAATAAAATCCTCCCTGATCCCCCCAGAGGAAATTGGATATTCCCTGGATCAACTTTACCTATAAATGTTAGTATCCAGTTATATTGTGTGTATCTAAGAAAGAATCCAGGCCTTTTTTAAAGCAATTCACTGAGCTGGCCAGAACTAACTCTTGAGGGAGTCTATTCCACATTTTCACAGCTCTTACTTTGCAGAAACCTTTCCATGTTTGGAAATTAAATTTCTTTTCCTCTAGACCAGTGGTTGTTAACCTTCCTAATGCCGCGACCCTTTAATGCAGTTCCTCATGTTGTGGTGACCCCCAACCATAAAATTATTTTCGTTGCTAATTCATAACTGTAATTTTGCAGTGGGAGGAATAGTGTCGCATCAATAATATCAGTGGGAGGAATAGCATCCCATCGTCCCATCATTGGTATCAGTGGGAGGAATAGTACCCCATCATGGGTGTCAGTGAGGTTGGAATAGTGCCCCATCATTGGTGTCAGTGGGGGGGGGGGAATAGTGCCCCATTATTAATGTCAGTGGGGGGAATAGTGACCCATCATTGGTGTCAGTGGGGAGGGGGGAATAGTGCCCCATCATTGGTGTCAGTGGGGGGGGGGATAGTACCCCATCGTTGGTGTCAGTGGGGGGGAATAGTGCCCCATCATTGGTGTCAGTGGGGGGAGGAATAGTCCCCCATCGTTGGTGTCAGTGGGGGGAGGAATAGTGCCCCATCGTTGGTGTCAGTGGGGGGGGGGGAATAGTGCCCCATCGTTGGTGTCAGTGGGGGGGAGGAATAGTCCCCCATCGTTGGTGTCAGTGGGGGGAGGAATAGTCCCCCATCGTTGGTGTCAGTGGGGGGAGGAATAGTGCCCCATCGTTGGTGTCAGTGGGGGGAGGAATAGTGCCTCATCGTTGGTGTCAGTGGGGGGAGGAATAGTGCCTCATTGTTGGTGTCAGTGGGGGGAGGAATAGTGCCCCATCGTTTGTGTCAGTGGGGGGGAGATAGTGCCCCATTATTGGTGTCAGTGGGATTATAAGTGCCCCATCATTGGTATTGGTGACACCAATTATGGGATTATTCCTCCCACTGACACCAATGATACTTACCTTGCTGACCCCTGCTCCAGCCTGGGCTCACTCCCTCCCTTTCACATCTACAGCCAGCATACCTGGCTGCAGCAGCACCATCTGCACGGTACAGACACTTAACGGTCAGCTGTCTTCCTTCTCCGGCCACTCTCCTCTTTACTCGCTCCAGCAGCTCCCTCACTTGATCTTCTTTGATCTTCGTGCTGCCGCTCGGCTCCTCATCTCCAAGCTCCACCTCCTCACCGGTGATTAGCCGCCTGTGTGCCTCTCCTGAGCTACAGTTCCGGCGGCCAATCACCGGCGAGGAGGCGGAGCTGTTGAGTGATTCAGGGGGTGTGGCCAGATGACAGGGGCGGCATGTCATCCCTCTCACACATCGCAGTCCAGGGAAATGTGGGCGTATCTCCATGTGGGTGGACCCGCCTGGAGATGGATAGAGGATGGTGTCTCGGTTCCTAAGACCATTGGAAATGTGTGTCTTAGGTGACCCCTGTGAAAGGGTCGGTCGACCCCCAAAGGGGTCGCAACCCACAGGTTGAGAACCGCTGCTCTAGACGTAAAGAGTGCCCCTTGTCCTCTGTGATGACCTCAAGGTGAATAGCTCTACACCAAGTTCACTATATGAACCACTGATGTATTTATACATGTTGACCATATCCCCCTTAATCTCCTCTTCTCAAGAGAGAATAAATTCAGTTCCTCTAATCTTTCCACATAGCTGAGCTCCTCCATGCCTCTTATCAGTTTGGTTGCCCTTCTCTGTACTTTCTCCAGTTCCCCAATGTTCTTTTTGTGAATTGGTGCCCAAAACTGAACTGCATATTCCAGATGAGGTCATACTAATGATTTGTACAGGGGTAAAATGATATCTCTCTATCTGGAGTCTATACCGCTTTTAATACAAGAGAGGATTTAGCTCACTTTAGAATCCGCAGCTTGGCATTGCATGCCATTATTAAGCTTGTGATCTACCAGAACTTCCAGATCCTTCTCCACCATTGATTTCCCCAGTTGTACCCCCCCTAGTATGTATGATGCATGCATATTCTTAGCCTCCAAGTGTATAACCTTACATTTATCAAAATTAAACCTCATTTGCTACATAGTTGCCCAATTAAACAGTGCATTGAGGTCGACTTGTAAGTTGAAGACATCCTGTAAGGACGTTATTCCACTGTACAGTTTGGTGTCATCTGCAAAGACTATAATGGGATTTTTAATCCCAGACCCTATATCGTTTATAAATATATTAAAAAGTAAGGGTCCCAACACTGAACCTTGGGGTACACCACTGACAACCCTAGACCAGTGGTCGGCAAGCCGCGGCTCACAAGCCACATGCGGCTCTTTACACAATTTAATGCGGCTCTTCTGTGTGCCGGGCGCCCGCTCCCCTCCCTCCTCTCGGGCGGCCGCCCCAAAAGTCAGGACTCTGCAGCTAGCCCAGCAATGGGCAAACTACGGCCCGGCGGACCTTTTAATCCGGCCCACGGAGCGTGGCAAACATTGGCTGTCAGGATATAGGCGGGGCAGCGTGACGAACTCCTCTCCTCTCACAGTCCGCCCTGAAGACCGGAACGGCGTGGGAACACGGCGAGAGGAACGCGCGGAGCAAAGGTAAGTGAATTGACACAATATGGGGAATGAATTACAATATGGGGGATGAATTTCTATGGGGGATGAATTACTATATGGGGAATGAATTACTATAGGGGGGATGAATTACTATGGGGGATGAATTACTATATGGGGGATGAATTACTATGGGGGATGAATTACTATATGGGGGATTAATTACTATGGGGGATGAATTACTATATGGGGGATGAATTACTATGGGGGATGAATTACTATATGGGGGATGAATTACTATATGGGGGATTAATTACTATGGGGGATGAATTACTATATGGGGGATGAATTACTATGGGGGATGAATTACTATATGGGGGATGAATTACTATATGGGGGATGAATTACTATGGGGGATGAATTACTATGGGGGATGAATTACTATATGGGGGATGAATTACTATGGGGGATGAATTACTATGGGGGATGAATTACTATAGGGGGGATGAATTACTATGGGGGATGAATTACTATATGGGGGATGAATTACTATGGGGGATGAATTACTATATGGGGGATGAATTACTATGGGGGATGAATTACTATATGGGGGATGAATTACTATGGGGGATAAATTACTATGGGGGATGAATTACTATATGGGGGATGAATTACTATGGGGGATGAATTACTATGGGGGATTAATTACTATATGGGGGATTAATTACTATATGGGGGATGAATTACTATGGGGGATGAATTACTATATGGGGGATGAATTACTATGGGGGATGAATTACTATGGGGTATGTATTTTCAGTTTTAAAAATGTGGCTCTCAAAATAAATTTCAATCGTGGTTTTGGCGAGATTTGGCTCAGTTGAAAAAAAAGGTTGCCCACCACTGCCCTTGACCATTCAGAGTATGAATCATTAACCACTAATCTTTGAATACGATCTTTTAGCCAGTTTTCTATCCATTTACATACAGATTTTTCCAAGCCCATAGACTTTACCTTACACATTAGCAGTGTGCGGGGGAACTGTGTCAAACGCTTTTGCAAAATCCAAGTATACCACGTCCACTGTAACCCCTCTGTCCAACGTTTTGCTCACCCCCTCATAAAAAGAAATCAGATTTGTTTGACAACTTCTGTCTTTCATAAATCCATGCTGTCTGTTGCTTAAAATATTTTTTTCCAGCAAGAACTCATCTATGTGGTCTTTTATTGAACTCTCCAGTATCTTTCCAATTATAGAAGTTAAACTAACAGGTCTTTAAAGATTTTGACCCGTTTTTAAATATTGGCACCACATTGGCCTTACGCCAGTCCAGTGGTACTATGCTAGTCAATAAAGAGTCCCTAAAAATAAGAAACAATGGTTTTGAAATAACAGAGCTCAATCTTTAAGGACCCGTGGGAGTATGCCATCCGGTCCAGGTGCTTTATTCACCTTTATACTGTCTAAATATTTTTTGACCATACGAATTGTGAGCCAATGTGGATCATTTGGAGCTGTGTCAATACCATGCCCATTATGGACAAGAGTTCCCCCATGCTCCTTTGTATACACAGCTGAAGAAGGTATTTAATACATTTGCTTTCTCTTTGTCCCCAGTCACCCACTCTAGAATATTTTGTAAAGGGCCTACATGCGCAGACCGGACCTATTTACTATTAATATATTTGAAGAATTTTGGGGGGTTGGTCCTGCTATCTTTTGCAATCTGTCATTCATTTTAATTTTTGTGGCCTTTATTTTATTTTTGCATATTCTGTTATATTCTTTGTAATGTTTAAATGATGATAGCGTTCCTTCATTTTTATATTTAATAAAAGCTATTTTCTTATTATCTATAGATTTTTTAACTTTGGCCGTAAGCCACATAGGTTCAATTGTTAGCCTTTTAAACTTGTTGCCCGTGGGAATATATTTTGCAGTGTGTTCACATACAGTCTTTTTGAAGAACTCCCATTTCTGTTTTGTGTTCATAGTTGCCAATATTCTCTCCCAGTCTAAGTCTTGGAGAGCCACTCCCAGCCTTCGAAAATTACCTCTCTTAAAATTGAGCGGTTTTATTTTTCCCGTATGTGCTTGCTGTTTACAGCTAACAATAACAATGACCCTATTAACAGTAAGATGGATGCGCACCAGTAGAGTGCAGCAGTTGGCAAAAAAACGCTGAATTTCAATTTTGCAACAGACGTAGAGACTAGAATTTACCCTGAAGGCGAATCTGCCATTATAAGCTCTCCATGGTGCTGAAACTGTGACTATATACTGTTTCAGCACTAGGTGGACTAACTGCCAGTTCTATTTAGGGTTCAGCATTCAGGGGTGATATAAGGGTTTTTACATATATTATGGCAAGAACCCATGTCAGGTCTTACTATTATCCAGGGCTGCGTTTAAGAAATTTCCCCTCACTTTCTGTTCTAGGGACAATGTTTTACCAGACAGGAAGGAAGGGAAAGTCTGCAACAGGGAAACAAAAAATAAATAAAAAGCAAACAGAGATTCTAGCATATACCTACTTAATCTTAAGGGAGAAGTACAGCCAAAGCTCTTTTGGGGGGGCAGAGGAGAGAGTGTTGACTGACAGTCACCGCTCTCTGCTCAGAGCAGCTGAGAGAACTCAGTGATCAGTGGTCATGTGATCTCTGAGTTCTCACACTTAGAGCTGTCAGGGGACAGATGCAGCATCGGACCTATGCTGCATCCACCTAGGTAAGTATAATTTGGGGGAAAAAAAAACTATTCCCATACATCTCTTTTAAAGTGGTTGTAAACCCTTACATATAACCAGTGAAGTGACTGGCCTCAGGTGATACACAGAGATGAAACAAATCCTCCTACATAAGTTGTGCCTGTCTATCTGCAGTCTTCTCTTCTCTACATTAGTTCAAAGTGCTGAATTTATAAAGTTTATCTGTTAAGAAAAAAAAAGGCAGAGAGCTGAAATTAAACACTGCAGAGATTAGTGAGGAGAGCTCTAAGAGCTGATTGGAGGGAAGAGACATACACTCTTCCACACAGCTCACAGGAACAGAGCTTAGGCTGTCAGTCTGCTGGAGGTCCCTCTCTGTCACCATTTTTCTTATGGTGTCAGGAAAACTTGTCAGAAGCGACTTATGCAAGTAACAGAGGAAAAAAGCAGAGGAAAGAAATTAAACTTTGTGCTCTTAATTGAGACAAGTACACACTATAGAGAGGTATGTTTTGTTCATATTTCATGTCTGAGGTTTACAACCACTTTAATAAAGCTTTTTACTTCTGTGTTGCTTTTACAGAGATTTCCCCTCAATTCTTGCCCTGGGAAGAACATTTTCAGACCTCCAAGTGCAGTAAAACCAGATAGGAGAGCAGGTGAGCGGTGTACAAGGGGTGGAGGTAAGTTGTGTGTAAGTTTTGCAGGTGAGCTGTGAACAAGTGGCGCTCGCAAACTATATACAAGTGGTCCTGGCGGTCTCCAGACACAAGCAGTTATAAAGGGACTGCAGGGGTAAACAGTGGAAGAGTGGCACAGAGGTAAGAAGTGAACAGTTTGTTTTAGGGGAGATTTTTGAGTAGGGGGGGGATTTTTGTGTGTGTGTGTATGGGGGGCAAGGGGGGGAGAGATACTTAGATGATTTACCTTGGGGAAGATATGTGCCTGCTGTACCATATACTTTTGTTAAAAAGCATCATGTTCTCTTTGTATTTCTTCGTTTGTGTGAAGTACCTGTTGATCCTGCTCAGTCTACCTGCTTTCCTATTTCAAATTGACCACACTAGGAATAAGAGCATATCCATCTCAGTGTGGACAGTTATCTGGCTGTGATGGAAGCACAGCCTGCCTGTCCTCCAACGGCCAACACTTTTGCTGATACCCCTTCCCCTGCACAACAATTCACTGGGAAGATCGATGTCCTGCTGTTTTTCCACCCCAAGCTATCTAAGCCCCTTATGCAGATGAGAACAGAGATTATCTGGGGGGGCTGGTGTGGCACAGTAATATAAGTGGTTCAAAAGGCTGAAGGTTTTTTTACCTTAATGCATTGGTTTCTGCTGCTATCAATCACAGCCAGTGAAGGGTGGGAGGGGCTGAGCCACGCTCTGTGCGTCAATGGATACACACAGCACAGCTCAGTAGCGAGCCTGCAGGAGTGCCCCCCTAGCAAGCAGCTTGCTATGGGGCACTTGGAGAAAAGAAGGAACCAAGAGCTCCAGCAGGGGACCCCAGAAGAGGAGGACTGGGGCTGCTCTGCGCAAAACTATTGCACAGAGCAGGTAAGTATGACATGTTTTTTTTTTTTTTTTTAAATGTGATCCTTTAGAATCACTTTAAAGCATATTTTGTGGGTATAAGGGCTGCGGGGATTGTGTGTGCTTTCTTGTATATGTTTTTATTTTAAAATATTAATAAGTAGAAATTAATAATGGAAATTCTGAACCTGTATTAAAAACACAATTTTCACAATCACTGCATTTTTAGTATAAAATGTGATGATTCAACAACTCAGAGAATTTTAACAAAAAAACCTGTGAAAACGAGTTTTTGGGAAATCTGCAGAGAAGGCTACGTTAACTCTATGCTTACATAAGGCGAATGTTACAGTAAAAACCTTTTCCTGTCAAAGAACAGAAGTTTCAGAATATCAGCAAATGTAATTTTCATTGGGTGAATCTTGGGCGAATTTCTAATTGCTTGATATGAAAGGTCACTCTTCAAAAGAGGAATTATGGAAGAATGTCAACCAAAATGCCATTGGATCTTTGATAAATAGACTCTTTAGTGTGTGTTCAGTCTGTAAATCTGAACAGTTTTCAACACGCATTTGTAAAGGTTTGTAGTAATTAGATAAATAAATACTATTAATGATAACAACAAGTTAATACTTAAGATATGGTTGAATTGTAACAATCAGAAGATAAATATTTTTTTGGGCATAAAAATACAGGTATATAAACCCCACAAGTGTCAGGGTCAAGTCTATGAGAATAATACAGTTTCACATGATATTTTAAAATATTGTTATCATAAATATACATCAGGAGAGGAAGACACTCCTTGCTGTGAGCAAGAACACAAATGCAAAAACCACATCCGTGAACAATAACAAGTTATGAAATGTGATGTCAGAAGCAGCACTTCTTTAAAGTACATAAAGTTACCTCGTATCTTGTGCCAATAATGTACTTTTATACTTTTGCAATAGAATTTTGATTTCGTGCAATAACACCCAACTGATGCTATCTAGATTATGGTGTCATTCTTGCTCTAAACTAGATTAAACACATCAATAATAATAAAAAAGAAAAACAATATCTACAACTAAATTTAGAAAAAAAATTGAAGTATAAAAATGTTTAAATATTTACAACCCCAGTCAGGTAAACTTATACTTATTAATATATGCTTATTACTAATTTTATAATTGTGAACACTTTCATCATAAAGGAAACAAGTGCTGCAGCTTTTAGAAGTACATCGCTTTCCTCTTGTGGCTGACAGATTAATTTTAAAAGATCTGAATGTCTGCGTTTTTGCTTATCGGGGCCTGAAGAAATACTCCAAATTATATATCTTTTGTACATGCCACCTAATACAGACATTAGAAGGCTAGTTCCATGTGACAGTGACAATTTAGTGCTGTTAGAATCTGGTGTGTGCTATAATGTGTCTTTAAAAGAAACAGAGCTTCAGTACAAAATACAAAAATCAGAATGTATGCAGTATGTCTACACACACTTTTTAAAGGCAACTTGATCCAGAATGATATAGTTAAAAAGTGGCAAACAAATGAAATGTGGATAAACCTTTGTTTATTGCTTTTTGTATCTTGTACTTCTCCCCAACTATATTTACAATGCATTTTGCAAATTTGTAGCTGAGAATGCATCATGCCATGTTTTCTATGCTACATAGACTACCTGAACGCTTTCTGGCACCAGGGTATCCATAAATAGGATGAATGTTAATTGATTAGGCATGGCGAGGTATCTAGATCTACAACCTGCTACTTGAAAAGAGGCCATTACATTAGTTGACTTGAACTTTCCTTCATCCAGCTTGGGTTGTCTTCAAGCACCCTTCTCCCATTATTCTAAATTGGGTCTTATGGAGAAAAGCTCCAGTACTGCATTCAGCTGTTAGACATTATACAAATAACAATCACAGTGATACAATAGCCTGGGAACCCCAATAGTAATATAAAAAGAATAATACATTGTATTTTAGCATGTGTAATTGTGACTTTTACAGTACATTTAAGATGAGATGGTAAAAACATACCTCTTCAGTGTTTCGTACAGCAAAGTATATTTTGCCTTGAGCTCAGCTACTCTGGTTCCAGGGATTTTTCCAGATGCCAAAAGCTATGAGAAACAAAATGAGAAGGCAAATTGAATTATTCTTTAATTGTCACTGAAATAGAGTGCTCTGGATTATCTGAGCTTTCATGGACAGATTCATTTTGCACCATGTAATCTTTCCTTTTTGATAACTTTTCCATAACATTGTCTTGGTATCTACAATTTAATGTGGGTTTAGGTTGCCATTAACATCCTAATTCTGTGCCTATGCAATAGCCTCATAGATTAGGATTGTGCCATCCCTAGTCAGCTATACCGAACACCAATTATAGCAGTTGGAAGATCTTCTGTTTCAAAACCAATCCTTCATTTTACTAGAGAAATAATAAAAAGGTAACTATTTGAACAGATAAATATGCACTAGGACAGGGTGGTCAAGGATGGTCGCTACCTGTAACTGAATTTTATTTTACAAACAATGAGTGGGGAATTAAGCAAAATTGGATCAGATTCAAACCAATGAGCTTCTATCTGATTGGTTTCCATGCACATCCGCTCCAGATTCTGTCTGCTCCAATGTTATTAAATTCCCCTTTAAGAGTATTAGACTATTGCACATTATACAGTGTATGCATGGTTTACATCCCTTCTTCAGCTCTGAGATCTTTTCTGCTAAATCCCAGTCTGACAACTCCTCTTGAAAATTCTGCATGTCATATATTACAGTATATAGCACCATTAAACTCCTTGAATAGGTTACATAAGATTGTGTAAATAAGCTAATTAAAAAAAGTAGTAATGCATAGAAAACAACCATATGTCAGTCTGCAAATCTAGACATTGCATACATTGTTGAAGGACTCTTTTCCTGCCAAAGACATCTTCCGTAAATCTTATAGTAGCAGAGTTCAGAAAGGCGACTTGTCTGCTTCCAAATTGTCACAAAATAAAAACCTGGTAGAAATGTGCCCTGTAAGTCTTCCTTACAACTTAAATCATACAACTGAACAGTATGCTCTAATTTAAATGACAAAATAGTGAAGAGTGGGTGTACAGTACTGGTCTCATTTGCCTTTGATTTTACACTACTCCTGATCACTATAGATTTTCTTTCCATTTCCTTAAATTGCAATGTAGGTTTGCATTGCAAAGGTACTTTGCATTTGCCTTTTCCAAAGTTTGCTTTTCCCATCTTCATGTGGTGGTAACATTTTTAATACAATACCATGGTACCATATACATTTTGGACAATATTAGCTTCCTTAGTGAAAATTAAGGCAAAAAACACAAAATAATACATGGGAATGTCTATTGTTTTTCATATGCAATATACTTATTAGATATTCATGTTATTTATATTGAGTTGAATTCTGGGCCTTGTCAATACATGAGCAAACATGGATAACACTCAAGAAGGTAACATACTTTCCAAAACTGAAGGATAGCAAATAACCTTTCTAGCCTGTGATTAAAAATCAGCTGCTTGTACTTTAATTACATTAGTTGGTTGTACTTTAATGTTTACATAGATATGAATCATTTACAATATTTGTACAACAGCTATATTCAGAAAATGAAATAATTTCTAAAATAAATTCAGTCTTCTTAAAGAAGATCTCAACTGTGGAAACTGTACCCTAAAAAGGCAAATAGAGGGTAAAGAACTGATCACCTGTATTGTCTGTAGCCTTCCTCTGGCCGATATTTTTCCCATTACTGGCTTAACATGCTGCTTTGTTCTGCACTGTATATCTGCATTAAGACAGGAAGCTTGGCAGTTGGTAGGTGGGTAGGGCTCTGCTTCCCCATATCAGAGCTCCCCTCTGGTGACTGGTGATCTTATAGTGCCTATGATGGATGATTATCAAGAAGCAGCAGGAGAGGTATAGGAAACACAGATCCACATAATGAATAAAACAGAAGCAAGGAGATTCTTGCACTGTTGGTCTTTAGGTACAGCCTCCTCTCCAGCAAGGAGATGAGTGAGAAGCTCATCATCTAAAAATCCACTCCAAATTTCACAGGAATAGCAATCAGAGGCAGCAGTGCCTTTCACACAGCAGATATTTAGTTATAAGGCTGTAGGCAAAGGAAGTGCAGTTGTTTTTCAAGAATTTAACAAAAAAGTAGATTTTTTTGGGTACTGCTTTGACACACTCAAAGTAGAACTTGAGCTTTAATATCTATGTAAATAGTTAGTTTGGGTGGTCTGCCATGTCTTTTAATAATGATGCTGTGATTTAGTTTACTTTACCATACAGGACACCCATACTCACATATTTGTGGCACTTCTGGACTGTGAGATCTAATGGGGGTTATACAGTACTTTAGTATCAAAATCATGCAAGTTATCCAAGCTGGTGGTTACCTCACATTACTTAGGATTACAATACTATTTGTGATGATTGTGAAAAGATTTAAACTACATCTGAAATGGATTTATATACTGAAAAAGTTTGAGATTATACTATGTGTGTGTATATGTATGTATATATATATATATATATATATATATATATATATACAGTCAGGTCCATAAATATTGAGACATCGACACAATTCTAACATTTCTGGCTCTATACACCACCACAATGGATTTGAAATGAAACGAACAAGATGTGCTTTAACTGCAGACTGTCAGCTTTAATTCGAGGGTATTTACATCCAAATCAGGTGAACGGTGTAGGAATTACAACAGTTTGCATATATGCCTCCCACTTCTTAAGGGACCAAAAGTAATGGGACAAATGGCTTCTCAGCTGTTCCATGGCCAGGAGTGTGTTATTCCCTCATTATCCCAATTACAATGAGCAGATAAAAGGTCCAGAGTTCATTTCAAGTGTGCTATTTGCATTTGGAATCTGTTGCTGTCAACTCTCAAGATGAGATCCAAAGAGCTGTCACTATCAGTGAAGCAAGCCATCATTAGGCTGAAAAAACAAAACAAACCCATCAGAGAGATAGTAAAAACATTAGGCGTGGCCAAAACAACTGTTTGGAACATTCTTAAAAAGAAGGAATGCATTGGTGAGCTCAGCAACACCAAAAGACCCGGAAGACCACGGAAAACAACTGTGGTGGATGAGCGAAGAATTCTTTCCCTGGTGAAGAAAACACCTTTCACAACAGTTGGCCAGATCAACCTACAGGAGGTAGGTGTATGTGTTTCAAAGTCAACAATCAAGAGAAGACTTCACCAGAGTGAATAAAGAGGGTTCACCACAAGATGTAAACCATTGGTGAGCCTCAAAAACAGGAAGGCCAGATTAGAGTTTGCCAAACGACATCTAAAAAAGCCTTCACAGTTCTGGAACAACATCCTATGGACAGATGAGACCAAGATCAACTTGTACCAGAATGATGGGAAGAGAAGAGTATGGAGAAGGAAAGGAACTGCTCATGATCCTAAGCATACCACCTCATCAGTGAAGCATGGTGGTGGTAGTGTCATGGCATGGGCATGTATGGCTGCCAATGGAACTGGTTCTCTTGTATTTATTGATGATGTGACTGCTGACAAAAGCAGCAGGATGAATTCTGAAGTGTTTCGGGCAATATTATCTGCTCATATTCAGCCAAATGCTTCAGAACTCATTGGATGCTGCTTCACAGTGCAGATGGACAATGACCCAAAGCATACTGCAAAAGCAACCAAAGAGTTTTTTAAGGGAAAGAAGTGGAATGTTATGCAATGGCCAAGTCAATCACCTGACCTGAATCCGATTGAGCATGCATTTCACTTGCTGAAGACAAAACTGAAGGGAAAATGCCCCAAGAACAAGCAGGAACTGAAGACAGTTGCAGTAGAGGCCTGGCAGAGCATCACCAGGGATGAAACCCAGCGTCTGGTGATGTCCATGCATTCCAGACTTCAGGCTGTAATTGACTGCAAAGGATTTGCAACAAAGTATTAAAAAGTGAAAATTTGATTTATGGATTTGGATGTAAATACCCTCAAATTAAAGCTGACAGTCTGCAATTAAATCACATCTTGTTCGTTTCATTTCAAATCCATTGTGGTGGTGTATAGAGCCAAAAATGTTAGAATTGTGTCGATGTCCCAATATTTATGGACCTGACTGTATATGTGTGTGTGTGAAACTTGAAAAATTTGAATATTGTGCAAAAGTTCATTTATTTCAGTAATGCAACTTAAAAGGTGAAACTAATATATGAGATAGACTCATTACATGCAAAGCAAGATAGTTCAAGCCGTAATTTGTCATAATTGTGATGGTTATGGCTTACAGCTCATGAAAACCCCAAATCCACAATCTCAGAAAATTAGAATATTGTGAAAAGGTGCAATATTCTAGGCTCAAAGTGTCCCACTCTAATCAGCTAATTAGGCCATAACACCTGCAAAGGGTTCCTGAGCCTTTAAATGTTCTCTCAGTCTGGTTCAGTAGGAATCACAATCATGGGAAAGACTGCTGACCTGACAGTTGTGGAGAAAACCATCATTGACACCCTCCATAAGTAGGGAAAGCCTCAAAAGTTGGATGTTCCCAAAGTGCTGTATTAAAGCACAGTAATAGATAGTTATGTGGAAGAGAAAAGTGTGGAAGAAAAAGTTGCACAAGCAGCAGGGATGACCGCAGCCTGGAGAGGATTGTCAGGAAAAGGCCATTCAAAAGTGTTGGAGACTTTCACAAGGAGTGGACTGAGGCTGGAGTCAGTGCATCAAGAGACACCACACACAGATGGATCCTGGACATGAGCTTCAAATGTCGTATTCCTCTTGTCAAGCTGCTCCTGAACAATGTCAGAAGCGTCTTACCTGGGCTAAAGAAACACAGTCACCAAAGATCCATTATCTCCTGCGCTCAAGGACTCAGATCAAACAAACGTTAGTGACAAGCAGCGTGTTGTGTATTCATCCACTGGTGATCAGAGGTTGTGCAGCTCTATCATGAAGCTGGGGAAGCTTAATAAAACTGTAGAGGAAGATGAAAGAAAGAGCGCACAAACCTTGCGCATTACCTCAATATATAGTGACTAATTTTATTAATAAGGAAATATACTCACAAAATGATTGTATAACAGGCATAAGTAACCATAATCCAAACAGGGTTACAGGTAAATCTAAAAGGGGGGGGTATGAATGCTAACGCGTTTCGAAGGGTGCTCCCTTCTTCATCAGAGCTGGGTTTGGCAGATAGAAACTTCAGTATGGCAGAGTTCCCATGGCAAGGAGATATTCAGCCACTGAGTGTCAGTATTACAGCAGGCTAAACTGCTAAACAGGCTGAACTGCTGTAATACTGACACTCAGTGGCTGAATATCTCCTTGCCATGGGAACTCTGCCATACTGAAGTTTCTATCTGCCAAACCCAGCTCTGATGAAGAAGGGAGCACCCTTCGAAACACGTTAGCCTTCATACCCCCCCCCCTTTTTGATTTACCTGTAACCCTGTTTGGATTATGGTTACTTATGCCTGTTATACAATCATTTTGTGAGTATATTTCCTTATTAATAAAATTAGTCACTATTTATTGAGGTAATGCGCAAGGTTTGTGCGCTCTTTCTTTCATCTTCCTCTAAAGAAAAACAGACCTGGTCTATTGCTCAGTGGTCCAAAGTCCTCTTTTCTGATGAGAGCAACTTTTGCATCTCATTTGGAAACCAAGGACCCAGAGTATGGAGGAAGAATTGAGAGGCACACACTGCAAGATGCTTGAAGTCCAGTGTGAAGCTTCCACAGTCTGTGTTGATTTGGGGAGCCATGTCATCTGCTGGTGTTGGTCCACTGTGCTTCATTAGGTCCAGGGTCAACGCAGCCATCTACCAGGAGATTTTGGAGCATTTCATGCTTCCTTCCGCAGACAAGCTTTATGGGGATGCTGACTTCATTTTCCAGCAGGACCTGGCACTTGCCCACACTGCCAAAAGCACCAAAACCTGGTTCAATGACTGTGGGATTACTGTGCTTGATTGGCCAGCAAACTCGCCTGACCTGAACCCAACAGAAAATCTATGGGGCATTGCCAAGAGAAAGATGAGAGACATGAGACCAAACAATGCAGAAGAGCTGAAGGCCACTATTGAAGCATCCTGGTCTTCCATAACACCTCAGCAGTGCCACAGGCTGATAGCTTCCATGCCACGCCACATTGTATATGTATATATATATATATATATATATATATATATATATAGAGAGAGAGAGAGAGAGAGATCGAGCACTAACGTGTGTGTGTGCATATGTTTATAAATTTGTTTCACACACACTTCATCTTGTTTTAGGTGAACAGACTAAGTCTCAGTACTAGAAATCAGTTTAGGGCCTGGGCATGTGAGTATTATGCCTGCTCTATTACAATCTGAGTAGCAGCTTTCGAAAACAAAGGGTAGCACAGTTGGCATAGTATCTAGTTAACAGTAGTTGGTGCAACAACACTGGGCCTAATTTATTGTGCGGCAAACCCTGTTGCCCTATAGCATCTACAATCAAACCTACCCTAAGAAGTGGAAAATACTAATATGAAACTTGAAACTTGACTTTAGATACTTCTCTAAATGCTATATATGTAATTAAATTAACTCAACAACAACATTTCAGTTACCAAACAAAAGGAAGTAATGTTTACTGTAACATCCCCTTACCGTGACGTGCAAAGATCATATCTGGCTTATGTGTAAACTAAGCTATTATTTCCTCAGAAATATGGAAAATTCTCTTATAATTAAATGTATGCTCCTGCTAATGGATTATGTATTACTCTGAAAAATATGTCAATAAAACATAATCTTAAAAAAAAAAAATACTGGATCTCTTCTTGCAATTTATGGTTACCTAAGAGGCTAATTCCTTCTTCTGCATTAGGGGGTATCTAACGCCTCCTGTTACATTCACTGTACTCTCGAACAGTGTTTCTCAACCTTTTTTCAGTCAAGGCACCCTTTAAAATTATGAACATTCCTGAGACACCCTTATAATTATGGACAGTCTTGGGGCACCTCATTCTAAAATGGAGTGCCTGTAGACTGTCCATAATTTTAAAAGGGCACCCCATTCTAAAATATGCAAAACTATTCTAATAGTTTTATATAACACAACAACATCCACACCTGTAGGACACCCAACATTAGAGGTGATTTATTCTTCCAAAGCAAATACACTTTTGCACATTAGTACTGAGTAGTATTCAAGTGTTCCTCTTCTCCCACAGTTTTTCTATATCACTGAGCTAATGTGACCCCAGCACTGATGGAGAGGGGTGGGGGAGGGTCGAACTAGGATGCTGAGAAGTGAGAAGGCAGCTGAGATCCTCCTTATCAACTGATGATGTCATTGGTTGTCAGGATGCCGGTGGCTAGAAGGTTGTAATGGTGCACAAAGAAAACCCGTGGCTTTGTGTAACTAAAAGGCAGGCTTGTTCCACCCACTGGCTTGTATACATGTTTTGGGCAATTTTTAGACTTTTTGAAAGGCACACCTGAAGAAACCTCAAGGCACCCCAGGGTGCCTGGGCACCCTAGTTAAGAAAGGCTGCTCTAGAATACAATAAAATTCTCAGAGGACAAGGGAGATCTCTTCTAAATACCGGACCAGGTGGGAAGTGTCAGCTGCCAGATGGATAGTTGCTGCAGCACCCATTTACATTTACAGCCAACTGCAGGAATGCAACCAACGCGTCAGCTGCTAAAGCACAGAGATCTGTTAAATAACCTGGATGATAAACCAACTCTGCAACATCTATTAGAATTTGACATATCTGTTTTTGGTGGTCTGATCACTTAAAGACTTTGTAAAATAAACCTCTCATGAGAAATTACAGGGATGCCTTTACTGATGACCCTTGGAAAATAACAGTTGCCTGGCTGTTCTGATGTCTCGCAAGCTTCAACTTTGAATCAATGAGCCTAAGCAATGAAACAGATCAAGAAAATAAGAACAAAGCCTGAAGTGTTTATCTGCATATACAGTATATTCTTAGTCAGTATCTTGGAGTTTTGAAAGCAGTAGGTCAGCTTAAAGTGTATGTAAACTCTAAGAAAAAAACTTCTATTTTACTCCCTTTTTGGTTTGTTAAATATACAGTTGGAAGTTATATCTGTTTTATAAGTGCAGAATAAAACCTGTAGATACTGTCAGACACCCTGTGAGCTGTAAAATTCCTGTCCTTTCTGCATCTGCTGACTGATATCAGTTATCATTGTTTTCAGCTACACGTGGACTTCAGAACACTTCCCCAATGGTATGGAAAGGAGGAGAGGGGGAGAGATTATGTAGGCCTAAAATACCTTGTCCTAGAGTAAAAAAAATCTGTTACTATGGGAAGTAAGCATTGCCACCATAGGACAATAACTGTGTTACATGGAGGATAACCAGGTGAAAATAAAGGAAAAAAATAAAAAAAAAATCCAAAGACCAGTAAGCTGTAATATTAAATGTTTTTCGTGAGTTTAGATAACAGCCCGGCAGCTAACAAATCCAGGAAAGCCTCACAATGGCACTCTGTTTTATTCAGATGGATATATGTTTCGGTTGAAAATATTACTCAGGGGTGAATTATGCAGAAACAAATGATAAGATTGCCTTGTGTATACCCAGATTTATGTTAAATTTATTTATTTTTTTACTTAAACATACTGTAAATAATATGTGATCTCTATAGCCCAAATAGCAAAATAAATAAATGTTTCACATTTTTTCACAAAAGATGCCACAATAAGTGTAAAAGTTAGCATTAATACACTTTTATTCATTTATTTTTAGCTGATGTTCTAAACAGAAAGAAATGTTATTTTGTGCAAATCCTACTATGCCAGGAAGTTCCCCTTAACAGCTCTGTGACTTTATTTTGTAAGTGCTCCCACCCAGTTCAGAGGAAAGCCAGAGCTCTCTCAGCACAGCTTGCTGGCTCTATATAAGCTGCGCAGCTTCCCAGTTCAGCACCCCTCACTGCAAAGATGAGATCTCTCTTCTGTCTGTTAGCCTCTGTTACTTTGCTAACTGGTCTACACGCTGCAGAAGAACAGATTGCTCTATCAGTGAAGCCTGATAATGCCTGTCCTATAAAAATGAAGACTGGAGGAAAATGTGACGAAGATGGCAATTGTCCCTATCAGATAACCATGCCTCCCATGACCATTCAGCTACCTAAGCAGTTTCAGCTGCTTGAAAAAACTCTCAAAGAAGTCCAGAGCCTGAAAGAAATAGTAAATAATTTGAAGAAATCATGTCAGGACTGCAAACTGCAGGCAGATGACAATCTGGAGAAGGACAAGGATGAAGTGCCAGATGGGGGCCAGGTCAATCAAATCCAAGATCTGCAGTCTAAGGTTAAGAAAATGTCAATAAGTCTGAAGAACGCTCGATCCCAAATAACCACCTTGCAGGATCAACTGGAGAAGATGAACTCGGTCAGTATGAACAGCGTGGAAGATTATATCGACAGTAAAATGGCCAATTTATCAAGAGAAATAAACACAGAGGACAAATGCTCATACAACTGTCCACTACTTCAGCCAAATCCAAGTAAGTCTGTTTATTTATACAGGTGCATGCTAAATGATTGACATACCAATATATTTTTACCAAATATAAATGTAAAACTTAATTTTAAAACAAAAAAACAAAGTTTAAAATGTTAAACTGTGTTATTTAACATGAAGACGTACAGTTTAAACATAAGCTGTAGTTCACTACCAGTGTAAAATAATACAGCAATATACCCTGCATCTGCCCTTAGACAGAATGATCACATATACACTTACTGGCCACTTTATTAGGAACACTTATTCAATTGCTTGGTAACACAAATTGCTAATCAGCCAATCACATTGCTGCAACTCAATTCATTTAGGCATCTATATGTGGTAAAGACAACTTGCTGAAGTTCAAACTGAACACCAGAATGGGGAATAAAGGGGATTTAAGTGACTTTGACCGTGGCTTGGTTGTTGGTGCCAGACGGGCTGGTCTGAGTATTTCAAAAACTGCTGATCTGCTTGGATTTTCATGCACAACCATCTCTGGGGTTTACAGAGAGTGGTCTGAAAAAGAGAAAATATCCAGTGAGCTGCAGTTGTGAGAAGAAAATGCCTTGTTGATGTCAGAGGTCAGAGGAGAATGTGCAGACTGGTTTGAGATGATAGAAAGGCAACAGTAACTCAAATAACCACTCGTTACAACCAAGGTATGCAGAATACCATCTTTGAATGCACAACACGTAGAGCCTTGCAGCATATGGACTACAGCAGCAGAAGACCACACTGGATAGCAAAGTGTACCTAATGAAGTGGCCAGTGAGTGTATTACTGCCCTATTCTTCCAGCTTTCTTTTGTTAGCAGTTAAACTGGCTAGCTCTAATTTTAGGAGTTGCCACATTATTTTTTTGTTACCTACTGTATCCCTTAAACTCATTTCAATGAACTGAGCATTACAGAGCTATACTTACAAGGTGTCATACCATCTTCTTTTTATGTGTTGAAAACTTTACTGTTTCTCTTTATATCTACTTCTATTGCTGTGGTAGCTCCTTATACTATCCGGCTCCCTATGGAGCCACAGCAATGGGCACACTCCCCTACCTGGGCTACTGAGCTATGTATTAGAGGTAAAGGGACCAGTAGAAAAGCTTTGATTGCAATTTTTGCATGCATATTTGAATGTCACACCCTGTGCATTATAAGAAATGTAGTCCTGGCGTCAGACACCGGAATACAATTGTGTACGTGCATTTAGCTGGAAGTGGAGGGAGAAGCGTGGTTACATGGGAGTTAGTGGTGCCTTCTAATGATATGTGGAAAGTCCATTTACAAACATAAGTGCATAGGTTGTTTTTATTCGGAGAGTTTAATACTACTTTAAGATATCCCACACTGAAACTGAATTTATCATCAAACTCTATATAAACCAATAGGTACATTGATACCAGTGAGTGTAATCTACAAAGGTGAAACTATATTTAAAGTGTTTGTACATCTAATTTAGCATCACCATCTAATATATTCAGGATGGAAAATACTGAAATTGTATTACTGCAAAACAGCACAGTGGCTAAGTGGTTGGCACTTCTGCCTAGCAGCATTAGGCAGTTCAAATCCCAGCCACGGCACTACCAGCCTGGAATTTTCATGTTCTCCATGTGCTTGCATGGGTTTCCTCCGGATACTCTGCATTTCTCCCACACTTCAAAAGACATGTTGGTGTTTTAATTGGCTCCTGTCTGAATTGGCCCTAGTAAGTGTATGTGAGATAGAGACCTTAGATTGTTAGCTCCTTGAGGGCAGGGAATGATGTGAATGTAATATATGTGAAGTGCTGTGTAAACTGTTGGTATTATATAAATACATAACCAAATAAACTTTATGTGAATAGCTAAAACCAAATTGAGATACATTCTGTATATGTGATAACTATCACAGAGAATGACACCATTACTTACCCCCCTAGAGCTCTTAACCCTCTTCAGCTACCTCACTGGGCTTTGAAAGAACATTCCCCCACTATTGAAGTCCACCATGTGCTTTCTAACCCCCATAGACTTATATAAACACCCATGCCTAAAATATGTTAGGATGATAAAGCAATACAGCATGCTTCACTAATAATTCTGGTACTTTATGGAAATTAAAAAGTTAATATAAACACAGATGTCAAGTAAATACATTAGATTTTTAAATAAATAGGAAAAAAAAGTGTTTTTTCTTATACTTGATTAAAGGGATAGTTTACCTTTACCAAAAAAAAAAAAAGAGAAAAAAAAGAGAGGAAGGCGCCTCTAAGTGCAGTATTGACTTCAGGTCTAAAGAAGGAGCCTATTGAGCATGCTCCGAAATGCATTACCGCCCCCTTCACCTGCTACATCTGATTCTACTCTCCAAGCTTAATTTTTGATGTACAGGCACATCCTGGTCTCTACTTCCTGATCCTATAGGCATAGTATGCTGCTGGACGGCTGGATGTCCCACCTGGATCTAATTACCACACGATGAGTCTTTTTAATCGTTTATCTTGTAAGTGCAAATTTTCCATTGTTTACTGAATAAATTGTCAATACTGCACTTAGAGGCGCCTTCCTCTCTTTTTTTTGTTACTGCATTAGAGCCTTGTTTCCACTCTAAGAAGAGCTGCCTAAGTGTTACTGCTCCCATCCACCCATCCCTGATATCCATCTGGCACCTTTATCTTACAGCTACAGAGGTTGGGCTCCAACAAGCGCGCCCTATATAATATACATTTTCACCTTTACCAAAACACTGCCTATGCAGATAAAGGGGTGGCTGTAGATAAAAACAAACTGTGCAGCTCTGACTAAAGTTGAATAATACCCTTGCTATAGGCATAGGCCATTTACGTACCTCATGAAGCCTGACTGGAATGCTCCCAGGATGTTGCTAAGTGAGGCCTAGTCATTACTACTCACCCCCACCATCACAGGAGTGAATTCTCAGCCACTGCGCTCAGAGCTAATACATCAGGGGAGAGAAAACATGTGAGGGGGGCCTAAATCAGAGAAAAAGCTCACTCCTGTGATGGTGGGGGTGAGCAGTAATGACTAGGCCTCACTTAGCAGCATCCTGGAAAACAAACTCTGCATTTCTGATTAAAGTTGAATAATATCCTTGCTATAGGTGTAGGCCATTTATGTATCTCATGAAGCCTGACTGGAATACTCCTAGGACATTGCTAAGTGAGGCCTAGTCATTACTGCTCACCTCCTCCATCACAGGAGTGAGCTCTCAGACGCTGCATTCAGAGCTACGACATCATGAGAAAGAAAAAGCATTCGAGGGCGCCTGAATCCGAGAAAAAGCTCACTCCTGTGATGGTGGGTTGATCAGTAATGACTAGGCTTCACTTAGCAATGTCTTGGAAGTACTTAGCAACGTCCTGGGAGTATTCCAGTTAGACTTCATGAGGTACGTAAATGGCCTACACCAATAGCAAGTTTGTTTTTATCCACAGATGCCCCTTACCTGCATAGGCAGTTCTCTGGTGAACTATCCCTTCACAGTTCAGCTTTAAACGATAGACAAACTCTTAACCCCTTGTTTAAAGTTTGACATTTATTTGTCATCTTAAAGAGGAGAGGGGTTATAGATATGTCCGTCTAATCACATTGTGACTGACTCACACCTCCAAAGCCCAGGGTGATGTCAGATGGGTACTTGCAACATTTTTCCACAATACCATTGTCATAAATTCGTTGCATTGTATTACATTACATTTGATGTTGATGGGTCTTTTTTTAAAGATGTCATAGTAAAGCCTCTCTCAAGCTATTAAAAAATGAATTTCATAAATGAAAAATTGCATTTATCTCTTTAACAAGTTCTTTAAATTGCTCCAGAGATACATTGTTACAAGGCCAGGGCAGATCCAAATCAAATGTAGTAATTTCTGCTACATAATAATATATTGACTAACACATATCAAACAGAGCCAGAAGAAATTGTTCTCCAAAGAGAGGTAACTTACTGGAGAATGTAGTGGAAAAAAAGGAAATGAGAGGTAATTTTCTGATAATGGAAGAAAACTTGGGATCACGAGTTACAAATTAATGACACAGAAAGAGATTGAAAACAAATCTGCAGAAAAACAGGTGCTTGCACTGGCTGGCGTCTGCTCCAGCTCATTGTGTATAAAGATTTCCAATAAGCAAAACTTGGCAAATGATTTAAGTAACATAGAGCAATGCTTAGTGAGAAGGAAAGTGCTCCACAGGGGCTTGTTGAAGATAAAGCAACAGGGAGGAAGGAAAGTAAAAAACAGGTAACTAAGCTTACTGCTTATGTTTAGAAAGTTGTATTACTCATACTAAGAACAGCAAGTTACTATTTAACTAATTATTTTTTCAACCCCTAAGCTATTATTTTTAAGTAATGGATATTAATCAACGTTTTGATCATGATGGGGGTTCCACATGGATTGACTGACAACACTTGTAACTTGATACAGAGCTTGAAAGTGTTATGCTTGAAAGTGCGCAGTCGTGCTAATTTTTGTATGAAGACACACTTTTGCAACTTGGATATCTCATCCTCATTTGTTATATACATATACACACAATATTGCCAAAAGTATTGGTACGCCAGCCTTTACACGCACATGAACTTTAATGGCATCCCAGCCTTAGTCCGTAGGGTTCAATATTGAGTTGGCCCACCCTTTGCAGCTATAACAGCTTCAACTCTTCTGGGAAGGCTGTCCACAAGGTTTAGGAGTGTGTCTATGGGAATGTTTGACCATTCTTCCAGAAGCACATTTGTGAGGTCAGGCACTGATGTTGTATGAGAAGGTCTGGCTCACAGTCTCCACTCTAATTTAATCCAAAGGTGTTCTATCGGGTTGAGGTCAGGACTCTGTGCAGGCCAGTCAAGTTCCTCCACCCCAAACTTGCTCATGCATGTCTTTATGGACCTTGCTGGTGTGCAGTCATGTTGGAACAGGAAGGGGCCATCCCCAAACTGTTCCCACAAAGATGGGAGCTTGAAATTGTCCAAAATGTCTTGGTATGATAACGCCTTAAGAGTTCCCTTCACTGGAACTAAGAGGCCAAGCCCAACCGGATTATGGTTTCAACAGTGTTCACTGGAACATTCAGAAGTTTAGAAATCATTCCGTAACCAATGCCATCAGTATGTTTTGTAACAATAAGGCTGCAAAGTTCTTAAGAGAGCTCTTTGCTTTTACCTATCATGAGATGTTTCTTGTGTGACACCTTGGTAATGAGACACCTTTTTATAGGCCATCAGTTGAGAATGAATCAGCTGATATAAATTTGCACTGACAAGTGGCAGGATTGCTTTCTAAACTACTGATAGATTTCAGCTGGTATCTTGACTTTCTATGCTTTTTTTGCACCTCCCTTTCTTCATGTGTTCAATACTTTTTCCCTGTGTCATTCCATTTTATTACACATAATTTCATTTCTGAACTTATTTGTTTTGGCTTCTTTGTATATATAAAATCTTTTGTTGTTTGACAAATAAACACAATGCACAACAAAAGGAATCCCAAAGCACTAAAGGTTATCTAGTGAGACCGCAAAGCAGGCCCATTACAACCTTGGACTAAACTGCCTGATAAGGCACAAGGGATTGCTCTGATGCCTTATTAAGTAAATAAATTATTTCAACACAGCTAAAAGTAATAACACAGCTCTCACACGGGTGTATACTTAAGTGAATGAGTAAAGTAAATGAGGCTTTTCTCATGACTGGTTTCGTTTAACTCTATTTTTATAGAATATTGACTTAATTACTGATTTATACGTTCTCTAATTTATTAGCGACTATTTACATACAGTGTGTTCATTTCTTACATTTTCTATTGCATGTTGTTTTAGAAGGAAAACAACAGAATACATAACAGTGTCATCAGGTTTCACAGACTTCTTTTGGCAGCACAAACTAATTAGTGACATTACATACATGACGATTCCCCTCCACACTTCCTATGTTGTGGAAGCATTTCCTTGATGATACCTGGATAAAATACCTCTGTTTATAATTCAGATGGGACATGGTGTTCAGTGTCACACTGCCACTTCCCTTACACACAAGTCTGCACACAGGGTTGAGAACGGTCCTACATTTATAACTTTTTTATCTCCAAGAAACAGCTGCAGTGATAAATGTCTGTTATATAAATCAATTAATGACAGCGGAAACCACCGAGTTCTAACATCATCCACCCTTTCCTATTCAGGAAGCCAAGCTCTCTTTCGGTGATTATCTTTCCCATTGTCCTTTTTAAGAGACTATACATTCATATTTTGAAGATGTGTAATACATATTTTTTGGAAAAAGTTCAGTCCACAAGTTCACAAAAAAGTGAGAGTTGTCTTAGTAAATTGAGACGTGGGAAAGTATCTGAAGTATGTAAATGTTTAAGAATACTTTTAGGTAAATAAACAGGAAGTAGAAAGTTCAAGCCTTGTATACAATACAATATTCAGCCAAGTGAACAGCACTACAATACCAAGAGTACCATCAGTCATTTCTATCTAGACAAAAGGTTCTCCACATATCTGTAGTTTTCCAGTGAAATGTCACGAAAACAATTATTTCTAAATATATACTTTTATTTTTATACTTTGCTACAATTTTCAGTTTATCTGAAAATAAATTTGTTGCATGAAAACAGTCCCCAAAACTAAGGTTGTCCTTAATTTAAATAATCTGGCAACATACGACATGAAAAACAGAATGAACTACCATTTCAAATCTTAGATGTCAAAGGCATCAACTTCATCAACGCAGTACCCACATACCATCAGCGAGAATACAAATTGAACATACTATCATTTTCAAGTACTACGACACTAACTACATTGTACAGTGAACACAGCTTGGTACTGCTCTATCAGATGTCTCCTTAGATAAGGTTATTGAAGATCAGTTTTGTGCCACTAGATTCTGTATTAGTCAACATATTACACTTCTACGTGCAAAATAATTACTTTAGAAAAGAATGGCTACAGTATTCTCTGTAAAATTCAGAATATACAGGGTGTGAGGCTTGCATTACATTTTACAGATTATTACCAAAAATCATATCTTTTGTTAAAATCATATTTTGTATTATGAAATGAAAGAGAGAAGATGCTGTTAGAGTTGAGTTGTTAGAGTTGTGATTTATTTCTTTGTTTTCTTTACAGGTATGCAGCTCATCTACAAAGACTGTTCTGATTACTTCAAGCTAGGCAAAAGGCTTAATGGCATTTACCACATCCTGCCAGATCCAAAGAACAAAACATTTGAAGTGTACTGTGATATGGAGTCCATGGGTGGAGGATGGACTCTGCTGCAGAATCGTCAGGATGGCAGCATACATTTTAACAGGACATGGAACGAATATAAAAATGGCTTTGGTAACCTTACTGGAGAGTTTTGGCTGGGTAATGATAAGATACATCTGTTGACCAAAAGCAGTAACATGATGCTAAGAGTAGAACTTGAGGACTTTAAGGGTGTGAAGGAATATGCAACATATGACCAGTTCTATGTCGCCAATGAATATCTTAAATATCGATTGTCAGTCAGTGGCTACAGTGGAACAGCGGGTGATGCCCTCCACTTCAGCAAACTGTACAACCATGACCAAAAATTCTTTACAACACCGGATAAAGACAATGACAGATATCCTTCAGGAAACTGTGGGGCTTACTACAGCTCTGGATGGTGGTTTGATGCATGTATGTCAGCAAATCTTAATGGTAAATACTATAAGAGTGACTACAAGGGAGTGCGTAATGGAATTTTTTGGGGTACATGGAAAGGTGTGAATGATGAAAGCATCAGCAGTTTTAGGCAATCCTTCAAAACTGTTAGAATGATGATCAGACCAAAAGACTTCTGATCATAAATGTTTTTTCTAGTTTTGGCCAGAGTGGGGAAAGGTTACTGTCATTGTCCCTTTTGGGGGGGGGGGGGTTATTTACTCCCACTGTGGGTCTTCGTGGTGAACAAAACCTGGGGGAAATCTAAAATTTTACAGTTCACACTGGAACAGAAGTGGAGGAGAATGTTCTGTGTTTCAGCTGTCAAATATGGAATTTCACCCCACTCTATGGGTACTTATGTCTCACCTTCTATTGTGTCTTTAGGGAAGAAAATGAGCGAAAATCTTAGAAGGACACAATGGCAATAAAAAGTTGACAGAAATTCTTAACATTTCTGTTTGCCCTTTTGCAAAATTAGAGTTTGGAATGAGTTGAAGGATCTTCTTATTTATGTACAATATGTAATACAATGTACAACAACCTCCAACAAAAAAAAACAATAACTAAGTAGTGACTTCAAATATGACACACATTTACTGAAAAAAACTTTGGTACAAGATTCATTATAAAATAATCTATCTTCAGAAATCTACATTTCTGAACCGGACCTAATGACAATACTTAGGTGTAGCTAGTGGTGCCTGAAAGTTCTTATATTAGCCTTTAAACCCATCCCAGTATCCCTTTTGGTTTCTAGGGCCAGGCTGTACATGGGACCCTGACTTCTACTCAACTTGAGAATAACCCCATGCCTTTCTGGTGATAAGTCCCATTCATGCCATTTAATTTCTAAGCAATAGAGACTCTACTGCCCACTGTAGTTTTTGACCGTTGAATGAAAAGTGAGGAGTGAAAAGTCAAGGCCCCAGACACAGGATTCAAGGGCGTTCCACTGAGGCAAAATCATCCATTATAGACCCTCTCCGTAAAAACAACTAACAAGGCCAGTTTTCTGCAAGAGAAAAGGTAGCATACTTTCCTGTCTAATGGTCCATGTCTTCTACTTCCTGTCCATTCCAGCGCTGTAGCCTCCCTTAATCTCTTCAGTATTCAACTAGGAGTGCTGATTGACTGTGTCCCCTGTCTGTGCTTGCCCCTGTCTCCCTTTCAACCTCTGTCACTACAGGATGCAATAATGAGTACAATGGACAGCATTGAAGATTTCTTCATCCATGCTGTTTGGCATGGATGGATGAATCTAATAGCCCGTGGGCTGAACTTTCTGTTGGAAGTTTTGTCCTGTCTATAATGTCCATTGACTTAACTGATACCTCTTAATATAAGGGATATGGTAGGATACCCAAGCAAAATGACAAAGGGTTCCAGCTAGTGATCAGCAAATTAATTTTCATGCTATGCAAATCAGTGAATTAATGATTCACAATTGACTGGAATCATGACAGATGTACAAGGACAAAAGTCAAAACTTTGCAAATGACAGATTCTCCTGAGTCGATCAACACTAGGGCACAGACAGAATGATGGCAGTAAATTTACAGGCATTAATATTTGTAATTAAATCATTTGGTATCCTTTCTCCCTATATTTTATTAGGCTATTTGTATCCATATAATGTGGAAATATAATAGTTCTGTAATACACCAGAGGGCATATTTATAAAACAGTGAACCAGACATGCAAGCATTCACTGCAGGTGAATCTTCCAGGTGAATATGTTTTAAATGACAATGACTGATTGACCACCAGTAAATGTTTGGTGAAATTCTCATTTACTGCTTTATAAATATGCCCTTAGATGTTACCAAAAAACAACTTTCAAGATTCTGGCTGTGAGTAAGGGTTTGCTTAAGAAAGTAAAGAGTACTTGCATTCACTGTGTAATACTGCTAATCGGTTTTCTGTTTCCAAACTATAAAGTGTGTATACACAGGAATACCTGTCTTATATAGAAAATATTGGGTTTAAATCTGAGTCAGTGTTTTTTTTTCTCTTGGGTGAGTTACTGCCAGTATTACCAAAATAAAGAAAAAGAAGATCTATCATTATATTTTTTATTGTCCTGCCCCCTATGGGACAAAATACATGTAGTATTTTGCCCCATGTTGCCAGGTGCTTCCTAAACCTAGGTAAAAGGTCCAACCTGCGCCCCTCCTTTCTTGCCACAGGTGATCTGACAACAGCTAGGAAGGAGACAGACACTTCATAACGATTGCCATTGCATGTCTCGGAAAAGGCTCATAGCTGATTTGGAATTAGACGTGACAGGAGGGGAGGGCTGCCAGTCAGAATTCAAAGGATTAGGAAACATGTACTACATGTACTTTGTCCCATAGGGCCACCACTTCTAAGGACTGGGAAGCTATATTATATTACATTTTTTTTTTCAGTTTAGATATGCTTTAAGGAGACAAAGCCATGCATTTTTTTTTTCATTGTTGAGTGCTGCATTTTTTTAAACAGCTTTTATCTACCCCTTTGCTGTTGTTTCTGTTTTTCATATGTCTGAAGGTCTATGTTAGCTTTAGGTGAAGTGACCATATTCAGTTTTGTTTACAGACCTCTCCTTGGGAACATAAGGTGGTAGGGCCCCAGGTTCAACATCAAATTATTAGTACTCTCAGTAACAGGGAGTGATTTCAATAAATAAATATTTTAAAAAATATCAAGCACCAGCATACAGTCTCATTTATACCTTACCACTTTACCCTTTATGGTGTGTCTGCTCTGAGCACACATCTATAAGACAGGTCCCCTTAAAGTACACTGTTGATTTTTTATCCAATGTTGATAAAGATAATATTTTTGTACATATTTAAATATTGTTTTAAAACGCTGTAGTAATATATATTGTAAATGATACAAATAAACATTTAGTAGTTTTTGTGTTTTTTGCAACAACAACAATCAAAGTGCACACAAGCAAGTTTTTCTTCCTAAAACCTATAGTTTTAAAGCTGTGAAACTATTTTACTTCCTGTGCTGGAATTTCCACAATGTACGTCTTCCATAACTTTACCATTTTAGGGCTGAGAATTCATCTTGTAAAATATCAAAACAAGCAAATGATCTAACGTTCACTAACTGCTAAGATTAGCATGCTTCTCTTACATGAAAATCATTTTCCTTTTTTCTGGAAGCACAGAGCATTTAGCAAATAAGACTGGTTATAGTATATATAAAACCCAGTTGCTAAAATATCATAGAATTAAACATGTTCATGTGATTAAAAATGCAATTTTCAGTCTTCTTAGATCTGCAGCTGAACCTGCTATGAAGCTCTCTAAAAAGAACACAACCCCCATCCTCCTCTCTTTTTTGAATATCCAATTACTGTCTGTGCTGGCCCAGCTTCTGTACTCCTCCCCTCACCTCCCTATATATTATTATTATTATACAGTATTTATAAAGCGCCAATAGTTGGCTCAGCGCTGTACATTACAAAGGGGGACAGAACATGTGACAGAACAATACCAATACAATGCAAAACATGAGGGGATTGAGGGCCCTGCTCTTTCGAGCTAACAATCTAGGAGGGAGGGGATAGTGGTACAGGAGGAGATAGCTATAACCTTATATATAACAGCTGGGGGGGAGAGGTGAAGGGGAATACAATAAACTGTCAATTGTGTGACAGCTAGGGCTGCTGACATCTCATCCAAGATGGTGGTGGCCAGCACCAGTCCCAGGGATTTTGAACAACTACACCAGAGATGTTCTTAAAGGTAAATATAATGCCTAAAACACATGAAATGCCCATATATTCATATGCCCATATAGATTGTTGTGGAGATGAATGGTCTGGTGACAGGGCCTCTTTAAAGGGTTCAGACACTTCTTATTATAGCATGATAACATTGTTCATGTCTTCCAATTGTTTTCCTGTGTCATCAACATGTTACACAGGCTGCAAATGTAGACTATAAAAGTGGTTGCTTTAACATACATTACATGGACATGGTCTAATGTTGGATTCAACTGGACACAGCCGATGACTGATCACTACACGGGCATACTGCCAGTGTCATGTGATCACTGTGACCAATCACAGCAGACCACATGACAATTGTATACCTTACCTTACATGCCATCCAGTGTATACAATTGTGTTGTCAGCTTTGATTCGTCACAACAGTCAAATGGTATAGACAGGGCCAATCACAGCCCATCTGTACCATGTGATGAGATTTGGCCAATCACAGCTAATCACAAAAAAAGACACTGAATTAATCCATTTCATTCATTAAAAATGGTTGCTAATATCAATGAAATACATTGGTATAAGCAGTCATAATGTGTAAAAAAAAAAATCCTGATCACTTGCCCAGAGTAGTACAGTGTTACCATGGTAACACTGTATTACTCTGGCCACAGACTGTTGAAAAAAAGAGAAAAAATGTAATATAAAAGTAAAAAAAAAATAGAAAAATATTTATTTAATTATTTTTTACATACTGTCACCAGTCAGTGTCCCTGATCACCCCAACACCAGTTATATGATAAAGCTGTACTGTGACAAAAAAATTACAACTTCAAAAAACTCGCCATGCCTCTTACTAAATATCTTGAACTGTCTATTTTCCAAAAATGGATCATGTGGGGGATATTTGTACCATCCTGGCTTTTTCAGGCCTCAAGAAATGTGATTGGTTCTCAGTACATCAGGACTGATCAATTGTCAGATATATATATCCCATAGTTTGTGGACTCTATAACTTTCCTACGGACTAAATATTATACACTAATTTGGGTTATTTTCACCAAAGAAATGTAGCAGAATACATTTTGACCTAAATTTATAAAGAACAGTTATTTATTTGCAAACTTTTATAACAGAAACAAAGGAAAACGTGTTTTTTTTCTTCAAAAGTTTGTTTAGCAAAAAATAAAAAATACAGTGGTGTTCAACCACTGCCAAAAGAAAGCTCTATTTGTATGAAAAAATTATAAAAAATTTTTTGGGTACAGTGTTGCATGACCGCACAATTGTCATTCAAAGTGCAACAACGCTGAAAGCAGAAAATTGGCCTGGCCAGGAAGGGGGTAAAAGTGCCCGGTATTGAAGTGGTTAAACATAACTTGTGACATATACCTGTTATGTGACGCACACATTAAAATACATAGTATCAACCAACATGAACAATATTATTATTTACAATTATGTTCACATGTATTGGATGCACAGATACAGTGAAGGAAATAAGTATTTGATCCCCTGCTGATTTTGAATGTTTGCCCACTCACAAAGAAATGATCAGTGTAAAAATCAAATGGTAGGTGTATCGTAACACTGAGAGACAGAATAGCAACAAAAAATTCAAAAGAAATGCATGTCTAACAAATTATGCACTGATTTGCATGTTCATGAGGGAAATAAGTATTTGATCCCCTATCATTCAGCAGGATTTCTGGCTACCAGGTGTCTTTCATACAGGTAACAATCTGAGATTAGAAGCAGTCTCTTAAAGGGAGGGCTGCTAATCTCATTGTTACCTGTATAAAAGACACCTGTCCACAGGAGCAATCAAACAATCAGATTCCAAACTCTCCACCATGGCAAAGACCAAAGAGCTGTCCAAGGATGTCAGGGACAAGATTGTAGACCTACACAAGGCTGGACTGGGCTACCAAACTGTTGCCAAGCAGCTTGGGGAGAAGGTGACAACGGTTGGTGCAATCATTCGCAAATGGAAGAAACACAAAACAACTGTCAGTCTCCCTAGGTCTGGTGCACCATGCAAGATCTCACCTCATGGAGTGTCAATGATCATAAGAACAGAACTACACGCGAGGATCTTGTCAATGATCTTCAGGCAGCTGGGACAACAGTCACCAAGAAAACAACTGGTAACACACTACGCCGACAAGGATTGAAATCCTGCAGTGCCTGCAAGGTCCCACTGCTCAAGAAAGCACATGTCCAGGCCCGTCTGAAGTCTGCCACTGAACATCTGAATGATGCAGAGGAGGACTGGTTGAAAGTGTTGTGGTCAGATGAGACCAAAATCGAGCTCTTTGGCATCAACTCAACTCGCCGTGTTTGGAGGAGGAGCAATGCTACCTATGACCCCAAGAACACCATCCCAACTGTCAAACATGGTGGTGGAAACATTGTGCTTTGGGGGTGTTTTTCTGCTAAGAGGACAGGAAAACTGCACTGCAACAAAGGGATGATGGACAGGGCAATGTAAAATCTTGGGTGAGAACCTTCTTCCCTCAGCCAGGGCATTGAAAATGGGTTGTGGATGGGTGTTCCAGCATGACAATGACCCAAAACACAGGGCCAAGGCAACAAAGGAGTGGCTCAAGAAGAAGCACATTAATGTCCTGGAGTGGCCTAGCCATTCTCCAGACCTTAATCCGATTGAAAATCTGTGGAGGGAGCTGAAAGTTCGAGTTGCCAAACGTCAGCCACCAAACCTTAATGACTTGGAGAGGATCTGCCAAGAGGAGTGGGTCAAAATCCCTCCTGAGATGTGGGCAAACCTGGCGGCCAACTACAGGAAACGTCTGACCTCTGTGATTGCCAACAAGGGTAATCCCACATGTCAATGTATGCATTAGTTAATATATAAAAAAATGTGCCTCCTGCATGGAGTTTGCATGTTCTCCCTGTGCTTGCGCGGGTTTCCTCCGGGTTCTCCGGTTTCCTCCCACACTCCAAAGACATGCTGGTAGGTTAATTGGATCCTGTCTAAATTTGCCCTAATATGTGTATGTATGAATGTGAGTTAGGGACCTTAGATTGTACACCCCTTGAGGGTCAGGGACTGATGTGAATGTTCAATATATATTGAGCGTGTAAAGCGCTGCGTAAATTGACAGTGCTATATAAGTACCTGAAATAAATAAATAAATTACAAAATGCATTAACTGCTTATGATAATACAGCCCTATAGGTTGGCCATGAAGAGGTTCTTTAGGTGTGATAATGGGCACTTTTGACAATCAAAAACACTCATCACACTCAGATTTTCCAGCATGCAAAAATTCTATGTTCATGTGGAAATTCACAATTTAAAACACAAAAATGTGTCTATCATGACTGCATCCACTCATAGACCAAGCCAGAAAGAACACTATGGTAGGTGGAAGCACTCCTTTGATGCAGAAGAATGAGTATGTTTCAACACATTGGTGTTTATTACATTTCATGTAAATAAATTATAACTCAAACATATAAAAGCTCATATATTAAAACCCCACAATTTAATCCATCTATAAATTCACTTTGCATATTTAATTACAGCTAATATAATTACCTGAAATGTGTTTTGCTTAGTTTCTTATAATTCCCATCAGAGAAAAAAAAAAGGAATGAAAAGTTATTTTTTTTACTACGGACCTACCATGTTTTCCTGCTGCCTTTTTCAACCAGGGTGCCATGGCAAAATGCCTAAAATTGCCCCAAACTGCCCAGAAACTGTCAAGAAATTGGCTGGTGGATCAAGCCTGCCCTTTTTTGTGTCACACAAATCCACCAGTTTTTATTGCATGGCATTACAATCTTGGACACTGTGTGCACCAAGCGCTGGCGTCCTAAGAACCCACGATGTCATCAGGTTACTTGCCGTTTAGTCAACTCAGAGGAGGAGAACATAGGAGGAAACATGGAATTGTAATGATGTTCATTTGATGTCAAATAAGCAGGCTGAAGGTTGCCCACTACTTGTGGTGCAGTGTGATCATTTGTCATTTTTTATTACATTAATGAGAATTGTAGTTTAAAATGACTCTCTATTCAAATCCTTTTTATTCTCAGATAGAATGAAAAAAAGTTTGATCTATCATTGAAATTTTTACTGCTGTCTATTTCCCTGGCAGGAACATCTTCCCCTCACCTCTAATTTTACATAAACAAGATAACTGTTTGAGTTGATTTTCCTGACATTTCTCAATATATTCCCATTAATGTGAAGCCAAATTACATAGTCTGGCTGAAAAAAGACAAAAGTCCATCCAGTTCAACCATTAAAAAAGAAAAAGTTATAATCCTACACCCACAGTTGATCCAGAGGAAGGCAAAAAAACCTAGCAAAGCATGATCCAATTTGCTCCTGCAGGGGAAAAAATTCCTTCCTTATCCCCCGAGAGGCAATCGGATATTCCCTGGATCAACTTTACCTATAAATGTTAGTATCCAATTATATTTTTTGTGTATCTAGGAAAGAATCCAGGCCTTTTTTAAAGCAATCCACTCAGCTGGCCAGAACCAACTCTCGAGGGAGTCTATTCCACATTTTCACAGCTCTCACTGTGAAGAAACCTTTCCGTGTTTGGAGATTCAGTTTCTTTTCCTCCAGATGTAAAGAGTGCCCCCTTGTCCTCTGTGGTGAATAGCTCTACACCAAGTTCACTATATCAACCACTGATGTAATTATACACGTTCTTCTTATCCCCCCTAATCTCCTCTTCTCAAGAGAGAATAAATTCAGTTCCTCTAATCTTTCCTCATAGCTGAGCTCCTCCATGCCTCTTATCAGTTTGGTTGTCCTTCTCTGTACTTTCTCCAGTTCCCCAATGTTCTTTTTGTGAATTGGTGCCCAAAACTGAACTACATATTTCAGATGAGGTCTTACTAATGATTTGTACAGGTGTAATATGATATATCTCTCTGGAGTCTATACCTCTTTTAATACAAGAGAGGATTTTGCTCGATTTAGAAACCACAGCTTGGCATTGCATGCCATTATTAAGCTTGTGATCTACCAGAACTCCCAGATCCTTCTCCACCATTGATTCCCCCAATTGTACTCCCCCTAGTATGTATGATGCATGCATATTCTTAGCCCCCAAGTGCATAACCTTACATTTATCAACATTAAACCTCATTTGCCCAAATAAACAGTACATTGAGGTCAGCTTGTAAGTTAGAGACATCCTGTAAGGACGTTATTCCACTGCACAGTTTGGTGTCATCTCCAAAGACTGAAATGGGATTTTTAATCCCAGACCCTATATCGTTTATAAATATATTAAAAAGTAAGGGTCCCAACACTGAACCTTGGGGTACACCACTGACAACCCTAGACAATTCAGAGTATGAATCATTAACCACTACTCTCTGAATACGATCTTTTAGCCAGTTTTCTATCCATTTACATATGGATTTTTCCAAGCCCATAGACCTTACCTTATACATTGCCGTGTGCGGGGGAACTGTATCAAATGCTTTTGCAAAATCCAACGTCCTCATAAAAAGAAATCAGATTTGTCTGACAATTTCTGTCTTTCATGAATCCATGCTGTCTGTTGCTCAAAATATTTTTTTCCAGCAAGAACTTATCTATGTAGTCTTTTATTAAACTCTCCAGTATCTTCCCAATTATAGAAGTTAAAATAACAGGTCTATAATTACTATGTAAAGATTTTGACCCCTTTTTAAATATTGGCACCACATTGGCCTTACGCCAGTCCAGTGGTACTATGCCAGTCATTAAAGAGTCCCTAAAAAGCAGAAACAATGGCTTTGAAATGACAGAGCTAAATGATATCCTTATTTTCCAACAGACACATAGAGCATGGCTCGGCCCCTCCCCCTTCTCCCTCTTCACTGGCTGTAATTGACAGCAGCAGGAGCCAATGCCTCCTGCTGCTGTCTCTGAGCCAATGAAGAGAGAGAGAGCCAAGAGAGTCTCTGCTCTTGTGCACACTGGTGGATCTAGATCAGGCTCAGGTGAGTATAAGGGGGGACTGGAGCCATACAAAGGTTTTTTACCTTAACATTCCATAGAATGCATGAAGCTAAAATACAGGGGTTGGACAAAAAAATGGACTCACTACATGATTTGCAGGTGTGAAAGTGACATGTTGAAAGCAGAAGTGATGTAACCTTCTTTTGCTTCCGCTGTGTGATGAGACACCAGAGAGGTGACACCTAGCTAACAGTTGGGAAGCCTCACTTTCGTCATTCACTGCGTGCACTGCTAGTGATATGGTTACTGAGTTAATGAGTTTCAAAGAGGGCTAATTGTTGGTGCCCGCTTTGCCGGTGCCTCTGTGACTGAAGTTGTCAATTTATTTGCTGTGTCACGAGGTACAACATCAAAGGTTATGATGGTATACACAGTTTCTGGGAAAACGTTGTCTAATAAGTGCATTCGACATGATCAACTGACCGAAACAGACATTGCGCAGGATTGTGACCCAGAATAGGAAAACAACTGCTGCAAACGTGACTGCAGAGCTAAATCTCAGTCTTCATGGGACTGAAGCCATTCATAAATTATTCCTACACATCTATTTAACAATACTGTATTCCATTTGTCATAAAATCCCTTCCTGTCCCATCCTGTCCTGAAGCTCTCTTTTTGTGGTTTCTGTTTCTTTGTTAAAATGCTGTCTGTGAGTAAGTCTGTAAACTATCTCAGGAGCAGGCACAAGAAGGTAACTACAGTGAAGGAAATACCGTATTTTTTGCTCCTTAAGACGCACTGTCAGGGATCACGGCCCATGGAGCCGCGATCGCGGCTCCGTCCCTCGCGCATGCGCGGTGGCGGCAGATCGCGCCGGGACACAGGCACCAGGGCCCGGCGAGCCGCGGCTGACAGGACGCCGCGCATGCGCAGTAGGAGCCGCGGGCGCGCCTCAGGCGTCCAATGACAGCCGGGGGCGCGTCCTAGCCGGCCAATGACAGTGCAGGGCGCACTATTTAAAGATGCCCTGCACTGTCACAAGTTGCCGCAAGGTCTTCCTGTGATCCTGAAGTTCCTGTACCTGCCTGAGACCCTGATTGACCCTGACTACGCTGCCTGCCCCTGTGATTGACCCGGATTGACCCTGACTATTCTGCCTGCCCCTGCGTTTTGACCTGGATTGACCCTGACTATTCTGCCTGCTCCTGCGTTTGACCCGGATTGCCCTGACCATTCTACGGATTGATACCCCCTGCTGACCCTGCGTGTGACCCGACTACTCTTGGCCTACCGATCCTGTACCCCGCTTGCCTCACGGGCTCACGATCAGTTGTTACCCTGCTAGGGCCGTTAGCCACTTCACATCTGGCTCTCCCGGTACCTGTCCCCAAAGGTCTCCTCGGCCGCTGGGGGGCCTGCTCGGAGGTCGTGACCTGGCCCGGGACTGTTTTAAGTCCATCCCCACCATCAGGGGCCCTGGTGAAAGCACAGCCCGGGCTTAGACCCCACGCTCTGAGTAGGTCCGCCAGTTGGCAGCCTGAGGCACCACCGGCGGATCATAACAGTACCTTGCGGCCATGACAGAGCCAGGAAGTGTACCGGCGTCCCTAGAGGATATTTGTCAGCACCTGGCAACCTTGACCCAAGCTTTCCAGAACTTCCACAGTCGCTGCGCCCGACTGGAGGACCGCATGGATTCATTAGCTCCCCTGACTCCCCCTGCGCAGAGTCCTCCACCTGCAGAACCTCCCGCTAACCCGGGATCCGGAGCGGTTGCCACACCCCTAGCTCCCGAACCCCGCGTTCCCCTGCCAGAGCGATTCCGTGGTGACCGGAACCGCTTCCGAGCCTTCCGAAGTGCGTGTACCCTGTACTTTGACTTACAGCCCCGCACGTTCACCACCGAGTCCATCAAGGTGGGGTTTATAGTCTCTCTCCTGCAGGATGAGCCCCAGGATTGGGCTCATCGTCTGATGGAGGGGCACGACCCACATCTTGACTCCGTGACCGAGTTCTTTCGGGCCATGGCCGTCTTGTATGACGACCCTCAACGGGCTGCATCCGCAGAGACTACCCTATACTCACTGCGGCAGGGCCGCCGGGCAGCCGAGGAATATGCGGCCGACTTTAGACGTTGCATGGGAGACACCAGATGGAACGATGCGGCCTTATGTCACCAGTTCCGCATCGGGCTGTCTGAGTCTCTCAAAGACGAACTCGCACGAGTAGGTCTACCTGACACCCTGGAAAAACTGATCGAATTGGCCATACAAATTGACCGTAGACTAAGGGAACGTCGGCTGGAAAGGAGCAGCCAGGGTCAAAGGGTGGCATGGATTCCGTCCAGAGATACAGCTCCAACCCCAGGGAACCATCCGCGAAGCACGGAAACAGGGGACAACCCGGAACCCATGCAACTGGGATTGGCCCGTTCCCACTTATCGGTCGAGGAACGTCAGAGGAGACTATCACGGAACCTATGTCTGTACTGCGGGGAAGCTGGTCATCAGGTGCGCTCGTGTCCTGCTAAAATGAGTAAGTCCACGCCCGTTTCTCTTACTTTACCGGCAGGAAGGGATGATCAGTCGAGTTACCTGGCCATTCCTGTGTCTTTGCAGCTCCCCGGAGGAACATTGTCGGTGACCGCAATCGTTGACTCAGGAGCCTGTAGTTGCTTCATCGACCTGACCTTTGCCCACCGGCAAAAGATCCCACTCCAGACCAAAGAAAGGGGGTTCAACATCTTCTTGGCAGATGGGTCCCGTATAAAATCAGGGGTGGTGGACCAGGAGACACCACCCATTTTTACCACAATGGCAGACCATCACCAGGAGTTCCTCCGCCTGGATGCCATCGCATCCCCCCTTTTTCCAGTCATTCTGGGGCTCCCTTGGCTGAGGGCCCATAACCCCCAGATTGACTGGGAAAGGGGGACAATTCAATTTCGCTCCCCTTATTGTTTGAGTCACTGCCACGTCACAGGACCCATAGTGCCCCGGTTCCTCCTGTGCTTGGATGGCGACACCAATCTATCCCAGGTTATTCCTCCGGCCTACCACGACTTCTTAGACGTCTTTAGTAAGCGAGGAGCAGATGTTCTCCCTCCGCACCGTTCCTACGACTGCCCCATAGACCTCCTACCCGGATCTGAAATCTCATTCGGCCGTATCTTCCCCTTGTCCGAAACAGAATCGGGTGTGCTGAGGGATTATATTGACGAAAACCTACGGAAGGGATTTATTCGTCCATCCACATCCCCAGCCGGGGCCGGATTATTCTTCGTAGAGAAGAAAGACAAATCATTACGGCCTTGCATTGACTACCGTGACCTGAACAAAATAACAGTAAAAAATCGTTATCCTTTGCCCCTAGTCCCCGAGCTCCTCCAGAGATTGAGATCCGCAACGATATTTACTAAGTTAGACCTGCGGGGGGCCTATAACCTAGTCCGTATCAGGGAAGGGGATGAGTGGAAGACGGCATTCCGTACGAGATTCGGCCACTATGAATATTTGGTGATGCCGTTCGGGCTCTGTAATGCTCCGGCGACCTTTCAGCACTTTATCAACGATGTTTTTCGTGATTTTCTCGACATTTTCGTGGTGGTCTACTTGGATGACATCCTAATTTTTTCCCCCTCACGGGAGGTTCATCGGGGTCACGTAATACGGGTACTAGAACGGTTGCGTCTACACGGGCTATACGCGAAGGCAGAAAAATGCTGTTTTGAACAGCACGAGATAACGTTCTTGGGACTGGTTCTCTCTTCCGCGGGGGTCGCGATGGATCCCCAGAAGGTCACGGCGATCTTGGACTGGCCAATACCCGCCGACAAAAAAGGGGTACAGCGCTTCATTGGGTTCTCTAACTTTTACAGGAAGTTTATTAGGAACTTCTCCGGTCTGGTCTCCCCAATCACACAACTGACGAAACTAGGGGTCCGCTTTAAGTGGACTCCCGAAGCGCAGACGGCATTTGAAAGACTCAAAGAATTGTTCACCTCTGCTCCCATTCTCTGCCATCCAGATTCTTCCCTCCCATATGTTTTGGAAGTGGACGCCTCCGAAAATGCGGTAGGAGCGGTGTTATCCCAAAGGAATGGTACCAAGGAACTACTGCACCCCGTGGCGTTCTTCTCCAGGAAGTTGACACCAGCGGAACGTAACTATGACATTGGAGATCGGGAGCTTCTGGCCATAAAGACTGCTCTTGAAGAATGGAGGTATTTATTGGAGGGAGCCACGCACCCAATTCTAATATTCACAGATCACAAAAACCTTGAATATTTAAGAACGGCGAAACGACTGAGACCTCGCCAAGCAAGATGGGCCCTTTTCTTTTCTCGATTCTCATTCCATATAACGTACCGACCCGGGTCTAAGAACACTAAACCAGACGCTCTGTCCCGCATGTTCGAGGACCCCGACGACGCTGTGCTGCCGGACACCATCTTGCCTTCTGGGAGTTTCCTCGCTCTACAAACGGAACTTCGCTCCCGGCTTCTCGATGCTTCCGTAGGATTACCAGTTCCGTCTGGGTCACCCCTCCAGAGCCAGGGGGGGCTGTTTTGGAAGGAAAACCGGATCATGGTCCCAGAAGAAGTGCGAACCTTGGTCCTGGGGCACTGCCACGACCATCCCATGGCGGGCCACTTCGGGGTAACGAAAACTCTGGATCTATTACGGCGCTCGTTCTGGTGGCCAGACATGATCAAGGATTGTGAGCATTACGTCCGAACCTGTCCCACCTGTCAAAGGAACAAGCCCTCCAGAACTAGGGCATGGGGACTGTTACGTCCATTGCCCATACCCAAGCGGTCCTGGCAGATGATAGCCATGGATTTCGTGGTCGAACTTCCACCATCCCAGGGCTACACTGCAATAATGGTGGTCGTCGACCGCTTTTCAAAGATGGCACATTTCGTGCCCTTGGAGAAGACCCCATCAGCACCAGAAACGGCACGGATCTTCATCAAGGAAGTGGTGAGGCTTCATGGGGTTCCCGAAGATATAGTGTCCGATCGGGGGGTCCAATTCACCTCCAGATTCTGGAAAGCCTTATGTAAATCGCTGGGAATCAAGCTATCGCTTTCATCCGCCTACCATCCACAGACCAACGGCCAAACTGAGAGGACCAACCAGACGATGGAACAATACTTGCGGTGCTACACGTCTTACCTCCAGGATGACTGGCTGTCGTTGCTGCCTTCCGCGGAATTCTCGTACAATAACTCGAGTCATTCAGCTACGGGTCAATCCCCGTTCTATGCCAATTACGGGTATCATCCCACATTCCTCCCTGACCTTATGCCTGAGAATCCGGTACCGGCATCTCAAGACGTCTTGGAATTCCTTTCAGTCAATAACAAGACAATTCAGGAAGCCATCGCTAAAGCCCAAGAGGACAGTAAACGAGCATTCGACGGTAAGAGAAGAGGAGAATTACTGCTTCGACCAGGAGATCGGGTTTGGCTAGCAACAACCAATTTGAAGATGCTGTGCCCTTCAAGGAAGCTGGGACCCAAGTACATTGGCCCGTTTCCTGTAAAACGAGTCATCAACAGGGTGGCCTACGAGCTCGAGCTTCCGCAGACACTCAGGATACATCCTGTGTTCCATGTGTCCCTCCTGAAGCCATCTAGACCGGATCCCTTCCCGGACCGTGAATCTAGACCTCCCGAGGCAGTCACCATAGGTGACCAGGAGGAATATGAAGTGGAGACGGTCCTCAGTTGCCGAAGGAGGGGAGGCCAGACGCAGTTCCTGATAAAATGGAAGGGGTATGGTCCTGAGGAGAACTCATGGGAACCCGCCCGGAACGTTCACGCGCCCAGGCTCATCCGGGAGTTTTTTCGTGCTCACCCGCGGTGGAGAGATCAGTGGGGCTCCCGGAGGGTGCCCATTGGGGGGGGGCAATGTCAGGGATCACGGCCCATGGAGCCGCGATCGCGGCTCCGTCCCTCGCGCATGCGCGGTGGCGGCAGATCGCGCCGGGACACAGGCACCAGGGCCCGGCGAGCCGCGGCTGACAGGACGCCGCGCATGCGCAGTAGGAGCCGCGGGCGCGCCTCAGGCGTCCAATGACAGCCGGGGGCGCGTCCTAGCCGGCCAATGACAGTGCAGGGCGCACTATTTAAAGATGCCCTGCACTGTCACAAGTTGCTGCAAGGTCTTCCTGTGATCCTGAAGTTCCTGTACCTGCCTGAGACCCTGATTGACCCTGACTACGCTGCCTGCCCCTGTGATTGACCCGGATTGACCCTGACTATTCTGCCTGCCCCTGCGTTTTGACCTGGATTGACCCTGACTATTCTGCCTGCTCCTGCATTTGACCCGGATTGCCCTGACCATTCTACGGATTGATACCCCCTGCTGACCCTGCGTGTGACCCGACTACTCTTGGCCTACCGATCCTGTACCCCGCTTGCCTCACGGGCTCACGATCAGTTGTTACCCTGCTAGGGCCGTTAGCCACTTCACATCTGGCTCTCCCGGTACCTGTCCCCAAAGGTCTCCTCGGCCGCTGGGGGGCCTGCTCGGAGGTCGTGACCTGGCCCGGGACTGTTTTAAGTCCATCCCCACCATCAGGGGCCCTGGTGAAAGCACAGCCCGGGCTTAGACCCCACGCTCTGAGTAGGTCCGCCAGTTGGCAGCCTGAGGCACCACCGGCGGATCATAACACGCACTTTTTTCCCCCAAGAAAAGGGGGGAAAATATCAGTGTGTCTTATGGAGCAAATATTGAGTGGCCGGTCCGGTATTCCCACCGCTGCCGCCATGTCAGAATACCGGGCCGGCCGCTTGTCTCTTCTCTGCAGCAGAACCTTACCTGTTCCTCGGTCCAGTGCTGAGAAGGCTTCCCGTATTGGCATCTTTAGTGTGGGCTCTCGGCTGTGACAGCCGGGTGCCCAGTGCACATACGCGAGAAGCGCTGCGCTTTGTGAATAGTACGGCGTCTTCTGGGACACATGACAGGTCCCAGAAGACACCAGACCAATCACAAAGCACAGCGCTTCTCGCGCATGCGCAGTGGGCACCTGGCTGTCACAGCCGAGAGCCCACACTAAAGATGCCAACACGGGACAACTCCACGGAAGTAGGAGCGGGTACCTGTCAAATTCAGGTACCCGCTCCCCCTCCCTCCCCAAAGGTTTGCATTCTCTTAGTCATCCCCTGTACTGTCTGCAGTCTCTGGTCATCTCCTTTACTATCTGCAGCCTCTGGTCATCCCCTGCACTGTCTGCAGTCTCTGATCATCCCCTGTACTGTCCGCAGTCTCTGGTCATTTCCTGCATCGTGTCCGCAGTCTCTGGTGATCCCCTGTACTGTCTGCAGTCTCTGGTCATCCCCTGTACTGTCTGCAGTCTCTGGTCATCCCCTGTACTGTCTGCAGTCTCTGGTCATCCCCTGTACTGTCTGCAGTCTCTGGTCATCCACTGTACTGTCTGCAGTCTCTGGTCATTTCCTGTACCGTGTCCGCAGTCTCTGGTCATCCCCTGTACTGTCTGCAGTCTCTGGTCATCCCCTGTACTGTCCACAGCCTCTGGTCATTTCCTGCACCGTGTCCGCAGTCTCTGGTCATCCCCTGTACTGTCTGCAGTCTCTGGTCATCCCCTGCACTGTCCGCAGTCTCTTGGTCATCCCCTGTACTGTCCGCAGTCACTGGTCATTCCCTGTACTGTCCGCAGTCTCTGGTCATTCCCTGTACTGTCCGCAGTCTCTTGGTCATCTCCTGTACTGTCCGCAGTCTCTGGTCATCTCCTGTGGTGTGTCCGCAGTCTCTGGTCATCTCCTGTGCTGTGTCCGCAGTCTCTGGTCATCTCCTGTAGTACGTCCGCAGTCTCTGGTCATCTCCTGTATTATGTCCACAGTCTCTGGTCATCTCCTGTACTAAGTCCGCAGTCTCTGGTCATCTCCTGTACTGTCCGCAGTCTCTGGTCATCTCTTGTACTGTGTCCGCAGTCTCTGGTCATCTCTTGTAGTACGTCCGCAGTCTCTGGTCATCTCCTGTACTATGTCCGCAGTCTCTGGTCATCTCCTGTACTATGTCCGCAGTATTTGATCCCTTATCATTCAGCAGGATGTCTGGCAACCAGGTGTCTTTCATACAGGTAAGAAGCCGAGATTAGAAGCAATCTCTTAAAGGGAGTGCTGCTAATCTCATTGTTACCTGTATAAAAGACACCTGTCCACAGGAGCAATCAAACAATCAGATTCCAAACTCTCCACCATGGCAAAGACCAAAGAGCTGTCCAAGGATGTCAGGGACAAGATTGTAGACCTACACAGGGCTGGACTGGGCTACCAAACTATTTGCAAGCAGCTTGGTGAGAAGTTAACAACATTTCCTTCACAGTACATAGCCACATCCTATGAAGTATGCACATAGCTGAAACAGAGCAGATAAAAAAAAGGAATTTGGGGATTAGAAGAAGGCTGATAGCAAAAGTTGGTAACTTTTGGAACTAAGCCTACAAAATTGCATAAACAATTAAATTGAAAAACAAGAATTTAGTATCACTTAAATATTCAAAGTTATGGGCAAATCTAACACATACCTGTCACAAACGCGCAAATCCGAGATGGACGTGGTTCAACCATTTTGGTTTTAGACTCCATCTTGCTAAGGGTATCCATTTCTCTCCTACCCCTCCCTTCCTGAGAGGCACAGTGACAGATGTGTGTGTGTTAAAAGTGTCACAGGCCAGATCCCAGCAGGGAGCCACGTGGTGCCGCACTGCCCTGGAGAACCTGTGTAGTTTCATACATCATAAAACAGATAAGGAGCCTTCCCAGAAGTTGAAAGAAATGCTGACCTGATAAACCTAGCGCAGCATAGGTGACAGAATTAGATGAACACTTCTCAAATCAATTTTTCCCCTATGTCTCATATCTTGGAATATGGAAGACTTACACAAAAACTGGGCACCTCGTCAGATGGCCAATAAGCAGACGGACTGTTTGATGGGTCACTCATTTATCTCGGGCGATCAGGGAAGCCGAAACATAGAACTCCTGAACCGTGCAATACATAATTTCATAATTCATATCTAAATATTCCTCAGACTTGTCTGTGTAATAATATACCCGCGTGTAGACTATCGCTCGTGTAGCTGAGAAGTTATAGACCAGAATATGGATTATGAAAGATGTTGGTTCTAATTTAGGGTTCTGCCCGACGATCCCTCCCTAAACAGAGTATTGGTCAGTTACTCAGAGCCACCCCCGTGCTGGGACATTTTAAAAACAGGCTAGCAGGCCTAAGTAAGTTAAGTTAAAGTCTTCTCCCATTCTTAACATCAATATACCACCTGGGGAGACCTTTCGCTCTGAAACGTGATCTGCTTCCATTCAAGGCTTAAATGGCAAGTAACTTAACCCTTTAACTTCTCCCTGTTATCTCTTTGCTGTTGTCAAGGTCCTACCTTTTCCCAGAGGTTATGTTACTCCATGTGCTGGCATCCATCTTGGATCTCTGCTGAGCATGGTGGGAATCTTTTATGCCTTCAGGTCTCTGAGGTCCATCCCCCAGAGGGGTGTGGCTGAGTACATATAAGCCTGTGATCCGCACATGCTCTTTGCACTTGTGTCTTGTGTCTTGGTCTTGCTACAGCTCTGTGTATACGCTCGTGACTCTTCTGGCATTTGACTCGGCTTGTGACTAAGACCATTCTCTGTGTTTTCCTTCGATCTGACCTTCCGTTGCTGAACCCGGCCTGTGACCTGTTATTCTCTGTCTACTGTTCTGTACCATGTTGTCGACCCGGCTTGCCTGACTACGCTATTGTCATTCTCACCAGCTACACGCCATTGGCTGCGGCCATTACCGCAGCCGGGGTGTCTCGAGGGCCGTGACCTGGTTCCTGGCTGTGTCAAGTCCATCCCCACCATCAGGGGACCTGGTGAAGGGCAGCCTGGGACTTAGACTCCGCGCCCTGAGGGACTTCGGTCTGTTGGTGGTGGTTGTCGTCAGCCAGTGCGTTACCCTGCCACTAGGCCTACCTGTCTGTTCCACAGCCCTGCCCTGACAGCTGTGCTGTTTTCTATGTATATATATTGTGACAGTGTGGCAATCTGTCACCCAGGATTCTCAACAAGGCAGGTTGAGGGGCTCCAGGGTAAGTGTTTGATACGGAGGAAAGTGGCTTTTCACATTCCTCCTTTGTTTGTAAGGTCCATTTTGGGAGCTGGAGCCTGGAGATTTCGAAGCGATTTGGGAGGGATGAAATCTCCAATCCTGGGACCAGGTTTTGGGAATGGCCAGGAGACTGATTGCACAGGTGTGTGCAGGCCTTTTCATAGAGTCAGGACCAGGGTTCTGGGCTTCACCCCGGCAGACAGGAGTCAGGAGGGCTCCACCTGGAAGACAGGAGTCAGGTGGGCTTCACCTAGGAGAGGTGGAAGCCAAAAGCAGCAAGGGGCTGCTAGAGACTAGCTGTGTGCTAGTGGCCAGCTGTGTGCGAGAGCCATAATTCTTGAAGAAGTCTGCAGGAGACAGACATCAAGCAGAGTGTAAGCCAGGAGGCTGAATCGTTGTTTTGTTTGATGGTGGATACCCCTGCGTGGGAAGCTTTATGTTTGTGGAACATTTTCTGTAAATAAAATTGGGCAAAAAGGCCCTTAAAGAAGTGAGTTGCTGTGTGCTTTAAATGAAAAGCTCTACCACTTTGAAGCGAGTTCCCACAATATATATATATATATATATATATATATATATCTTAGTTACATCTTTTCTGTAAATATTTTTATTGCACCTGTTTGACCCTTTTAGTAATAAATCTTTCCTTCTGAAAGTGTTGAACTGTTTCTATAAGCTCTCAACTGCAATTTATGAATCCCTGCCTTTTAAGAGAATGCTACTGTTTGTTTTAACCTCTTTATAACCGGCCTGCGGACCATTTTATACAGACAATTATTTAAATCATTATAGTGTATTAGCTGAACCCCGAGTTTCCTCTTTCTCTGATAAAAAGGAGGTGGTGGCAGTGTGAAAGGGTTAGTTGCGTAATTAATCCGACCCAGTAACAATCACTCAGGCTGACGGCACATCGATCGGTTGTCCATTAGCTAGAAAATCGTTGTGCAGGGTGCAGCTGGGTGTGGCATTGTTACGCACGTCACATCGCGGTTTTAGATCGGCCAGTCCTTCGGTCACGAGTTTGGTGAGAAGGTCTGGGGTCTAACGCCGCAATTGTGACATATTGGACGTCGCGGTCGTGAGATTGTCGCATGTTGGTGGCGGCGATCTTGCGATCCGTGACAATACCGACTGCCCAGATCAGGAAGAGGAGAACATAAATGAGGTTTGAAAGCAATACATATGTGATGATGTGTCCCTTGAAGCATATTTCATCCTATCTGACCAATGAATGGGAACATGACTATCAGATGTAAATAAAAAGCAGAGAAAGTATAATACACAACTTCCATGCAGGTAATTTCCTGCGGTATATGGCTATTTTATTAAAATAAAAATGCTGCCGAGTAAACTAGATATGCTCCTTGATCATCCTCCTATATATTCCCAAAGAAAACTTTACAACATAAAGCAGTAATCAATTCAATGCAGTGTCAGATAGCAAGCATGTAGTCATAGTTGGAAAACAGGATAACTGCCTGCGATAACTTGAAACAGATTCATAAGCCTGTGTTTATTTAATTTTATTGGATCAAATATTAATGTCTGCTTCCCAAAATATGAAAAATATTTAAACATTTGTTCACATAGCTCTGGGGCTCCACTGAACATGATAAAAAGATTGGAGTAGCTCAAGCTAACAATGCCATCAAGTGGTGGAAACAGTATTGCAAGTTCTTGAAAAACTACTTTTACACAATGTGCACAGGGCCGTCATTCTTCTGCCCTCCTTATCAAAAGAGGTGTGTTTCACATACCTGCAGATCTTTTTTTTTTTTTTTAATGTATTTTTATTGGTTTTACAATAAACAGTACAGCACATAACAGTGAGTTAGTCCAACATGGACACACAGTTAAATTACAGCCAAAAAAAAGAAAGGAAAAAAATAAAAAAGGGAAGATGCTTATCAAAATACACCTGTGGCCTGTATGGCACACCCCACACCGCAGGAGAAGGAAAGGATGTAAACCGACCCCACCTGTAATACATCAAGATACCCGAAGTACATATTCCACATATCCTTCATAGTCTTAGAAATAAAATGGGCAGCACAAATTCACAGATGGTGTGCTGGGCAGATTACAAAAACATTGTATTCATGTATGCATAATAAACAGGGTACAAAAAAACAGTATAAAGATTGATCATGCTGTTACAGAGAGGAGACTCAAGCCATCCTCCCCACACTTTATTATACCTGCAGATCTTTGGCCAACTGACAATCATGGCTTTCTATCTTCTGCATTTTTCTGCTTTGTTGTCCTGCTCAGAAGTCACTATAGCCCAGTGTTTCTCAACCCCAGTCCTCATGGACCCCCAACAGGTCATGTTTTCAGGATTTCCCTCAGATGAAACAGCTGTGGTAATTACTAAGGCAGCGAAACTGATCAAATCACCCGTGCAAAATAATGGAAATCCTGAAAACATGACCTGTTGGGGGTCCATGAGGACTGGAGTTGAGAAACACTGCTATAGCCCAAGACTTGGGAGACACCCTTGAGGTGTTATTTTCTCTCTTCTTCTGAACCCAAATATAGACCAGGAGGAGGTGGAAGCTCCAGTGACAAGGGGGGCAGACATTGCATTGTTGGGGAAAAGCACTTTGCAAGGTAAATGTGCCATAAAGTACAAATATGCTGGGAATTCTTGCACATTATGACAAGGGTTCCTGGGCAACTCAAGAGTTCAATTTAAAAAGTAAAGTATTTCCACTATGTCAAGAAACTTTTTTCTAGTTTTGGACAGAATATGGAAGGATTAGAACTTCTTTTGAGTGTTTACTGTTATGTGGGATTCCCCAATTCCCGCCTTGATGGCAATGGTTTCACTAGACAGAACGCAAAGGAAACCTGCAATAGGGACAGAGACAGAACTAAAAATCTGACAGGGGTTCTAGACTTTCCCTTCATATCTCACTTACCTCTTCAGGTCATTAGTTGCTGTCTAGTAAAACATCAGAAGTACAGGAAGTGAGAGTAAATATCTCTAATGGAGCTTTGGCTAGCAGTAAAAACCTGACATGCCTTCCAATCATTCTCCCCAGAACTGAAGAAAAAGGTCTGGCTGGACATACACTTTGACTTCTGGATGAACATGTTCCTTCTGATGAACCTGTGAGACGGATAGGCTAAATACTACCTCTAGAAGTGTAATTATTCTATAGATAATCCCATATCTAAATTTATCTTGTGTACATTTTTTACATTAATATAATCTTATCATAAGCACTACATTGCAATCTTAAATATCAATGGGTTAAATTAATTATTTTGTGACATAGTAGCTTAATAAAATAAATTATGTGGACAACAATGATGGCTTTCTGTGCTCAGCGATGTGGCTGTACTTTTTTTGCATGTCCTTTAGTGTATTTAAATTTTTCTTTTAAACTATTAAATGTCTTTAAAATTCCTTCCTTACCTCATCCAAACACTGAAAGGCTGGACTTGCAGACACATCTTTTGGGCTCTTCTCCTGAGTGCCTATAGGAGCTAAAGCATACAAAGGCTTCGCATGCAGATCTTCCTCCTCCTCTTCTGCAGAAGAGTCACTTTCTTCTGACCTCTCTTCACTGGTACTGCTCATCTTCATAGACTCTGCTAATGCAATTTCAGAATATGTTATCATGAATAAATTGGCCAAGTTTCAACAAACTTTTTTTCTGCTGTAATAAATAGGGCAGGCAAATGACTTTACAATTCCAGACTCAGAAAGTCAAATCCAGAAGTTAAAATATAATTTCAAGCAGCCAGGGACATGAGTTTTTACAACAATAAATTGTTTTTTGGATGGTGACACTGCACAGAAAGCATGGAATAGGGACTTGGAGGCTGACCATACTGATGAAGACTGGACCTGTATAAACACTAATCTGCTCAAAGGTTCCATCAAAATAAACATTCAGGAAACGAACTACAAACTCCATAGCCAATGGCACCATATCCCAATGCATTCCCACACCATTTGCCCTGATGTACCAGGCATTTGCTGGCAATGCCAATCTGACAAAGGGATGCTCTTACACATTTGGTGGTGCCCTCAGATACACCCCTTCTGCACTGATGTACATTCCACACTTCCAACAGATAACGAACCGTGACCTGCCCTTCGAACCCGCTACTTTTCTGCTACACCATACAGACATGTCCCCAGCTAAATACAATGATTCTTGACCATTCATATGCTGAATACAGCCAAGATGCTTATCCCTAGGCTCTGGAGATCAACTAAGGCCCTGGATCTATCTGACTGGTTCCATCGCATTGAGCAGGTGAGGGAGATGGAGGAACTGGTACATACCAGCAAAGAAACTATATCCTCATTTACAGTTGCAAGAAAAAGTATGTGAACCCCTTGGGATTACATGGAGTTTTGCATGAATTGGGCATAAAATGTGCTCTGAACATCATCTAAGTCACAACAATTGAAGAACACAGTCTGCCGAACATAATACTACACAAACATTAGATGTTGCCATGGTTTAATTGCACATAACATGTAAACATTCACAGTGCAGGGAGGAAAAAGTATGTGAGGCCCTAGCTTAATGACTTCTCCCAGAGCTAATTGGAGCCAGGAGTGAGCCAACCTTGACTCCAATCAGTGTGATGATATTGGATGTGTTGCTGACAGCTGTCCTGCCCTTAAAAAACACACACCTGTTTTGGGTTTACTGGTTTCAAGAAGCACTGTCTGATGTGAACCATGCCTCGCAGAAAAGAGCTCTCAGAAGACCTACGATCAAGAATTGTTGACTTGCATGAAGCTGGAAAGGGTTACAAAAGTATCTCCAAAAGCCTTGATGTTCATGTGTCCACGGTAAGACAGACTGTCTACAAATGGAGAAAGTTTAGCACTGTTGCTACTCTCCCTAGGCGTGGTCGTTCTGTAAAAATGACTGCAAGAGCACAGCGCAGAATGCTGCATGAGGTAAAGAAGAATCTCAGAGTGTCAGCTAAAGACCTACAGAAATCTCTGGCACATGCTAACATTTTTGTTGACACATCTACAATAAGGAAAACATTAAACAAGAATGGAGTACATGGGAGGACACCACAGAGGAAGCCATTGCTGTCCAAAAAGAATATTGCAGCACGTTTGAAGTTTGCAAAAGAGCACCTGGATGTTCCACAGCACTACTGGCAAAATATACTGTGGACAGATGAAACCAAGATTGAGTTGTTTGGGAAGAACACACAACACTATGTGTGGAGAAGAAAAGGCACAGCACACCAACATCAAAACCTCATCCCCACTGTAAAACATGGCGGAGGGAGCATCATGGTTTGGGGCTGCTTTGCTGCCTCATGGCCTGGAAGGATTGTTGTCATTGATGGGAAAATGAATTCCAGAGTTTATCAAGACATTTTGCAGGAAAACGTACGACCATCTGTCCGCCAACTGAAGCTCCGCAGAGGATGGGTGATGCAACAGGACAATGACCCAAAGCATACAAGTAATTCAACAAAACAATGGCTGCAACAGCACAGAATACGCCTTCTGGAGTGGCCCAGTCAGAGTTCTGACCTCAACCCGATTGAAATGCTGTGGCATGACCTTAAGAGAGCGATTCACACCAAACATCCCAAGAATATTGCTACACTGAAACAGTTTTGCAAAGAGGAGTGGTCCAAAATGACTCCAGATCGTTGTGCAGGTCTGATCTGTAACTACAGGAAACGTTTGGTTGAGGTTATTGCTGCCAAAGGAGGGTCAACCAGTTATTAAGTCCAAAGGTTCACATACTTTTTCCTCCCTGCACTGTGAATGTTTACATGTTATGTGCAATTAAACCATGGCAACATCTAATGTTTGTGTAGTATTATGTTCAGCAGACTGTGTTCTTCTATTGTTGTGACTTAGATGACGTTCAGAGCACATTTTATGCCCAATTCATGCAAAACTCCACGTAATCCCAAGGGGTTCACATACTTTTTCTTGCAACTGTACTACCACCTGGATGAGGTGGTTCTTGTTTAGGATTCAGACTTGTACAAGCAACATTGTTTCTTTTGACTGAGCTGTCTTGTGTCCATACCCCATGTACTGTATTACTCTGCCTCACTTGGTTGGGTGACAAGATTACAGGTACTCTCTAGGGGCCCTTTCTCCCCCTTCCCCATCTTCACCCTCTTTCTTCTTACTCTCCTTTTTTTTTTTCTTCTCCAGCTCATATTTATTTATATTTTTTACCTCCACCTTTCCCCACTAAGCCTTCTCCTTCCCTGAATCCCCTGTCCCCTCTTTTTCCCCACCCCCTTTGTCAGCTCTCCCCTTTACACCCATTTATTGACCATCCCAGGATTATACCCCCCATGCACCACATACTGACCACAAGCCATTTTTATATCCTGAGTGCTCTCATTCATTCCGTTGAGATTCTGTTCTTGTTGTTTTCCACTGTTGGGCTCACGCCCCTTTAATCCAATTTTTGGTTGACACTTTGTAACCTCTGATTGTTAATACATATTGATACTGTACTGCAGATCCTTTGTCATATGCTGCTTTATGCACCGGATGTTTTTTGTACTGTATTACCTGTAATTTTTCTCAATAAATATTATGGAACAAAAAACAATTTTTTTTGTTTTTTTTAATTAGGTGACAACTACAGCCATTTTTCTGCATAGCCCTCATTCAGGGCAAAGTAACAGTGTCGGTGTAAAGGCCCCTCCACCCAGTAATAGTTGTCTCTCCATTGCATCCTTGCTGCTCTTTTCAATGTTGCAGCTGCCACCAAAATGCATGACAAGGGATTCTCAGAACACTGGGAGTGAACTAAAGTGACAGCACTGCAAACAAAGTGTACTTTAAGACACTATGGGGTTTATGTACTAAAGCTGGAGAGTGCAACATTAGGCTCACTTCTGCATAGAAACCAATCAGCTTCCAGTTTTATTTGCCAAAGCTTAATTGAACAAGCTGAGGTTGAAAGCTGATTGGTTTCTATTGATTTTGCACTCTCCAGCTTTAGCATATAAGCCCCTATTTGTTTGATTGAAACATTGTACTAAGCCATGTGATATTAGATGAGTAACTGTTGTAATGCCTCAGATGTGTCAAATGACTAAAGGAACAGAGACCATTAGTTTTTGAAAGTAAATGCTAATTTAGTGAATTAAGTGATGATGTGTTCACATCAATCTTCCAATCATGTGTAAGCAAAACCTTTTTTCTTCCCTTGCACATAATTGGGTATTTAGTCCTAAAAACACAGCTTTACCTGATTTACTAAGTTAAGTAAATAACCTCTTCCCCTTTAGTAAATCAATCTCATAGAGTTCTGTAAACAGGGTAAACAAAGAGTTCATTTTAGCATAGCTTCACATGTTAAACATAGACTAATGTTCCACCTGCTGGCTGGATAGAAAATTACATACTATCACTATGAAATCATTTACACACGCCTAATTAAATGAGAAAAAACATTCTTTACAGTTTATTTTATTAGCCTTGATTATAAATAAAGAAACAAGATTTTCAACCACTATAAAATTCAGTTTAGGATAGTAGTCATTTGTAGGGAGGATTGCGGATAAGATCAAGTTGATATATTTTTTAAATGTTGTGGTTATGCCATTACAACTCAGATACCATTTATTTTCTGTTTAATACTGTTTTATGCATAGAAGCGTGGATTTAAAAAAAAAAATTCTAAGTGCTCTCTTCTTTTTAGCTTGGTTTTTGACTTGGGGTATACCCTTAACCTCTACACATAAATGTTAGCCTATATATAAAAGCAGCTTTATTTGCCTGAAGTTCTTCTTTGAGGGTCATTGTTGATATTCTGCTTTTTTTGGCTCGGGAAATGAAAGTTCAACTCAGAATGGTTGCTGTGGCAACAAGCATGTATGAATTTACAAAATATACTGGCTTCTGGCAAAGTTCCTTTATGAAACTCCGAGGAGACCTTTCACATATTTAGCCTGTGCATAAGAATGCAGCATAAGCTATACAACTTATGGTGAAATATGTTAAAATAAAATACTAAATCACAAGCACTGAAAGTGTTCAAAGCAGAAATAATACTTGTCAGAGCCATATATGCTTTTAAGACATTCATATTTTATTTTTGATTGCGTAGGGAATGAGACAGATCGCTTTATATCTATTTGTCCCAGCATTTATTTATTTATTTATTTTTACTTCGAATGAAAGCTATTATTCTTAAAGGAGAAGTACAGCCATAGCTCTTTTGGCTGTACTTCTCCTGTGGATCACAGGAGTGCAGTTCGTTCTGCACTCCTTTGATCCGATTTCAGCCAGCAGCAGGCTAAAGTAAGCTGATGGCTGACATCACTCAGCCAGTTTAGGCTGGGGAAGGATTATGATCATATGCTTGGGATCCACTAAGGAGCCTGGAGCAGCACCTTGATCAGCCTCTCAGCAATCCACCGAGAGCCTGAGCCAGCCACTCTTGCCTCCTTCACAGCCCAGTGCTCCAGTGAGCACTGGAGGGGAGGGGGGGCAGAATAGACAGCAGCAATCAACAGGCACCACTCTCTGCTCAGAGCAGCAGGGAGAACGGAGCGATCAGCGGTATCTAATCGCTCAGTTCTCACTCTCACAGCCGGCAGGGGACAGATGCAGCATCCACCTAGGAAAGTATATCAGTAATTTAAAAAAATATAAATAAATCACATACTTCTCTTTTAAGAACAGCTTTTCTCAAATTTTTACCCCAGAGGAACCCTTATTATTATTAATATTATTATTATACAGGATTTATATAGCGCCAACAGTTTGCTCAGTGCTTTATAATATAAAGGGAGACAATACAGCAACGGTATAGTTCAATACCAGAGGTTTAGGAGGGCCCTGCTCCTTGGAGCTTACAATCTAAGCCCTTGAACCACTGAAATCATTTTTAGGTCTCAAGCAACCCTTGCTAAGAAATAGAACTCAAAGAATGTTATCAATATCAGTAAGTTACAAATATAATATAAATTAAAAGATTAAAGAATAGGGCATAGCTGGAGTATTTGACACTTCCGATGAATCATTGTAAATACTCAGGGCTGGTTCACACTACAGAAACGCAGTCCAGGTGTGTTATGGATGCGTTTCCACATACATGTTTTTGCACGTTTTTGACGCATTCCGGGGCGTTTTTGATAGGTTTTTGACACGTTCCAGTACAGTTCTGTACAGAAAAAATGCAGCATGTTCTACTTTTTTTCTGCAACCAGAACACACTGGAACTACAAGCACTGATGTGAACTATGTTATTGACAACCATATAACCTACTTTCTGTGCGTTTTGAATGCAGAAAAAAGCAAATGAAACACATGTAGTGTAAACTGGCCCTTAAAGACTCTAAATTAAAAAAAAAAATACCTTCCAATTACAGTCACAAAATGATTACCAAAAATAAAAAAGATAAATTATTGGTCAGTGGTGAAGCACCTCCATATATGGTCAATGGGAAAAATGCCACTCCTACAGACACTTAAAAAGATCTTTGGTGTCATGCCACCAAGTTTTGTTTGTCCTGGAACTATGCACGAGAAGGAAGGTTAGTCAGCCACAGCTCAAAACACCCCTAGAACCTCTGGAGGAACCCTAGAATTCCACTGAACTCTTATTGAGAATGGCTGCTTTAGAGTATATTTGATACAAACAGACACTGAGTTTTTCATTTGGATATCTTGGGACTCAAGCCTCTATGATGCAAAGGTTAATTTGTATAATCACTGTCAGAATAGTCCAGCTGTCTCTGGGTTTAGTCTTCAACTAATCAGTGTCATCTATCCCCAAGAATACCTACAACTACTGCTTATTATACTATAGCGGCACCTAGTGTCTTGGCACAGATCTGCAGTACAGTGACCACAGAGGCGCCCCATGTTCGGTACAGAGCCGTACTACAATGACACATAGGGGTTTATTTACTAAAGCTGGAGAGTCCAAAATCAGACTTCCTTCTGCATAGAAACCAATCAGCTTCTAACCTCAGCTTGTTCAATGAAGCTTTGGCAATGAAACCTGGAAGCTGATTGGTTTCTATGCAGAAGGGAGTCTGATTTTGGACTCTCCAGCTTTAGTAAATAAACCCCATAGTGACATTTACATCTGCTGCTTATTCTGCTAAAGTGTAAGTGCATTGGCTCTTTAATGTTTTTAATGTGATTTGCAAAAACACAATGCACTTATTCAGCTAAAATGCAAATAGTAAATCATTGTATTTAGATACTCTTATACAAGTTGGTATGCAACACAAGGAAAGGTTACCGTCAATGAGCCCACCCTTTTAGAAAGTTATAACTAGGCATTTGTTAAAAAAGGTTGAGCTTGTCCCTGTCCCACCCATCCAAGTCTCTCTGTTGATCAGTAAGTTCATCCATCACAGTAGTTGGTTTTACCGAATACTTGAAAAAAGTTTTAGCCTCTAAATTTCAGAAACAGGAGTCCCACTCATGTCAATGAGAATTTAAACCAAGGAGTGTATTAAATGGCAGTGAATTATGTAAAATTGTGCAGAATGGTTTAGGAAGCTCCTGGTAGCCCTGTCTGGGGTAAAAAAAAAAAAAGAAAAAATTGAAATGCAGTCTCAGTGAAATACGATAAGAAAAAACAGCACCAGCTCTTAGCAGCCCTGGACGTCCAAACTAGTTAACCTTTCTGTAAAAAGAATGTATTCCCTTAGGTTTGGGGGGGAGGGAAATCTTTGGGATGCTCAAACAGCAGCAGGAACAGTGCCAGAAACAGTGTAAGCTCAAAAAGTAGTGTAAGCCAAGGATACAAAGAGTTTGAGCCTGACAGATGGCAAGAACCTAGTAAGTAAGGCTCCATGTACACTCACGTTTAGGAGCTTTTCTGCATTTTTTTCAGCAGCCCCTGAACTCTACCTAATGTTTTCCTATGTGTCCATTTCATTTACAATCGTTTTTGAATGCACCAAACTTGTGTTCAGGAGTAGATTTTATCAGCGTTTCAAACACCAAACGCTTGTAAACGTTTGTAAATGTGGCTAACTGCGTTTATAAGCGTTTGGAAAATTTTTTTAACTCTTCCATTTCCAGATGCTGTCCAGAGCCTATTTTCACCATGAAAAATGCATGCAAAGCATTTTCCCTGTACTCAAATGGACCTAGCACACCATACTTTGAGGTTTTGCATGAAAGAAAATATGTTAGACGCTGCTGCAATAATTTCTGCACAGAAATGAGCTGGAACACATCCAAACACCACAAAAAATAAAAAAAGACAGCTAGTCTCAACAAATACTGCATTCTCTCTGCTTCTGCTCTCTCTATTTCTCTCAAATTGTCTGAAAGTTAATTTTTTACTGTTTTTCAGTGCATTCTGGGCATTTTGGAAGGTCACCGGAGGTTATCGTTAAAAAACGCTCATAAACATGCATAAACGTGGTATGCAATCGCGGCTAAACAGATGTTTTTTAACCTACGTTTTCCAGCAGTCAGTTTCCATCGTTCAGAAGTGTTTTCCAAACGTCCTGTGTACATGGAGCCTAATAGGCACAGGTGCACAAGCAATGTAAACCACTGATTTCACAAAGTGTACCAGGGATAGCATGATATTGCTAAGAGCAAGGTGGCAGGACCCTTGAAGTGGCAAGGTAACAACAGCGTAGGTACACAAGCAGAACAAGTCCTCATTCCAAACATTGCACTGGGGATAATAAGATATTGTTCAGTGTTTGGACATGGGGGGTGGCGTAGCCATTGGGTGTCAAGGTAATTAGAGCAGTAGGCATAATTGCACAAGTAGCGTGAATTACTCACTCCAAAAACTGTACCAGGGATAGAAAAATATTTCTGAGAATTTGGGCCTGACAGATTGTAACAACCTCTCCCTACACTTCCTTCACCTTCTCAGCCAAAGCGAGGAGTGAGTAATGTTGTGAAAAGGCTCCAATTCATACTAGAGGGGATAGAACATTTTTCAATGTCTCAGATTAGTCTTGTGAAGGTTACATGGCTTCCAGAAGTTCTGGGAAACCAAACTGACAAAAAAACCCCACTGAAATTCAGATTCAGCTAAGAAATCATAATTTATTAAATCTGTTCCAAATTTAGCACCTTCCAAATTTGTTGATCAACTCTAATCACTAGGCTGGGCAAGTAACAGGAAAAGTTGAAATTTACATGTGATTTCAGCTTTTTTTTCTTTTTGACAGCAACCTTCTCCTGGGCAAAGAGGTTTACATTAAATATTCTAGCAGTAGGCAATGATTTGAAATGGTTGAAAAGGATGAATGTTTTGTTACCTTAATGCATTAGGGTAAAAAGGGTAAAAAAAAGCCTTCAATGCTCACCCCCCCCCCCCTCTATCTACACTTACCTATGCCTGATCTCAATGCAGTGTTGTGCACTCTCTTCCTCCTCACTGACTCAGAGACAGCAGCAGTAGACATTGGATCCTGATGTTGTTGAACACAGCCAGTGAGGAGGGAGTGTAAGGCGGGGCCAAGCCATGCTCAGTGTGTCAATAGACAGAGCAGAGCTCGGGAGTAAGCCAGCACAAGTGCTCCCATAGCAAGTAGATTGATTTGGGGGTACTCAGCTAAGATGAGCTGGGAGTGCCTGTGGGGGACCCAAGAAGAGGAGAAATGGGGCTGCTCTGTGCAAGACCAAGGTTTACAATCACTTTAAACCAATAACTTTAAAGAAATATAATAGGTACAGGTTATCCAAGAAGTACACTGTGGTTCAGAATGATGATAATAGTGGTCAGTAGTCATGCAACCTGCTAGCACCTCCTTTCCCATTTAATAGCTACAACTGCCTAAGGTGAGGTTCACATGGCCCAGTGTTTGAAAAGCTATCCATGGTTGGTGGATAGTTTTTTTTTTTTAGGGTGGTAGAACAGCATTTCCAGGTGTACAGGAGGCGATAATTCCACTTCCAAATGGAAACTTTTCATAGAACTTATGCACATCAACTGTGAGCCATTTGGCTTATGGTTGCCGCACACTCCTGACGTCAACAGGTAGTGCCACCTCTCAACTCAACCTCTCACATCAAATTAAATTTGCTTTGTGGCCGCAACATGGGTACTATCCCTTTCAGCTGCTGTATTAGGCTTTCAGTGGAAGGTGGAGGGCAGTAAAAGTGCAGCTGAACCACCCATTTTTACAACCTGTCTGACTGAAGCCTAAATTGACTAGATCCTAAAAAGCACACATGAAAGGTCCTCATCAGGGCTGCTTTTCTCACATCTTTCCTTTTTTTTGTAAATATTTTTTTTTAATTTTTATTAAGCATTTTTGTTAATAATACAGACTACAGTGGTACAAAAAAGGTAATGAGAGGGCTGTTGACATAGCTCAGCGAAAGCCAATTCAGAAAGGAAACTCCATAATCAAGGTGCAAAAATACAGTAAGCTGTCATACAGGAAGCTGGCATCAACAGCTGGTGGAGCTTATGAAATATTGTCATACAACGATCAATGGCAAAGTAGAATGTAATTATCACAAATAGAGTTAATGCTATAGACACCTTCCAAATATGATCTGAGACACCTATCTAACAACAAAGGTCAAACAGCTGGCATTTTGTCTATGCAACAAACCCAAATGGAATATACACTATATTGCCAAAAGTATTGGGACACCCCTCCAAATCATTTATTTCAGGTATTCCAATCACCTCCATGGCCACAGATGTATAAAATCAAGCACCTAGGCATGCTGACTGCTTCTACAAACATTTGTGAAAGAATGGGTCGCTTTCAGGAGCTCAGTGAATTCAAGCGTGGTACCGTGATAGGTTGCCATCTGTGCAATAAGTCCATCCGTGAAATTTCCTTGCTACTAAATATTCCACAGTCATCTGTTAGTGATAATATAACAAAGTGGAAGTAACTGGGAACAACAGCAACTCAGCCACGAAGTGGTAGGCCATGTAAAATGATAGAACGGGGTTAGCACATTTTTCACAGTTAGCACAGTGCGCAGAAATTGGTAAATGTCTGCAAAGTCAATAGCTAAAGACCCCTAAACTTCATGTGGCCTTCAGATTAGCACAACAGTACATAGAGAGCTTCATGGAATGGGTTTCCATGGCCGAACAGCTGCATCCAAGCCTTACATGACCAAGTGCAATGCAAAGAGTCGGATACAGTGGTGTAAAGCACACCACAACTGGACTCTAGAGCAGTGAAGACGTGTTCTCTGGAGTGACAAATCAAGCTTCTCTGTCTAGCAATCCAATGGACATGTCTGGGTTTGGTGGTTGCCAGGAGAACGGTACTTCCTGACTGCATTGTGCCAAGTGTAAAGTTTGATGGAGGGGGGATTATGGTGTGGAGTTGTTTTTCAGGGGTTGGGCTTGGCTCCTTAGTTCCAGTGAAGGGAACTCTTAAGGCGTCCACATACCAAAACATTTTGGACAATTTTATGGTCCCAACTTTGTGGGAACAGTTTGGGGATGGCCCCTTCCTGTTCCAACATGACTGCACACCAGTGTACAAAGCAAGGTCCATAAAGACACGAATGAGCAAGTTTGGGGTGGAGGAACTTGACTGGCCTGCACAGAGTCCTGACCTCAACCTGATAGAACACCTTTGGGATGAATTAGAGCAGAGACTGCGATCCAGGCCTTCTCGTCCGACATCAGTGCCTGACCTCAAGAATGCACTTCTGGAAGAATGATCCAACATTCCCATAGACACACTCCTAAACCTTGTGGACATCCTTCCCAGAAGAGTTGAAGCTGTTATAGCTGCAAAGGGTGGGACAACTCAATAGTGAACCCTATGGACTAAGACTGGGATGCCTTTAAAGTTCATGTGCGTGTAAAGGCAGACGTCCCAATACGTTTGGCAATATAGTGTATGTATAAGGAAAAGAAAAGAAGAAAAATCAGGCAGAAGATTAGGAAAGATGAGAAGTCTGTGCCTCTCCACCCTCCAGGCCCACCAGTCACCTAGAAAAGCAAATGGTCAAAAGTAAACCCAGGGGATTGCTAAGGTAAGACTTCTTGCGAATGCCATAGCTCCAAGACCTGGTTAGGTTCATGCATCTCTTCTCATTGCCATTGCAAATGCCCCAGTCTTAACCTCTAAGCACATTGTATAAAACCCACAAAAATTACCCACACCACTACCATCTCAATGATGTCAGACAGGTCTGTTTGCATCCTGATTCATGCATTAGACCCACCCAGATGTGCACACAGGGATGTGCATGGAGGTCTTTGTAGGTTTGTGTAGCCAGCTGCTTGCCAGCACAGGTCTGCATGGAACACTTGTACATTCCAGGTGGTTCTATAAGGCTCTTTATAAGAGCTGGGTTTCTCCATTGCATGTTAGTAAACTCTGCTTTTCTCTTGTACCTACAAGAAAGCCTATAATAAGACTTACCTGTAGATACAGTGAATATCTCCTAAACATGCACCATTTAGGAGATATTCCAATGTATAGCAGCTGGCGACATCACAGGCGCATGCGCACTGTGCGCTCATGGGACAGTATGCTGTCCATTGAGACAGCTGTGCCATGGCTGTGACTCCAGCGCATGCGAGTGAGAGTGACACTCTTTCCCTCCTTCCTTCTTTCCCTCCTTTGTTCCCTCCTTCCTTCTTTCCCTCATTCCCTCTTTTTTTCTTTCCCTTTTTCCTTCTTTTCCTCCTTCCTTCTTTCCCTCGTTCTTTCTTTCTTTCCCTTCTTCCTTCTTTTTTTCTCTCCTTGCTTCTTTCCCTCCTTCCTTTTCTTTCTTTCTTTCTTCTTTCTCTCCTATAAAAAAATGTAAAAAAAAAAAAAAAATAGAAAATAGGAAAAATTAAATAAAAATAAAAACCTACTGACACTAGTGGCGGAACTATCAGGATTGCAAAGGTCGCTCTTGTGACTGGGCCCTGGCGTTCAACCACTGGGCTCCGAGGAAAGGGACTCTGGGCTTGGGGCTGCTCAATCCAAAATGCCCGGGCCTATTTTGTGTCCTAGTCGGGGCCTGACTAAAGCCCACAAAGCCAGAAGGAAGACCCGGTAAAGATGGAAGCCCTGACAGTGGTGACAGCATGCCTCTATAGGGTTTTATTTTAAGGTAAGTCTGTCATTATGTGCATTATACAATGCATCCTAGCTCATTATGACATTATCCTGCAGGGGCCATTTTTTTTTTTTTTACTACAGCTTTCATGCTTTCATGAGAACTGGACTCGCCAGTCCCCAACCCAGCTATTGGTACAGATCACACTGAGCTAACTGTGAAATGCTTGGAGTCAGCCATGACACCTTCACCTCAGAAACATCTAAAATGTAAGTAATATCTGTTTTTAATTTTTTCCATGTATGCTGTGTGAATAACATACATAAAAAATACATATAGTGGGGATTTCTCAAATTTGACTACAAAAATGGAAATACGCTTTAAGCAAGAGCAGTCCGTTTGCATCTCTACAGGGAACGCAGGATTTAACTTGCATGCTGATTACATCACAGCCACAGTACTCTTCAACAGACGCCATGCATGCACAGCGGTGGGTTTATTGTACCATTGACCCTGGCTGTTTTTAGTTGATGCAATCTCTGCCAGTTTAAACGGATCATGCATATGGCTCACTAAATTTATGTTTTGCTTATGAAATGGGATTGTGAAACATCACTGCAGGATTTGGATAAAAAAGCGCAGTCTCAACGCATCACTAAAACGATGGTAGCATATAATATGGAAATAATTGTTCCAAGTACAGGGATTATGCATACAAATTGTGTATGATCATTTGACAATTTAAAAGTGACCATACAATCTGATTTTACAATCTTCTTTAGACTTACTATCAATTATGTAGTGCAAGGGCCCGCCTTACTTAAAGTGTTACTAAACTCAGGACCCTGCATTCACTATAGCTGGTCTCCCACAGTACACAGAACATGAAAATGCAATTATTTTAGTAAATATAAACTGCTAAACACCTTTTCTCATCAGCAGTTAGAGCAGTCTTGTGACTTCTATCAGTGTTCAGCAGAGCACTGGTTAAAGCATGTAGGAGGAGTTTTCATTCTCCCCTGATTGTTCTATGAGGTTGCAGAAACCCTGCTCCTCTGTCTGGACAGCGCTGATTGGCCCTGTGCTGATCACATGCACCCTCCCAAGAAAAAAAAAAAAGCTCTAGCAATACACACTAAACTGAGCATGTGCAGCTTGCCCCCAAGGCTCTGTTCTATCAGCAGATATATTGAAAACAGTAGAAGAAGGGGAGGATCAGAGAAGACAAGATCAAACATATTTTTTACTCAATGCAGAGTATTAACTCCTTAGTATCCACAGTAAGTATAACAAGCATGCTTTACTGCATATACAAACTGATTTTCCTGTAGTGGGTTCAGTAACATTTATAATACAAATTGAATGTGTTGTTTAGATGTGTCCTCCTATTACATAGTTTTGGTAAATCTAAAGGTGATTGCACAGAAATCATGCCATCAGGTTGTGTAGTGTATGGCCAGCGTAAGGTGTATGTCAAATCAATAACTTTGTTTTAATTTTTGATAGAGAGGGTAAAATTTAGAAACCCTGCCTGTTTTTTGTTACTATCAAGGGCTCGGTTAGAGTGACCTCCTCTCATTTCCTGTCCTGCTGACAATTGTTTAACAGTTGGACAATGAGAACTCTCCAACAGTAACAGAGTGAAATAAAAATTCCCTGTACCGCAGCTACTCGTACACAAGGGGGGGGTGTAGGTGCAGATGCAGGGTGGGGAATGCTGCTTATGATTGGACAGCTTCCTGGCGGGCTCGCTCAGGTGGGTTCAGACCAAGATCCAAACACGCCAGAGCTCATCACTATTGATCACCTTCTGAGAAAATCTAATGATTTGTACAGCTGAAATAGACTTTAAAGAGCACACTTCAGTGCAAAATGTTTTTTTAGCATCTCCACGGACTCCCTAGAAGTCTATGACCTCAGACAGTCTCCTGTTCTGTCCTTATTTAAGTGGGTGTGTCCCACCTTCTTCTCTAAATCAGGGAATGTGTGCCCACTATATGGGGGAATAAGGCTCTCATAGACATCATTGGTTTGGGGGGACTCTGATGAGCACCCTGATGTAAGGGGGGACCCTGATGTAAGGGGGGACTCTGATGAGGACCCTGATGTAAGGGGGAATCTGATGGGGACCCTGCTGTAAAGGAGGACTCTGATTGGGAACCTGATGTAAAGGGGGGCTCTGATAGGGACCCTGATGTAAAGGGGGACTCTGATGGGGACCCTGATGTAGATTTAGCTAGGCTCAGTGTATTATCCTCAATGTGTACAGATTGAGGGCTAAGGTCAGCAGATGCTGCCGTTGGGCTCCGATTCTGATGTAAGAAAGGACTCTAATAAACAATGGGTGCAGCGCTAAAATAGAAGAACATCTTAAATAGTAAATATAAATACTGATAGTAAAGTGCTTGATAAATACTCCAATCAGTAATGTGACTCAGCGTGTTCACAAGTAATCACCGAGACTACACATACAGAAGTGCATATAATAAAGTGCAAAAACTTAAAGTCCACTCCTATAATTTCCAAGTCACTGCGTCGTGACTAATCAACAATGAGTGTGATTATACCGTCCACAATATCCCAGTGGGTTAGGTGCATAAACAATCTAAAAAATCCCAGTAGTGTGTGAAGGGTGATAGTGTATCCAAATTGGTAAAAGACTGTGCACTCACCAGATGCGCAGACAGTATGCGCATGTAAGAGATACCCCTCTTAAGGTTAACCAGAATTCCCTCTTGTGTGCGGTCTGGCCTGCTGCCGCTCTCTGCTCATTCAGCTAATGGTCATGGCTTTAACCTTATGCGTGGCTCCGTGGGTAGTGGGAAGCTCTCACAGAGCCCCAAAAGAGGAGGCCTAATAGCATGATACTGTTTCAAATCTTAAAATTTATTGTATCCAACAAGCAGAAACATATAACAAAAACAGCTACTGACCAGATAGTAAATCCAAGATGGCCGCCGGGGCCCACGTGGCACCAGCGGCGTGACACCTCTGTACTGTAGCTCCTCTCTGACGCGTTTCGTGCAAACCACACGTATTCATAGGGGGTATGCTCTGGAAGGACTCTGATGGGGACCCTGATGTAAGGGAAGAGTCTGATGGGGACCCTGATATAGGAGAGGACTCCTATTTGGGCCCTGATGTAAGGGAGGACTCTGATGGGCATCCTGATGTAAGGGGGACTCTGATGAGAACCCTAATGTAAAGGAAGACTCTGATGGGGAACCTGATGCAAAGGGGGACTCTAAAGGGGACCCTGATGCAAAGGGGGACTCTGATGGGGGCCCTGATGCAAAGGGGGACTCTGATGGGGACCCTGATGTAAAAGGGGACTCTGATGAGGACCCTGATGTAAAGGAGGACTCTGATGAGGGCCCTGATGTAAAGGGGAACTCTGATGGGGACCCTAATGTAGGGGAGACTCTGATAGGGAACTGGATGTAAGGGGGGACTCTAATGGGGACCCTGATGTAGGTGGTAACTGTAATGAAAAGGGGACTTTAAAAGGGACCCTGCTGTGAGGGGAAAGCTGATGGGACCACCATGTAAGGGGAAAGCTGATGGGACCACCATGTAAGGGGGGCTCTGATGATTGTTTCAGCCCGGGAATATTTGTAAGATATACGATGTGGCTCTTGTAACCCCCTGATCTGACACATCTGTACATCCCAATGTGTGAACCATCCACACCTCTCTACATTAGGGGATATAAACATTAGACACAAGCTGGTATAAAGAGCACAGATTTACTTTTCAGTTTTAAAGGGTCTATACCAGAATAATTCATTGTTGACTATCACCGGGTTTTACTGGATCAGAACAAATCATTGTGAATAGACGGGCTCCACTAGCTGACAAGGACTCGGCTCTATGTGAAGGAAGCTTTGATTTCGTTACCGTGTGAAGTAGCAGGGCCCACAGATATGACTCGATCGGGACTTTCTCCCCCCGCGACGGTCTAAGGCTCCGCTACAGTCGCCACATGATCAGAGCTCGGGGATTCCTTATTGCTGAGCGAGCGTCCATCTCCATGGTAACAGGGAGGCATTCAGCCACCCCTCTGTAGGGTGTCATGACTAGAGCAGCCAAACCAATAAGGATAACAGGAGGGCGGGGCTTAATGCGCCTCTCTCTGTGCCTCTCTCAAGTATCGGGGCGGATGTTCTATGGCGGGTAGCGGGGTGTGCAGATCAGAATCACAGCTGCTGAACGCTTAGATCACCCCGCTACCACACACTGCTTCTCCGCCGGTCTGACTGTATGTTGTGTTCGGCAGCTCAGCGAGCCTTTCTTCTAATGTTATCCATGGCTAGCCCGGGCATCATTTATACTGCTGGGTGCCTCTAGTGCTAACAGTTTAGTAACAGTACTACTGCTTGTACCTTGTAACTCCTGCAAGCTGAGTGCCACAGCAAACTGCATACTAACTGGGTGGTACGTCTGTACTTTGCAATACATATTCCTGACCCCTGCACATTACATACTACTGACCACTACACTCAGTGTCACTTGTGAACCCTGCAGTGAGTGTTCTATACTGCTGATGCCTACATTATATACTACTGACCTCTGCACTGTACATTACATACCACTGACCCCTGCACATTACATATTTCTGACCACTTAACTCAGTGTCACTTGCTCCTGAACTCTGCAGTGAGTGTTATATACTGCTGATGCCTGCATTGTGCATTATAAGCGACTGATGTCTGCACTGTACTACTGACCCCTGCACATAACATACTACTGACCACCTGCACATTACATGCTCCTGACCCTGTACATTACATACAACTAACCACTACGCTCAGTGTCACGCCTGAACTGTTTGTTAAATACTGCTGACGCCTGCATTATATATTATTGACCTCTGCACTGTACATTACATACTACTGACCCTGCACATGACATATTACTGACCTCTGCACAATACATTACATACTACTGACCCCTGCACTGTTTGTTATATACTGCTGACCCTTGCATTGTGCATTACATACTACTGACCTCTGCAGTGGGCCTTACATACTACTGACCCTTACTTTTGGCCTCTGGACTCTGCATTGCTTACTACTGACCTCTAAACTTTGCATTAAATACAACAGCCACTAAACTCTGTGGTGCTTACTATGAACCCCTGCACCCTGAAATACATACTAGCGACCTTTGAATTATATTTATTTATTATAGGTACTTATATAGTGCCATCAATTTACGCAATGCTTTGCATATATATATTGTACATTCACATCAGTCCCGAACCCTCAAGGGGTGTACAATCTAAGGTCTCTAGCTTACATTCATACATATACATACTAGGGCCAATTTAGACAGGAGCCAATTAACCTACCAGCATGTCTTTGGAAAGTGGGAGGAAACCGGAGGACCTGGAGGAAACCCACACAGGCACAGGGAGAACATGCAAACTCCAGGCAGGTGGTGCCGTGGTTGGGAATCGAACCAACGACCGTAGTACTGCCAGGCGGAAGTGCTAACCATTTAGCCACTGTACTGCCCATATACTACATTATGTACTCCTTACCCTGCATTCCATACTACTGACCTCTTAACTCTGCACTCTTAGATACTACTGATCCTTGCACTCTGTAGTTACTACTGTTCTGACTCAACTACTAGACCATAAACTTTATCTCCAGTGATGTATACAAGTATACCATGTGGTGTTGAATTTATCTCTTGCATCGGGACAGACAGTTTAACTCAATGAATAAACTCACATGTTGAAGTCAGATGAGGAAACCCATATGAATGTTCCGTTTAATGGAGAATAATCATAGGTAGAAAACCATTAATGTTGTAAGCCTCATGGAAAGATGCATTCCGCTAGACAGGATACAGTGGAAAGATTACCAGAGAGAAGCAGGGGAATACACAAGTACGGTGTGAGAAAGAGTTCAGCTTAGACAGAAGACAGCTTAAAGCAGAGCTCCACCCAAAAGGGGAAGTTTCACTTTAATGCTTTGTCCCCTACTCCCCATTAAGGATTTGCACCTTTGGGGAGCGATAGGAAGAAGGGTCAGACGCAGGATAGATGAATATAGTATGTATTTATTGATCCATAGGACACACAAAACACCAGGACATGAATATAGGACCTGTTAACGCGTTTCACATGATCATAACCTTTGGGGAGTGGGCACCCGAATTTGACAGGTACCTGCTCCCACTGCAATCGCCTAGGCGATGGGAAGCGAAAGTTGTCCTCCCTCCTCGTAGTCTTCTGGGACACATGACAGGTCCCAGAAGACTATGGGGCCATTCACAAAGTGCAGCTCTTCTCGTGCATGCGCAGTTGCTTCACAGCTGGGTGCCAACACTAAAGATGCCAGCGCCAGGAAGAGAAGACGGCCAGTGAAACCAGTGGTGGTGAGGACACCGATGGACAGGCAAGTGGCTGTATTTTGAAAGTCAGCAGCTACAGTTTTTGTAGTTGCTGACTTTTTTTTTTTTTTAGCTGGAACTCCTCCTTAACCACTCGCCTACAGGGCATTTATACCCTCTTCCTGCCCAGGCCAATTTTCAGAGCTGTCACACTTTGAATGACAATTGGGCGGTCATGCAACACTACACCCATATGACATTTTTATCATTTTTTTAGACAGCTTTCTTTTGGTGGTATTTAATCACCTCTGGGTTTTTTATTTTTTACTAAACCAAAAACCACTGAAAATTTAGAAAAAAAACATTTTTCTTCGTTTTTGTTATAAAATTTTGTAACTAAGTGATTTTTTCCCTTCACTGATGTGTGCTAATGAGGCTGCAGTGATGGACACTGATGGGCATTGACAGGCATCACTGATGGGCACTGAAAGGCAGCACTCATATATGGCACTGATAGGCAGCACTGACAGGCATTGATAGGTGGCCCTAATAGGTAACACTGAAAGGCAGCTCAGATGGGGACTGATGTGTGCATTGATGTGCACTGGTAGGCACTGATATGTGGCACTGGCAGGTGGCATTCATGAGCACTGACAGCTGGCACTGATAGAAACTGACAGGTGGCACTGCTGGGGCTACACTAATCATCAGTGCCCTGATGATCAGTGCACATGTCCCCTCTGAGTAAAGCTGATTACTGGCTCTCCACTCCTCTCGAGCTGTCAGCATGACAGCTCGTGAGGAGAGGAATGCAGATAACCGGCATTTCCCTATTTACATGTGATCAGCTGTGATTGGACACAGCTGATCACATGACCGAGCTGACATCTTTGGCTCTTTCCATTGATCGGTGATCTGCTGTGTCCGAGGGACACAGCGCACCACCTATCGCCGCGCTGTGTGCTCCCGGAGCCGCGCATGCGCGGTTAGAATGGGAGGACGTCATATGACCTCCTTCCAGAACGAGAGAACTGCCTTGCGTCTGTCATTACCTTATATGGCTGGTGGGAGGCGGTTAAAGACACAGAGCAATGATAAACAAGTGATGGTCACAGAGAGATAATAATAAATCAAATAGTGTAACACAACACTCCCCATCTGAACTCTTTAGATTTCATAACTTCAAAATATATATATTCAATAAGTCCAATTCTGATGAATGTCTTGGAACCTGTAACAAGAAACAAGCAAACATAAACATAAGTTCAACTACATGGCAGAACACGTAGTCCAACATGGGACATCTTCAGAGAATACTTAAGTTCCAAGTAAAAAAGCCGTGGTTATCAGCAATGTACTCCCCGCCGTGCAATAGCATGTCAGAGTGTTAGCATAAGTCAGTTACCTGGCAAAGGGAGTACTAACTCTAATTGGTAGAGCAAAGGTTCGTGTTGATCCTCCCTTGGTTACCTTGACCTCTACCTTCCAGACCTTGTCATCATCCCTGGGCATACCTTTAGTAGTAAGACCCATAGGCCATTCATTATGACAAACTTGCTTGTCCTTTAGGAGAATGAGATCTCCTCAGTAGCTGATTGGCGTCAACTACAGGGTTTAGATTGAAGAGTGCACTGTTTTGGACAATTCATTTCAATTTCTGATTCTCTCAAATTCCTCCTGATACACCTCTTGTTGCACATAACGGATAATTACCTCTTCTGCACGTGCAATATCTGCTGCTGTGGGGCATCCGGAACAAATGTGCCAGCCATGACACTCTGATGTAGAGTTCTTTGCAAAGCAACAAGCAATGTGAATTAGGCGAGCAATAGCTCTTACAGCAGATGACCAGGTGGAAACACTGTGTGACTGCAGTTTCTGTTTTGTACTCACAGAAGTGTGGAGTGAGATGTTCACAGTTCTAATTTCCTTATCTTCAGGACTTACTAGTTCATAGGTGTTGTCAGTAAGGAGTGAGTAGGAGTTCTCACACAAAAACCTTGGAGGCGAAAGTCATAAGCTGTTCTGAAGAGCTGCTGATGACACGTAAGGATACCTGGCTGGCATTAGACCTGTTACAGCCTTGAAACTAGACCACCAGGAGTCTATGTATCAGAAGGATCAAGGAGAGATCCGTAAGGCTCTATGGCCCTTAGGGGTCGATGAGTGGAGATGAGAGGCCACTGCAGCCATTGTTTGGAGAGCACCTATTGGTGGGTAATGACCGTTCATGCATGATATAGAAGATTGGAGCACTGCAGTTGTGTCTACACATTCACTTATACGATTGGACTTGATTATATTTTTGTTGCACATGACAAACACCTGTCCCTCTACAGGGATCCACGCACCTTTAGGTTGCAGTCCCCATTGTGGGGACTAAGGGTCACATTTATTTTGATCCTTTTATGGGATTGGGTTCACTTTTAGTCACCTATTAGGTCTGATGTGACCTGAGTTACGAGCACATAGTGTCACTATTTATTTATCTATTGTATTACCTATTATATGTATTGCATTTGGTACTGAGCACTACACCACTTCTTCCAGTAATATTTACCTACAGGTTTAGGTGTTTAGCTGCTGGTAGTGTTGTTATATACTTATATTTCCCATCTCAGCGCGGGGAGACCCTCTAGCTACCTCTTGATATATACAGCTATACCACATGGTGTTGAATTTATCTCCTGCATTGAGTCAGACAGTTTAACTCAATGAATAAACTCACATACTGAGGAAGTCAGATGAGGAAACCCATTTGAATGTTCCATTTAATGAAGGATAATCATAGGCAGAAAAACGTTAATGTAAGCCTCATGGAAAGATGCATTCAGGTAGACAGAATAAGTATAAATCAGCACACATATATATATAAAATCCTCAACAATCCCTTAAAGTCATATCAATATCCTTCCCCTGAAGTACTAATAAAATATATATTCATTGACTTAAACCCAAAAACCCACAATTATAGTGAAAAGATCAAAACCCAAAGAGATTACCCAAAAAATAAAAAATATCAAATATATATAAAAGAACAAAAATAAATAAAGTCCCAATATGCAAAGTGTCCAAATAATGTGTCCAAACAAAGATCAATTTCTTGATAGGAAGACGCTTCCTACTCCACTGAAGAAGATGCAAATCAATCACAGGTGCTCTTCAAATACCTCAAAAAACAAAATCTCAACATAGTATATTACCTTTTAAATCCCAGAACTAAAGTGCCACACGTGTATCATGCAAAAAAAAAACACTCCAGTGTCACAGCACTCATGTGAGAGAAAAAAAAAAAAAAAAATTTAAATTTTAAATATCACTGCAAACTATATATAAAGTGCATAATTACCCTAAAACAAACAAATTCCAGTTTGTAATCAACCACATATGTACAGAGTGTCCTTAGATTGGTATCCTCTTGTTCCTCAGGACCTCACAAACAGACCAGGAATCAGTATGTGAATTATAATCATATATAAAATTTATTGTAGCCACTTACATATAAAAACGATAAAATCAGCAAGACAGCATCCAACTCCTCATGCCCAGTATGCGATCCCCTTTCCGTGTGTAGAGGGTCTCCCGATCACCAGGTAATTCCCCCTTGCTACTCCTATCCAGCACTATCACTTTGTAGCTCTGGGGGACACCTGAAGTGCACCGTTACTCTCCAGACCTCCAACACACAGGGATTCCAGAATCCAAAATGGCTGCCGCAGCACTTCCGGGAACGTCACGTGCCCTGGACGTGTTTCGTCTCTTCTGGACTTTGTCAACAAGGATACGGACATAAGGTTCCAGTTCTTTAAGTACCCACTCCTAACCTGGCGGAAATACCTCAGCACGTGACGTTCCCGGAAGTGCTGCGGCAGCCATTTTGGATTCTGGAATCCCTGTGTGTTGGAGGTCTGGAGAGTAACGGTGCACTTCAGGTGTCCCCCAGAGCTACAAAGTGATAGTGCTGGATAGGAGTAGCAAGGGGGAATTACCTGGTGATCGGGAGACCCTCTACACACGGAATGGGGATCGCATACTGGGCATGAGGAGTTGGATGCTGTCTTCCTGATTTTATCGTTTTTATATGTAAGTGGCTACAATAAATTTTATATATGATTATAATTCACATACTGATTCCTGGTCTGTTTGTGAGGTCCTGAGGAACAAGAGGATACCAATCTAAGGACACTCTGTACATATGTGGTTGATTACAAACTGGAATTTGTTTGTTTTAGGGTAATTATGCACTTTATATATAGTTTGCAGTGATATTTAAAATTTAATTTTTTTTTTTTTTTATTTTTTTTTCTCTCACATGAGTGCTGTGACACTGGAGTGTTTTTTTTTGCATGATACACGTGTGGCACTTTAGTTCTGGGATTTAAAAGGTAATATACTATGTTGAGATTTTGTTTTTTGAGGTATTTGAAGAGCACCTGTGATTGATTTGCATCTTCTTCAGTGGAGTAGGAAGCGTCTTCCTATCAAGAAATTGATCTTTGTTTGGACACATTATTTGGACACTTTGCATATTGGGACTTTATTTATTTTTGTTCTTTTATATATATTTGATATTTTTTATTTTTTGGGTAATCTCTTTGGGTTTTGATCTTTTCACTATAATTGTGGGTTTTTGGGTTTAAGTCAATGAATATATATTTTATTCAGGTAGACAGAATACAGTGGAATGATTACCAGAGAGAGGCAGGGGGGAGGGGTATACATAAGTACGGTGAGAGAAAAAGTTCAGCTTAGACAGGAGAAGACAGCTTAAAGACACAGAGCAATGATAAACAAGTGATAGTCAAAGAGAAATAATAATAAATCAAATAGTGTAACACAACTACTGACCCCTGCACTCTGCATTACATACTACTGAACTCTGCATTATGTACTCCTGACCCATGCACTCTGTGATACATACTATTGACCACTGTGTCTGCGTTACCTACTAATGACCCCTGCATTCTGCCTTACATATTACTGAACTCTGCATTATTTACTCCTGACCCCAACCCCTGCACTTACTCCGCATTGCATACTACTGACTCCTGAACTCTGTTACTTCTAACCCTCTGCATTACTTACTACTGACCCCTGCACTTCACATTACTACCTACTGACCCGTGCACTCTGTGTTGCTTATTCCTGATGCCTGAATTCTGTTTCATTACAGCCCAATGATTATGTCCCATTTAAGTGAATGAGGCCATGCTGTAAATGCCCTAAAACCACATGCAATGCAGGTGGCTACGGCATGGTAGTGCAGCATTTAGGGGGTAAAAAAGTGGTGAGGAGGCGACAATTCATCCCCTCACCACTTGCGAAAGTCCTTTGATAAGCGATCTGAGTGTGGATTGCTTTTTAGAGGAGCGGCAATCCTTGCTGCAAGTGTAAACAAGCCCTAAAAGCAGTTTTACTTACTCGATCCTCTCCTGTGCTGGCAGATGATGCTCCCCCATGCTTTGGCAGTGGACTGTCCTTCGTATCCTCATGTCCAATGCAGGGCTATAGACCCTGCATCGGTCTTAGTGATGCCAGGAGCTTAGAATGCTAGATTATGGGGAAAAAGATGCTGTGGGGACTGGCCCAGCAGCACAGAGGATTGGGTACGTAAATCTACTTTTCCATGCAGCCTAGACCAAATACCTGGTGTCATCAGGTGTTGGAGCTTAGAAGGCAAAGTGGTGGCACCCCCTCCGTCATATAACAGCACACTGCATCATGAGAGGAGGTCAAATCCTCCCCATACCCAGAAGTGAAAACTGTGGAAGAAGAATCATTTGGAGAATGATATACAGTTAGGTCCATATATATTTGGACACAGGCACAATTTTTGTTTTTTTCAGGTATTTACCAAAACATATTCAAGCTGTAGTTATATAATGGATATGGGCTAAAAGTGCACACTCTCAGGTTTAATTTGAGGGTATGTACATCCAAATTGGATCAAAAGCTATTTCATGGCCAGGTGTGGATTACTTCATTATTTCTTCATCAATTAAGCAGGTAAAAGGTCTGGAGTTAATTCAATGTGGTATTTGCATTTGGAATCTATTGCTGTGAACCTACATCATGCATTCAAAGGAGCTGTCCATGCAAGTGAAAAAGGTCATTGTAAGGCTTCAAAAACTAAAAAAATCCATCAGAGAAATAGCAGCAACATTAGAAGTGGCCAAATCAACAGTTTGGTACATTCTGAGGAAAGAAGAATGTACTGGTGAGCTCAGCAACATAAAAAGGCATGGACGTCCATGGAAGACAACAGCGGTAGATGATCGCAGGATCCTCTCTAAGGTAAATAAAAACCCATTCACAACATCCAGACAAGTGAAGGACACTCTCCAAGAGGTGGGCATATCATTATCAAAGGGCCCTTTAAAGACGTGCTCGGGCACAAAACGCGTTGAGAGGAGCCTAGCTGTATACGTCACGCCACCGAGGCCGTCAGGAAGGCTGGAGGCAGTCTTTGGAAATCTTTGTATTTGCTGTTTTCAGCCAGATGGTGGATGCCTTGAGGGTCCCTGTCCATTTGGTCATGTACATATGAGGAGATGTCCTTGGAAAGTGTGTAGGATCCACTAATCTACTTGTATGCTGATGTGTGCCAGATGATTGCCTTGGTCCTGTCCACATCCAGATGACCATGACGTATTATACCATTACACAAATGCGCAAAAAGATTGCAATTCTGGTTAGTGCATTCATATTACCATTCTGTTAGCACTCAAGTCACGGAATTCACAGATTTGGATTATCACTTCAAAGGACTTCATAGTCATCACCATAGTCACATGACTATATTTATTATTGGATAGCATTTACTGTATTTACGTCACATTTGGACGATTCATGTGATTTCACCTTTACGCTTATAGGTGTATAAATTTTAGCGCTGCATCCACATTTTATCAAGACTTTACGGAGGGTAGGAGGTTCACCTTGATGCTAGCAGCTTTATACCTTCTGCTTGTTTATTTCCTATGATTATAAAGGGTTAGCTGGAGTTTGACTTCAATTTGTTATTGTAGTCAACCGCTGGTTTCACTGGCTGTCTTCTCTCCCCGGCGTCGGCATCCCCAGTGTGGGCACCCGGCTGTGACAGTTTGCGGCTTCACAGCCGGGTGCCCACTGCGCATTTGCAAGAAGCGCTGCGCTTTGTGAATGGTCCCATAGTCTTCTGGGACCTGTTATGTGTCCCAGAAGACTACGGGGAGGGAGGGTAGGAGGAAAACTTCCGCTTCCGATCGCCTAGGCCAGGATTAGGTAACCTGCGGCTCTCCAGCTGTTGCAGGACTACAAGTTCCATCATGCCTCTGCAAGTCATAGCTTTAACTGTCAGTTTTGTAATGTTGCAATGCCTCATGGGAAATGTAGTTCCACAACAGCTAGAGAGCTGCAGGTTGCCTACCCCTGGCTTAGGCGATGGAAGTGGAAGCGGGTACATGTCAAATTTGGGTACCCACTCCCCAAAGGTGCCAATCCTTAATGGGGAGCAGGGGACAAAGGCTTAAAGCAGAACTTCCCCTTTTAGGTGGAGCTCTGCTTTAAGGGGAGGTGGTTGTTAAAATGCAGCCTAGCCACCAATTTTACTGCCCCCAACCGCAAGTGATGGTAATGATACGAAACATCCAAATTTTAGCTGGCCACTAAATTTTGTCCCTACGAATTCTACTGGCCCATCGCTAGGATAGGCAAACTCACTGTCACAAAGGAATGTGCAGGAGGCACACAAAGTTTGTTATCAGGAAGCATCAGATCTTTACCTGTCAGAATGGTCCCGTATATGGCCATGACAGGGAGGTTATAGAAGCTGCTTTGTGTATGTGCAGGCAGCAGTTTTTGTGTCCCGATGGTCTGGTTAAGGAGATGTGCAATGGTTGCTAACACGTTGTCGGCTGTGCTGCTGATAGTATCCTAGCAACCGATGACACTTTGCTCTTTACAGCATCCTAGCAACCAATGACAGGAGAGGGGAGTTGCATACCCCACTCTTTACCACACAGCAGCTCCAGAACCACCTCAGTCTAATGGATAACCATTAACAGAACAGTAACCAGGCTTTCATAAATTAGGGGCTGGCTCTTCCACTGTACTGATACCACCCGTGAAACGTCATGAATGAATATTACGCTCTAAGGCACATAACACGGGCCATTACCATAGTAACAATTGTTGTCCAAATATCTTCTCAGTGGAGCCCATTAATGACTTCAGCCAGCCGTAGGCTGTACGTGGCCTTGTTGTTTTTTTGCACACTTTTCCACCCTGGAGGAATGACTTCAGCACAACCTGTTCCCAGCCCCGGGTACACAGTTCAGTACACAGGGCAGCCACTGACGTACGACCGAACCAAGTAAACACAGCCGCCCTCAGAACGGCCCTCACCCGGAGCCGGGGATTGTGGGAAATGTAGTTCCTCACCCAGAACATTCCTCTCACATCTCCTCTATGCACACTACAACTCCCGGCGGCCCCCGCACTACAGCGACGAGCGGCTGCATGGCTGGGACAGAAAGATGATGGTGTCTCTGGTCTCTCGGAGCCGCCTTTGGTGCCGGTTATTGGGAGTCAGTGGGCGGCCAGCCTGCAGACACCGGAGTACTGGGGCGGCCCACAATAAGCCCCTCAAACAGTGGACTCTGATCGTTAACCCGTTGAGCAGCCTGAAGGTGAAGCTGCCCTGTGATGTTCGGGTCAGACCGCAGGATCCCCTCACCTACCCCGACGCCGACCGAGTGTTTGTACTGGTGAGCGGGGTGGACCGCAATGTGCACCGGGGGCTGGACCTGGACAACATCGACGTCCGCTATGATGAGGAGGCCAAGCAGGTCCAGATCACCTCCCAAGACATAGACAGCCGCAGTTGTGTGGAGGTCACCACCCCCCTCCGATTTGGTATGATTTGGGGGTGTGGGCGGGAGAATGACCTGTAGATATAGAGAGAGATACACCCCTGTATGTGGAGGTCACCCCCCCCTCCGCTTTGGTATGATTTGGGGGTGTGGGCAGGAGAATGACCTGCATATATAGATATAGGGAGATACACTCCTATATGTGGAGGTCACCAACCCCCTCCGATTTGGTATGATTTGGGGGTGTGGGCGGGAGAATGACCTGTAGATATAGAGAGAGATACACCCCTGTATGTGGAGGTCACCACCCCCCTCCGTTTTGGTATGATTTGGGGGTGTGGGCAGGAGAATGACCTGCATATATAGATATAGGGAGATACACCCCTATATGTGGAGGTCACCAACCCCCTCCGATTTGGTATGATTTGGGGGTGTGGGTGGGAGAATGACCTGTATATATAGAGAGAGATACACCCCTGTATGTGGAGGTCACCACCCCCCTCCGCTTTGGTATGATTTGGGGGTGTGGGCGGGAGAATGACCTGTAGATATAGAGATACACCCCTATATGTGGAGGTCTCCACCCCCCTCCGATTTGGTATGATTTGGGGGTGGGGGCGGGAGAATGACCTATATATATATATATAGACATAGCGATACACCCCTGTATGTGGAGAGCTCCACCCCCCTCCACTTTGGTATGATTAGGGGGGCGGGAGACTGACCTGTATATATAGAGAGAAATACACCCCTATATGTGGAGGTCACCCCCCCTCCAGTTTGGTATGATTTGGGGCGGGAGAATGACCTGTATATATAGATATAGAGAGATATACACTCCTATATGTGGAGGTCACCACCCCCCTCCACTTTGGTATGATTTGGGGGCGGGAGAATGACCTGTGTGTGTGTATATATATATATATATATATATATATATAGAGAGAGAGAGAGAGATACACCCCTATATGTGGAGGTCACCACTCCCCTGCTCTTCAGTATGACTGGGGGAGGAGGGCAACAACTGACGTGTGTGTATGTATATATATGACAGAGAGATACTCTCTCTCCCCTATATGTCAGGGTCACCACCCCCCCCCCCCGCTTTGGTATGACGGGGGGGGGGGGGATAGGGGAATGACTTGTGTATGTGTATATATATATTATTATTATACAGGCTTTTTATAGCGGCAACACACACATATATATATATATATATATATATATATATATATATATATATATATATACACACACACACAGTGGGGCAAAAAGGTATTTAGTCAGCCACCAATTGTGCAAGTTCTCCCACTTAAGAAGATGAGAGAGGCCTGTAATTGGCATCATAGGTAGACCTCAACTATGAGAGACAAAATGAGAAAAAAAATCTAGACAATCACATTGGCTGATTTGGAAAGAATTTATTTGCAAATTATGGTGGAAAATAAGTATTTGGTCAATATCAAAAGTTCATCTCAATACTTTGTTATATATCCTTTGTTGGCAATGACAGAGGTCAAACGTTTCCTGTAAGTCTTCACAAGGTTGGCACACACTGTTGCTGGTATGTTGGCCCATTCCTCCATGCAGATCTCCTCTAGAGCAGTGATGTTTTGGGGCTGTCGCTGGGCAACACGGACTTTCAACTCCCTCCAAAGGTTTTCTATGGGGTTGAGATCTGAGACTGGCTAGGCCACTCCAGGACCTTGAAATGCTTCTTACGAAGCCACTCCTTCGTTGCCCGGGCGGTATGTTTGGGATCATTGTCATGCTGGAAGACCCAGCCACGTTTCATCTTCAATGCCCTTGCTGATGGAAGGAGGTTTGCACTCAGAATCTCACGATACATGGCTCCATTCATTCTGTCCTGTACATGGATCAGTCATCCTGGTCCCTTTGTGGAGAAACAGCCCCAAAGCATGATGTTGCCACCCCCATGCTTCACAGTAGGTATGGTGTTCTTTGGATGCAACTCAGCATTGTCTCTCCTCCAAACACGACGAGTTGTGTTTCTACCAAACAGTTCTATTTTGGTCTCATCTGACCATATGACATTCTCCCAATGCTCTTCTGGATCATCCAAATGCTCTCTAGCAAACTTCAGACGGGCCCGAACATGTACTGGCTTAAGCAGGGGGACACGTCTGGCACTGCAGGATCTGAGTCCCTGGCGGCATAGTGTGTTACTGATGGTAGCCTTTGTTACGTTGGTCCCAGCTCTCTGCAGGTCATTCACTAGGTCCCCCCGTGTGGTCCTGGGATTTTTGCTCACCGTTCTTGTGATCATTTTGACCCCACGGGGTGAGATCTTGCGTGGAGCCCCAGATCGAGGGGGATTATCAGTGGTCTTGTATGTCTTCCATTTTCTAATTATTGCTCCCACAGTTGATTTGTTGACACCAAGTTTCTTGCCTATTGCAGATTCAGTCTTCCCAGCCTGGTGCAGGTCTACAATTTTGTTTCTGATGTCCTTCGACAGCTCTTTGGTCTTCACCATAGTGGAGTTTGGAGTGTGACTGTTTGAGGTTGTGGACAGGTGTCTTTTATACTGATAACAAGTTCAAACAGGTGCCATTGATACAGGTAATGAGTGCAGGACAGAGGAACCTCTTAAAGAAGAAGGTACAGGTCTGTGAGAGCCAGAAATCTTGCTTGTTTGTAGGTGGCCAAATACTTATTTTCCACCATAATTTGCAAATAAATTATTTCCAAATCAGCCAATGTGATTGTCTGGATTTTTTTTCTCATTTTGTCTCTCATAGTTGAGGTCTACCTATGATGCCAATTACAGGCCTCTCTCATCTTTTTAAGTGGGAGAACTAGCACAATTTGTGGCTGTCTAAATGCTTTTTTGCCCCACTGTATGTGTGTGTGTATATATATATATATATATATATATATATATATATATATATATATATATATATATATATATACATACACATACACCACCCCCTCCACTTTGGTATGACAATCACCAGGAAATTGACCTATAGATATAGAGAGGTATACCCTCCTATATGTGGAGGTCACCACCCCACTCTGCTATGAGTCGGTGGTAGGTGACTAAGCCCACACTGCATGGGTTAACTGCTTGTTTTTTGTCTAGGGGAGCAGAGAGATATGTACCTAATGCAATGATCCTCCAAGTGCAAGACCGGTCCCCGTATGCTAGCAGTCTTGTGAATGGACTGTTTCTGACATCATCACACTCTGGACGTAAGGACGGCAGGAAGAGTCGACCGCTGGACATGGAGGAGTGCGGTTTTCTGAAGGATCGGGTAAGTATAGCCTTTCGGTGTGTCCCTAGGCAAAACAAGCAGTTAGCCCATGCAGTGCAGGCCCAGTCCTGCTGCATGGGAAAACCTTATTTTTCATGGAGTTCTGCTTTAAATTATGTTGCATGATCATTCAAATCTCAGAAGTATGTGCTTGGGTATAACGTTATTTTTTACAAAAAACAAACATTTTTCCTTAACGTTTTTTTTTTCATCCCATAGGGGACACAAAGTCCTCTATGTTATGATTTTTAGGTGACAGGCTCTCTTTAATGAGACATGCAAGGTCTAAAGGACTCTGCATGTCTTTTCTGGGCTCCACTGGATGTATTGCAATGCAGATTGCATTGAAATACATCTCTCCCCGCTTATTCTGGGGGAGGAAGGGGCACGTCTGTTTCCACCTGACAGGCAAGAGAATACAGGACAGTGAAAGAGTTAAATAGTTAATTATGACCTGTCAATGTAAACTGTTTCAGCAAGCCTGTTTAAGAGGATGTATACTCATATTTCCAGTGGATCCTGTTAAAGCCTTTGCTTTGTTGCAAATCTCAGGCCACATTTGGTATTTGCTCACCTCTCATGCTCTGTGGTTCCTCCCATTTGTACGTACCTCACTACTGGAGATCTGCAACACCGCAAAAAACATTTACGACAAAGCTCACATCTTCCTCACCAGGCTGGGTTTAGTTTCATTTTCTATGATTGGTGACTGGGTCACTTTAAGACATGTCCACGTGTATCATACTGTCATACATATTACATTAGGCTAGCCTTGCATAATGCAATTTTCTTTCCTTCAGCCCCTGGTTGATGGGGGATTCCCTTCCAATCCTTTCCCACTGGCTCCCTGCTTAGCCCCTTCAGCGCTCACTGGAGCATTGGGCTGTGGAGGGGGCAGGAGAGGCTGCCAGTCCAGGCATCTGGGTGGATCCCAACTGTAAAGTCGGGATACTTCCTGAGCCTGCACCAGCTAAGTGACATCAGCTGACTGTGGTTCAGAGGAGCGCAGAATAAACTGCGCTCCTGTGATCCATAGAAGTATAGCCAAAAGAGCTTTGGCTGTGCTTCTCCTTTTAAGGACTCTTTCACAGCAGGCTGTTGCAGTAATGCATGTGATGGGGTTCCCTTCATTGTGAATGGCATGCCAGTACACCTTCAAAATGTGCACACGTGCTACATTTCACTGCAGCACAGCACAATACATGGGGGGGGGGGACATAACAAAGCACAATTGATGCAAGTGTACCACATGAACAAAGCAGATAGACCTGTTTCTGGTCTGTCTGCACTGTTAACACCTGTTTCTATTTCACAGTCAAATAGAAACCATGCAGCTACCTCACCTATTCAACAAAGGGAAGGTGGCAGTTTTAAATATAGAAACTCACTGCCAGATTGTACCTGGAATACAGGATGTCTGCAGACAGCTCTCATGTCTCTCTCTTTCAATGCAGTAAACATATTACACAGACAGAGCTTATATGTAGGCAGGGAAAGCTCCTTTCCCTGTTTGTTGTTCCAGGTAAACATGGCATTCAAGCGGAACTACACTGCATATGGGCACCACAAACCAAAACATTACTTAATTTATTTTTAATAGTCAAAGCAAACTCCCCTATCCATCCATGTCTCCATGCTTTATTTTGCTGAGAAACCACTTTGAAATACACCTCCTAGCTTTTCTGGCCATGGCCATCTTGAGTAAGGGCAGATGACTTGTGTAGCATTTACTTCCCCCAATCCATCTGCCCTTAGTTCAGGCATGCAGACAGGAGGGTGTGCTTAGCTGAGAAATCCCATCCTCCCCTCCTGAAGACTCCTGGGATGTATGACATAATTTCCTAGGCCTAGAAACCAGGAAGTAACTGAAGAAATGTAAAAAAAAAAAAAAGTGTAAAATAAGTAAATACAATACATTTTCCTATCTATTGACTAATGCCAGCAGCATAATGATTAAAAATAGTCAATGTTGATTGAGAATGCAGTTCTGCGGTAAGTGTTCCTCCTCCCTCTTACCATCAGCTGAGCTGTGGCATGCAGAGGGAGGCAAAGCAAGTAGCTCTAGCTTTTCTGCTCTCTAAGACATGTCTGACATAGACACAGCACAGAAAACTAAGCAGATCGCTCCTAAAAAACAAAAAGGCTTGTTCCCCCTTTGGTAATCAGTACCAGAATCTGCTTTATATTCTCAGTTTAGAAGTGCGGCACAGGCTTTATGCCTGCATCACTCTTTGTTAATCCCCTCATTGTGTCCTGCATAAAATGCAAACAGCATTTCTTTTTTTATGCATTCATTTTAAATGGACTTCCTAATATATCTACGTCCAAAATGATGTGCAAGAGTACACTGCATTGTGATGTGAATGGGCCCTTAATCCTAGAAAGGTTTGGTTGAATCTTGAATATGTTCTGGCTACTAGATTGCCTAGTGCTAGGTTCACTCCTGTGTGGCCGATTGCTGCTGCAGGACAGCACATGTTTCCGCAGCCACAACCACCCCTCATAGAAAAATCGCTGCACTTGTGGTTTCCTTGCTGTCTGTGTTATCAGAAATAAAGTAGGAACTGTTTTCCTGCGTTTTCTTATGAATGGGCTGTCATGGCCATGCAAAACGCATCTCGCAGTCACGCAAGTTTGAATCTAGGCTTATTGTTCATTCAATTCTACAGTATAACAAGTTCATTTATAAGGCTTGATTCCCACTTTTGCGTTCGTTTGCAGTGCATGAAATCACATTTATTAGATTGTAAACTGTCATGAGCCTTCTAACCCTTTTGTATTGTAAATGTACTGCCTCTGTATTTTTAGGACAGCCCAATGATTATGATTGTGGCTGCTACATGCTGCAGTGAATCAAACAGTGCACTGTATTTCTAGCAATGCTGCGCACCACAATGCATGGCATGTGTGTCTTGATGTGTTGTGCATTGCTATCTACTTGTTCAGTGTATTGAGGTGCCACTCACAATGAATTGCACTGCAGTGCACCACACCACACATAGAACCAGAGTTTTCTTGTCAGCTGTGTTACTTGTTTATCTGAAGCAGGGGTCCTCAAACTACGGCCCGCGGGCCACATGCGGTCCGCTGAGGCCATGTATCCGGCCCGCCGGAGGGGCGTATTTTCCGCGAGGAAGGGACACTAAGTACAGGGGCAGGCAGGGGGCTGCTGTACCTTACCTGGCTCCGGTCCCAGTCCCACGACGATCCAGTCCAGGAAGCGCTGCTCCTTCATTCACTCCGGCCACTCCCTCACTCCTGCCGCTTGGCTCCGCCTCCTCACCGGTGATTGGGCGCCAGAACTGTAGCTCAGGAAAGGCACACAGGCGGCCAATCACCTGCGAGGAGGCGGAGCTGAGTGGCCCCGCGAACATCGAGTGAGGGAGAGGCCGGAGTGAAGGAGGACAGCTGACAGGTAAGTGTGCTGTGCTGATGGTGCTGCTGCAACCAGGTATGCTGGCTGCAGCAGCACCATGCTGGAGCAGGGGTCAGCAAGTTAAGTGTCATTGCTGTCAGTGGGGAGGGATAGTGCCCCATCATTGGTGTCACTGATACTAATGATGGGGCATTATTCCTCCCACTGACACCAATGATGGGGCATTATTCCTCCCACTGACACCAACGATGGGGCACTATTCCCCCCCCCCCACTGACACCAACGATGGGGCACTATTCCTCCCCCCTACTAACACCAACGATGGGGCACTATTCCTCCCCCCCACGGACACCAACGATGGGGCACTGTTCCTCCCCCCCACGGACACCAACGATGGGGCACTGTTCCTCCCCCCCACGGACACCGACGATGGGGCACTGTTCCTCCCCCCCACGGACACTGACGATGGGGCACTGTTCCTCCCCCCCACGGACACTGACGATGGGGCACTGTTCCTCCCCCCCACGGACACCGACGATGGGGCACTGTTCCTCCCCCCCCACTGACACCGACGATGGGGCACTGTTCCTCCCCCCCACTGACACCAACGATGGGGCACTGTTCCTCCCCCCCACTGACACCGACGATGGGGCACTGTTCCTCCCCCCCACTGACACCGACGATGGGGCACTGTTCCTCCCCCCCACTGACACCGACGATGGGGCACTGTTCCTCCCCCCCACTGACACCGACGATGGGGCACTGTTCCTCCCCCCCACTGACACCGACGATGGGGCACTGTTCCTCCCCCCCACTGACACCGACGATGGGGCACTGTTCCTCCCCCCCACTGACACCGACGATGGGGCACTGTTCCTCCCCCCCACTGACACCGACGATGGGGCACTGTTCCTCCCCCCCACTGACACCGACGATGGGGCACTGTTCCTCCCCCCACTGACACCGACGATGGGGCACTGTTCCTCCCCCCCCACTGACACCGACGATGGGGCACTGTTCCTCCCCCCCACTGACACCGACGATGGGGCACTGTTCCTCCCCCCCACTGACACCGACGATGGGGCACTGTTCCTCCCCCCCACTGACACCGACGATGGGGCACTGTTCCTCCCCCCCACTGACACCGACGATGGGGCACTGTTCCTCCCCCCCACTGACACCGACGATGGGGCACTGTTCCTCCCCCCCACTGACACCGACGATGGGGCACTGTTCCTCCCCCCCACTGACACCGACGATGGGGCACTGTTCCTCCCCCCCACTGACACCGACGATGGGGCACTGTTCCTCCCCCCCACTGACACCGACGATGGGGCACTGTTCCTCCCCCCCACTGACACCGACGATGGGGCACTGTTCCTCCCCCCCACTGACACCGACGATGGGGCACTGTTCCTCCCCCCCACTGACACCGACGATGGGGCACTGTTCCTCCCCCCCACTGACACCGACGATGGGGCACTGTTCCTCCCCCCCACTGACACCGACGATGGGGCACTGTTCCTCCCCCCCACTGACACCGACGATGGGGCACTGTTCCTCCCCCCCACTGACACCGACGATGGGGCACTGTTCCTCCCCCCCACTGACACCGACGATGGGGCACTGTTCCTCCCCCCCACTGACACCGACGATGGGGCACTGTTCCTCCCCCCCACTGACACCGACGATGGGGCACTGTTCCTCCCCCCCACTGACACCGACGATGGGGCACTGTTCCTCCCCCCCACTGACACCGACGATGGGGCACTGTTCCTCCCCCCCACTGACACCGACGATGGGGCACTGTTCCTCCCCCCCACTGACACCGACGATGGGGCACTGTTCCTCCCCCCCACTGACACCGACGATGGGGCACTGTTCCTCCCCCCCACTGACACCGACGATGGGGCACTGTTCCTCCCCCCCACTGACACCGACGATGGGGCACTGTTCCTCCCCCCCACTGACACCGACGATGGGGCACTGTTCCTCCCCCCCACTGACACCGACGATGGGGCACTGTTCCTCCCCCCCACTGACACCGACGATGGGGCACTGTTCCTCCCCCCCACTGACACCGACGATGGGGCACTGTTCCTCCCCCCCACTGACACCGACGATGGGGCACTGTTCCTCCCCCCCACTGACACCGACGATGGGGCACTGTTCCTCCCCCCCACTGACACCGACGATGGGGCACTGTTCCTCCCCCCCACTGACACCGACGATGGGGCACTGTTCCTCCCCCCCACTGACACCGACGATGGGGCACTGTTCCTCCCCCCCACTGACACCGACGATGGGGCACTGTTCCTCCCCCCCACTGACACCGACGATGGGGCACTGTTCCTCCCCCCCACTGACACCGACGATGGGGCACTGTTCCTCCCCCCCACTGACACCGACGATGGGGCACTGTTCCTCCCCCCCACTGACACCGACGATGGGGCACTGTTCCTCCCCCCCACTGACACCGACGATGGGGCACTGTTCCTCCCCCCCACTGACACCGACGATGGGGCACTGTTCCTCCCCCCCACTGACACCGACGATGGGGCACTGTTCCTCCCCCCCACTGACACCGACGATGGGGCACTGTTCCTCCCCCCCACTGACACCGACGATGGGGCACTGTTCCTCCCCCCCACTGACACCGACGATGGGGCACTGTTCCTCCCCCCCACTGACACCGACGATGGGGCACTGTTCCTCCCCCCCACTGACACCGACGATGGGGCACTGTTCCTCCCCCCCACTGACACCGACGATGGGGCACTGTTCCTCCCCCCCACTGACACCGACGATGGGGCACTGTTCCTCCCCCCCACTGACACCGACGATGGGGCACTGTTCCTCCCCCCCACTGACACCGACGATGGGGCACTGTTCCTCCCCCCCACTGACACCGACGATGGGGCACTGTTCCTCCCCCCCCCACTGACACCGACGATGGGGCACTGTTCCTCCCCCCCCCACTGACACCGACGATGGGGCACTGTTCCTCCCCCCCCCACTGACACCGACGATGGGGCACTGTTCCTCCCCCCCCCACTGACACCGACGATGGGGCACTGTTCCTCCCCCCCCCACTGACACCGACGATGGGGCACTGTTCCTCCCCCCCCCCACTGACACAGACGATGGGGCACTGTTCCTCCCCCCCCCCACTGACACAGACGATGGGGCACTGTTCCTCCCCCCCCCACTGACACCGACGATGGGGCACTGTTCCTCCCCCCCCCACTGACACCGACGATGGGGCACTGTTCCTCCCCCCCCCACTGACACCGACGATGGGGCACTGTTCCTCCCCCCCCCACTGACACCGACGATGGGGCACTGTTCCTCCCCCCCCCACTGACACCGACGATGGGGCACTGTTCCTCCCCCCCCCACTGACACCGACGATGGGGCACTGTTCCTCCCCCCCCCCCACTGACACCGACGATGGGGCACTGTTCCTCCCCCCCCCACTGACACCGACGATGGGGCACTGTTCCTCCCCCCCCCACTGACACCGACGATGGGGCACTGTTCCTCCCCCCCCCACTGACACCGACGATGGGGCACTGTTCCTCCCCCCCCCACTGACACCGACGATGGGGCACTGTTCCTCCCCCCCCCACTGACACCGACGATGGGGCACTGTTCCTCCCCCCCCCACTGACACCGACGATGGGGCACTGTTCCTCCCCCCCCCACTGACACCGACGATGGGGCACTGTTCCTCCCCCCCCCACTGACACCGACGATGGGGCACTGTTCCTCCCCCCCCCACTGACACCGACGATGGGGCACTGTTCCTCCCCCCCCCACTGACACCGACGATGGGGCACTGTTCCTCCCCCCCCCACTGACACCGACGATGGGGCACTGTTCCTCCCCCCCCCACTGACACCGACGATGGGGCACTGTTCCTCCCCCCCCCACTGACACCGACGATGGGGCACTGTTCCTCCCCCCCCCACTGACACCGACGATGGGGCACTGTTCCTCCCCCCCCCACTGACACCGACGATGGGGCACTGTTCCTCCCCCCCCCACTGACACCGACGATGGGGCACTGTTCCTCCCCCCCCCCACTGACACCGACGATGGGGCACTGTTCCTCCCCCCCCCCACTGACACCGACGATGGGGCACTGTTCCTCCCCCCCCCACTGACACCGACGATGGGGCACTGTTCCTCCCCCCCCCCACTGACACCGACGATGGGGCACTGTTCCTCCCCCCCCCACTGACACCGACGATGGGGCACTGTTCCTCCCCCCCCCCACTGACACCGACGATGGGGCACTGTTCCTCCCCCCCCCACTGACACCGACGATGGGGCACTGTTCCTCCCCCCCCCACTGACACCGACGATGGGGCACTGTTCCTCCCCCCCCCACTGACACCGACGATGGGGCACTGTTCCTCCCCCCCCCACTGACACCGACGATGGGGCACTGTTCCTCCCCCCCCCACTGACACCGACGATGGGGCACTGTTCCTCCCCCCCCCCACTGACACCGACGATGGGGCACTGTTCCTCCCCCCCCCACTGACACCGACGATGGGGCACTGTTCCTCCCCCCCCCACTGACACCGACGATGGGGCACTGTTCCTCCCCCCCCCACTGACACCGACGATGGGGCACTGTTCCTCCCCCCCCCACTGACACCGACGATGGGGCACTGTTCCTCCCCCCCCCACTGACACCGACGATGGGGCACTGTTCCTCCCCCCCCCACTGACACCGACGATGGGGCACTGTTCCTCCCCCCCCCACTGACACCGACGATGGGGCACTGTTCCTCCCCCCCCCACTGACACCGACGATGGGGCACTGTTCCTCCCCCCCCCACTGACACCGACGATGGGGCACTGTTCCTCCCCCCAACTGACACCGACGATGGGGCACTGTTCCTCCCCCCCCCACTGACACCGACGATGGGGCACTGTTCCTCCCCCCCCCACTGACACCGACGATGGGGCACTGTTCCTCCCCCCCCCACTGACACCGACGATGGGGCACTGTTCCTCCCCCCAACTGACACCGACGATGGGGCACTGTTCCTCCCCCCAACTGACACCGACGATGGGGCACTGTTCCTCCCCCCAACTGACACCGACGGACGATGGGGCACTGTTCCTCCCCCCCACTGACACCGACGATGGGGCACTGTTCCTCCCCCCAACTGACACCGACGATGGGGCACTGTTCCCCCCCCCCCCACTGACACCGACGATGGGGCACTGTTCCCCCCCCCCACTGACACCGACGATGGGGCACTGTTCCTCCCCCCCACTGACACCGACGATGGGGCACTATTCCACCCCCCACTGACACCGACGATGGAGTACTATTCCTCCCACTGACCCCAATGTTGGGACACTATCCCCCCCCCCCCACTGACACCAATGACGGGGCACTATTCCCCCCCACTGACACCAATGACGTACTATTCCTCCCACTGACACCAAAGATGGGGCACTATTCTTCCCACTGACACCAATGATGGGACACTATTCCTCCCACTGACACCAATGATGGGACACTATTCCTCCCACTGACACCAATGATGGGACACTATCCCCTTCTCCCACTGACACCAGTGTTGGGACACTATCCCCTTCTCCCACTGACACCAACGATGGGGCACTATTCCTCCCCCCACTGACACCAACGATGGGGCACTATTCCTCCCCCCACTGACACCAACGATGGGGCACTATTCCTCCCCCCACTGACACCAACGATGGGGCACTATTCCTCCCCCCACTGACACCAACGATGGGGCACTATTCCTCCCCCCACTGACACCAACGATGGGGCACTATTCCTCCCCCCACTGACACCAACGATGGGGCACTATTCCTCCCCCCACTGACACCAACGATGGGGCACTATTCCTCCCCCCACTGACACCAACGATGGGGCACGTTTCTTCCCACTGACACCAACGATGGGGCACGTTTCTTCCCACTGACACCAACGATGGGGCACTATTCCTCCTACTGACACCAACGATGGGGCACTATTTCGCTCCATAAGACACACTTGGGGGGAAATGTCTGTGCGTCTTATGGAGCGGCCGGCCCAGTATTCCCGCCGCCGTTGTATGTCCGCAGTCTCTGGTCATCTCCTGTACTGTGTCCGCATTTGTTCAGTTTTTTTTTTTTTTTTTTTAAACTATAGTCCGACCCTCCAACGGACAGTGAACTGGCCCCCTGTTTAAAAAGTTTGAGGACCCCTGATCTGAAGTGTAGTTTCAGATCTTGCTGAGTGACACATCTTGTCCTCAGATAGTCCCCTGACAATCCTGCTTCTCACATTACTTAGGGAGTAAACATGTACCCAGATATTTCAGGATCTTTTGTCTCTTCATATTACTGGACACATCTCTTTTTTGGCAAAATACTTGTTAGTTTTGCTTTTATATTTTGTTTAGATTTGATCGAGAACTTTGAATAAAGACTAAACAAAATGATTGAGAAGTGTCCATGTAATGTAATTTTTTTGCACCCCCTCCATGTATTCTGGGCTCTGCTTGCTCATCTGCGGGCCCGGGGCTGACATGGCAGGTACCACCGGGTGGAGGGGAGGGAGGAAAGTGGACACGCGTCTGCTTGCCTCCCTTTCTTCCTGTGACCCGGAAAGCAACATGTATGATGTTGTTTTCGGGTGACCCCTGGCACTTACACGGCTAGCACAGCCAAGAAGTGATGTATTGCAATGGGATACACATTGCAATACATTGAGTGGAGCCCAGAGGAGACATGCAGGGCCTTTTAGACCCTGCATGTCTCATTAAAGAGAACCAATCACCAAAAATCATCACATACTGTGAAGAAAAAAAAATGTTAAGCAAAACAAACTTTTTTTCTTTTGCAAAAGAATACAGTTACACCCAAGCACATAAAATCCCTCCCAAATATAAAAGTTGAGGACCCCCACATATATACATATACGATCGTAAATGTCGGCATCGGGGGCGTCTACGTTTGAAAACATCGATTGAGATACACGTTAAATATCACACTAAAATAAGAGCAATAATTCTAGCACAGGACTTTCTCCATAATACTAAACTGACAACCTATAAAAAATATAGGATACTAGCGTTTGTCACCATTTCACAGGCGCACACAAATTTAACCACTTGCCCTCCTGAGGATTTACCCCCCTTCCTGACCAGGCCTCTTTTTGCTATACAGCGCTGCACAATTTCAACTGGTAATTGCGCGGTCATGCAGTGCTGTACCCAAACGAAATTTGTCCTTTTTTCACACAAATAGAGCTTTCTTTTGATGGTATTTGATCACCTGTGCGCTTTTTATTTTTCACACTATAAATAAAAAAAGACCGAAAATTTTGAAAAAAACTAAAATTTTTACTTTCGGATATAAAAAATATTTAGTAAACTCAAAGTTAGCCATAAATTTAGACCAAAATGTATTCTGCTACATGTTTTTGGTAAAAAAAATCCCAATAAGTGTATATTGATTGCTTTGTATGAAAATTATAGCGTCTACAAACTATGGTATAGATACTGTAATTTACACAGCTTTTACTTTCTGGCTGCCCATCATATATCATTTCACTTCCTCACTACCTATCACAGTTTCGGAGGCCCTGAAATACCAGGATAGCGTCAAACCCCCCAAATGACCCCTTTTTAGATAGTAGCCCCCCCCCCAAGGAATTTAATAAGAGGCATGGTGAGTATTTTGCAGATCTCATTTTTTCTCACACGTTTTTGAAATATAAAAAAAAGATAGAATAAATGTTTTTGGTTTTTTTTCTTCATTTTCCAAAAACTTGTGGCAACAAACGAGATCTGCAAAATCCTCACCATGCTTCTTATCAAATTCCTTGGGATGTCTACTTTCCAAAAAGGGTCATTTGGGGGGTTTGGTGCTATTCTGGCATTTCAGGGTCTCCGAAACTGTGATAGGTAGTCAGGAAGTGTAATGAGGAAATAAAGCCCTTTAAAAGCCTGAAGGTGCTTATTGAGTTTTGGGGTCCTGTACTTGGCTAGACTGCCAAAAAGTCTCACATGTGGTATCCCCATATTTGGGAGAAGTAGCAGAATGTATTTTGGGGAGTAATTCTACATATACCCAAGGCTTGTGTGAGCAATAAATCATTTACGTGACAGTTTTGTGTAAAATAAAAAAAATAAAATTTTTTTTTTTTGTCATTTTCCAAAAACTTGTGGTAATTCTTCTATTGACTCAACATGCCTTTCAGCAAATAGTTTGGGGTGTCTACTTTCCAAAAAGGGGTCATTTTGGGGGGTGGGGGTGTTTTATGCCCAGCATTAGAAGTTTATGCCACACATCACTCACTCTTCTAACCACCTGAAGACCAAGCCTTTTCTGACACTTTTTGTTCACATGAAAAAAAATCTGTATTTTTGCTAGGAAATTACTTTGAACCCCCAAACATTATATATTTTGTTAAAGCAGACACCCTAGTGAATAAAATGGTGGGTGCTGCAATTTTTTTTTGTCACATAGTACTTGCACAGCAATTTTTCAAACACAAATTTTAAAAACAAAACCCTTTTTTGCTTTTAATGTACAAAAACACAATATATTGGACAATTATTTGGTAAAATATAAAAGATGATGGTATGACGACTAAATAGATACCAAACATGACATGCTTTAAAACTGTGCATGCCCCGTGCAATGGCGACAAACTGCATACATTTTTAATATCCATAGGCAATGCTTTAAAAGCCTTTACATGATACCATTTTAGATTTACAGAGGAGGTCTAGTGCTAGAATTACTGCCCTTGATCTGACATTCGTGGCAATACCTCACATACATGGTGCAACTGCTGTTTACATACTGGCACAGGGTTAACGTTCGCGCGCAGAGGGACGAGGGTGCTTTTTTTTTTTTTTTTTTTTTTTTTTTAACACCACTAGCCTACAGGGCACTTATACCCCCTTCCTGCCCAGGCCAATTTCCATCTTTCAGCACTGTTGCTCTTTGAATGACAATTGCGCGGTCATGCAACACTGTACCCATATGACATTGTTATCATTTTTTGGTGGTATTTAATCACCTCTGGGTTTTTTTTATCTTAAACCAAAAACCAGTGAAAATTTTGAAAAAAAATTTTTTTTTCTTAGTTTTTGTTATGAAATTTTGTATATAAATGATTTTTCTCCTTCACTGATTTGCGCTAATGAGGCTGTAGTGATGGGCACTGATAGGCTGCACTGATGGACACTGATAGGTGGCACTTATGAGGAGGCACTGGTAGGTGGCACTGATGGGTGTTGACAGACATCACTGATGGGCACTGACAGGCAGCACTCATATATGGCACTGACTGGCACTGTTAGGCGGCACTGATAAGCAGCGCTGACAGGCACTGATGCACACTGATAGGTGGCACTGATAGGCGGCACTGATAGGTGGCACTGACTGGCACTGATGGGTGACACTGAAAGGCAGCTCAGATTTTGTTATGCCCATGTTGAGGGTTAGGCCCAAAAAAGTTTTAAATTTAAAATCAGTGCCACCTATTGTGCAAATTGTCTGGCAAGGTTTGAATTTGGGTTTGTGGCGATATATTGTTGAGCATATGAATTGCTTTGGCCCACAATCAGATTGTACAAATCTTCTGTGAAAAACAACTCCATAAAATCAAGGGGAGTTAAATTTGCTGTTTCCACCTGAATTCCGAGTTGGGCAATGAATGGGGGATGTATGGGTGCTGAATCAGAATCTGTGGGCTGCCAATCAGGATTTGCAAGCACATCCGGAAAGAAACTAGGGGCTCTACGGGCCTGTGTGTGAATTCTTGGTGGCTGCGGGACACTATTTGTACTTGCCACTGCACCAGCTTGTACTGCACTTATGGGACTCGTAATGTCACCAAGTGATACTGCAGTGCTAGTATAAAAAAGACCAGGAAATACTAGGCTGCTGGTGCTCGCCAGTTCACCAAAAGGTAGTGTGGCACTAGTACTGGCACTCTGCTGCATATGAGACAAGTCATGCGATCCTAGCACTTCAGCTTCATGGGGTCGGGTACACCTGATCTCAACAGGGACCTCTTCTCCAACGTCCGAGCTACCTGTCAGGGTGCCGCTGCTGTCTACAGGTTCATATTTTGAGGCTGATTGTCTCAGGGAGTCTTACCCTTCGCTCTCACCTGACATGCTCAGAATCCTGTAGGCCTCTTCACTAGTGTGCCTTTTGTTGGACGTTTTGGACTGTAAATTTACAGGTACCTAGTGCGACTCACGGGAAAAAGAGTGCCTGGCTGTCAGGAGCTGCTTGAACCGCTACAAAAAAAATTACCGGCAAATGCTAACATGGATCAGGCCTGATTCTGTGAACACTGTGGTTTTGTGTGCAATGTATTACAGGTGACAGTGATCATAAATTATACTGACACTGCACTTCTTGTTAGGGGTGAGGGGGAGCATTGGGGCTAAACGCTAGTGCTGGCAGCAAATGGGGGTGATCCTGCTAACACTGCATTTTTTGGGACACTAATACTAAGGGGGCAATGGTATAGTTTTGTTTGTGATTAATATATTGATCCGTACAAACACTATACTAGTAATGACGGTGATCAGCGACCTATAGCGTGAGTACGATAGTGTGTGGGCAATCTAACACTGGCTGACACTAGCTGGGAGGGACGCTAACTGAACATGACGCTATCTGATGTTGCTAGTGGCATTAATACAGTGATCAATACTGTACACTGATGCTGTTCTAATGGTACTGGCAGGGGGCAATCAAAGGGCTAAATGTGGCAATCAAAGGGTTAAAATGTCTCTATCTAACGTGTGTGAGTGCAGTGTGTGCTGCTTTTACTCGTGTGATGTCTTTCTTCTCTCTCTGGAACGAAAGGGTTCCAGGGAGAGAAGAACCAGCTAGATCATGTGCCTGTATTTACAAATACAGGCACAGCTCTGCATCTCCATTTGCTGTAGGAGATCAGCAGAGTCCTGGCCAAAATCACTGGCCGAGACCTGCTTACATACACCTCATACAACGAATGACAGCAGGGGTCAGCGGGAGGGTGCACGCATGCGCGCTCTAAAGCCGGAAGAGCAAAGTGACGTACGGGTACGTCGCTTTGCTGGCAGCTACTGCCATTCTGCAGTACATTATGGGCGAGAAGCGGTTAAGGTTTGACATGTTGGGTATCTATTTACTCTGTGCAACCTTGTCTTTTGTATTAAGCCAAATATGGGTAATTTATTGTGTTTGATCGCCCTAAAATTCACTTGAATGCGTTTTTTACCGAAATTTTGCATTTTCTAGACCTTTGCGGTGCTGTGTGTGACATAAAAAATTGGAACTACCACTATGTTATTCTCTAGGGTGTTTGGGTTTTTTTTGTAATCTTTAGGCCTGAAATCATTTTTCAAATGTGGGTGAAAAATGCAATAACTACCCAGGCAGCGAAAGGGTTTAAATAATCCAATTTTGTTGCTTTGCAGCCTGAGAGGAAGACAGGCACAATTTTTATTTAATCCAGCTGTATTTACTCAGTGCAGTTTATAACCTCCAAGTGCAAGATACATCACCAGCATGTGAGACTTTTTTTTTTTATTTTAAAAAACAGAATCACTGAGTTACCTAATCACCTTCTCAATGGCACACAAAGCCATTTGACTTTCAGTTGTGATCACTTGTGGTCATTTTGAGTAACTCCGCATGAAAAGAGCTTTCCTGGAGCATTTTAGCCCCTGGTAATGCAACTGAAGCAAATAATCAACTATGGGTGGCAAGGGACTGTCCGAGATCAAGTTGTGGACAGGCACAAGTGAGATGGATACAAAAAAAATTTAGATGGCTTTATCAATGCCTAGAGGCACAGTCGTGGGGCAGTGTTGGTGGATGCTCCTTGGTGGCTGCCTCTTAAGAAGGACCTTCTGTCCCTGGGGTCGGGATTCCATCCTGCTTTAGCGTTGCTGGCTTTGACAGCATGGCTAATGAGTGTCGGGTTCTGGGGACAGGGAATTGTCTAATTTGGGATTCCAACTATGCTAATGGCTCATAAGTCTTCCCCACGACAGATTTCTTATCGCACCTGGATGGCTTATATCGTCTGTTGCAAAACTTTGGGGGTTCCATCCTTGATTTCTTACGGTAACTTAGTTGTTGGCCTTCCTCCAACATGGTGTGGATCTGAAGCTTGCTTTGTGTGTGATCAAGGGTCCAGTCTCTGCTCTGCCTGTTTTCTTTCAGTGTCCATTGGGCATGCATCCTTTTAGTTGCTACTTTCATTCAAGGGGTTCGTCGTGTGATGCCCCTGTGCGCTCCCCATTATTCCTGTGGGAATTAAGTGTGGTGTTGGCTCTACAGAAGCCTCCTTTGGAGAGAATTTGGGATATTCCCTTGCTTATGCTTTCTCAGAAAGTTGCCTTCCTAGTCACTCTTGCTTCGGCTTGGTGGGTGTAGTAAATGGCAATTTTGGCCTGTAAGCTGTTTTTTCTGATCTTACACAAGGACATGGAGGCGCTTTGACCTTCCCCTTCTTTCTCCTGAAGGTAGCGTTGGATTTTCATTTGCATGAGGACACTTTACTCCCTTGTGTTCACAACCATTGCACTGTAGGGAGGTGGCCTTGAACTTCTTGGATGTGGTTTGAGCTATCCACGTGTACCTTTCTGTGACGGCTGTTTTTTTTTGTTTTTCTCTTTTTTTTTTTCCTTCTTTTTTGGGATTCTCTCTTTGTGCTCACAGATGGTCCAGAGAACAGCTCACGTTTTCTACATTCTATAAGGTTGATGTGGCATACTCCAATGCTGGTTTTGGCTGCAAAGTTTTGCATGCAGCTGTTAAAACTCTTGACCACCCTGGTTTGGAGTGTTGGCATGTTGCCTATTTTTTTTTCTCTGTTAGTTGGTTTGCCCTCCTGTCGTTGTGGCACTGCTTTGGGACATCCCTGTTTGGTTATGGAAAATAACAAACAGCTGTATTCAATAAATGTAAGAGAAAACGGGATATTTGTTACTCACCCTGAAATCCCTTTCTCTGAGTTCATTGATGGACTTAGCACCTACCCCTCTGTGGAATTTCTCCATTGAAAGTGCGTTTGACTGGATGTCTATAGCAGAATAGGGGTTTTATGCCCAGAAGGAGGACTGCCCATAGGAGGAGCCGAGTGTTTTTTCTCCCTAGTGTCCTACTCCTGTAGATGGGGCTATAAACCCTGTTTGTTCAAGATTAAATAAGAAGCAGATGTGTCCGTCAAGGAACTCTGAGAAAGGGATTTTACGGTGAGTAACACAAAATCAAATTTTTTGTGAGATTTCTTGAGTATTTAGTGCTCTAGTTTTTTTTTCACTGCAGTAATAGCAAAAGACTTGTTTTGATACTTTGTTACAATATGTTTTCCATGGGGGAAAACTGTAATACTGTATAGACGCTGTACAGCAACAGTTGTATTAGGAGTAGTTTCATATGCTTGGAGATTTTTTACTATAGTTCATTTTATGTTTGCCTCATTACAGAAAAACATGGTGCCAATTTCACTGATTGATGTTTGTGCAATGTTGTGATGTATATTTTATAAAACCTTTTCTGAATTGTGTACATTGTACTATTTTGGTTGATATTACAAAGTATATCAGTGTTGCATTATCTCTGTCATAAATGCACTTTTTCTCATTCTGTTTTAGATGTGAACATCAAAACTTTGGGATCGGGTTGTGTGACTGTTAAACAGATTGAGTGTGACAGCTGCCAAATAGAAACTGAGAAGGGTAACAGTGTCCTACAATCTGTCAAGGTAATAGTACAGAGTATGAAGTTAACAGCGTAAATATGTAAATAAACATCCAAGCTGATGGATTGTGATTTTAGTAGTAGCGATAAGTCTAAAGGTTTGCTATACAGGTGAAATCCCTATCATGCTGCAAAATGATCATGACTATACTGTGACTTCCTCTCCACTGCTATATGGGTCATGGAAATCCTCAGCACTAATGCACTTTGCTGAATAGAGTAATTATTCATAAGTATCACAGGTCCCTATAGCCCTTATGACTGTCATGCCAGTAAAACAATTGCAAGATTTGTAATGTGACACAGGCCAGTACCAGCATATTTGCTGCTTTACAGCTAGTTTAAGAAAAGTCCATTGGCTTTCTGGGAATAGAAATCGATTTGAGTGAGTAAAGTATATCTAAAGGTCACATTTTTAAAAAATTTTAAGTAGAATAGAGAATAGTTGTAACGAATGTCAGTCTCTTTTTCCCCATCTGTATATCATTTGGAAAATTTAGCTTCACTTCCTGTTCTGTAGATCCAACAGGAAGTGATTAGAAATCACTCTACGGTGAGGTAAATGCCTTCCATTCAGTCTAAGGCTTTAGGAGGTCCACTGGCTAGCTGCATATTGTAAATATTAAAAATATTGGCCTGAAATAGTCTGCGTACAGAGGTTACAAGCTTAACCACTTGCCCTCCTGAGGATTTACCTCCCTTCCTGACCAGGACATTTTATATATTACGGCGCTGCATTATTTTAACTGAAAATTGCGTGGTCATGCAACGCTGCACCCAAATTAAATTTATGTCCTTTTTTTTTCCCTGCGATTTGAGCTTTCTTTTGTTGGTATTTGATCGCCTGTGCGGTTTTCATTTTTTGCGCTATAGATAAAAAAAGACCAATAATTTTGAGAAATATTTTTGACTTTTTGCTATGAAACATGTCCAGTAAAAAAATGTAATTAAATGTATTCTGCTACATGTCTTTGCTAAAGGAAAAATCCCAATACGTGTAAATTAATTGGTTTGCATGAAAGTTACAGCGTTTACAAATGGCAGGAATTTTTTTTTTATTTTTTACTAGTAATGGTGGCGATCATCGACTTATAGCGGGACTGCATCAGGCATTCTGACACTGGGGGGAAACTGCCTTGGTGTCACTGACATCCCCAATGAAACCAATACAGTGATCAGTGCTAAAAAAAAAAAAACATTGACACTGTACTAATGGCACTGGGCAGGAAAGGGTTAACATGAGGGGTGATCAAAGTGTTAACTGTGTGCTGGGTGTGTTTTACCATGGGGCCTTCTGTGTGTACTTCACTGTAAGCACACTGCTTTGTATGGCTGTGCTGTGCACAGCCATGAAAAGCAGTGTGCACGAGCTGACAGGGAGGAGAACTGTTTTGTTTATAAAGAATTCTCCTCCCTGCCGAAGATCCTCTGCAATCACCGGGCACTGGCTTGTAATCACCGGCCTAGACCCGGTGATTGACATCCGTGGCGTGCACTCCCTACCCGGAAATACAAAATCACGTATATATACGTGATTTTGCGTGCCCATGCCGCTCTGTAACAGTATTTCTGCTGTAGGGCGGACGGGAAGTGATTAACCGCTTGCCGCCCTGCCACTGTGTATATACGTGTGCAGGGCGGCAGTGGAGCGCAAAAGCACGTTTTAAAACGTGCTCCGCGCTCCCGATACATTCGCGGGTCCCGCCGACCCGCGGGTGATACGATTTGATCCAGGAGGGATCAATCATTAGATTTCAGCCAGTGATTTCTGGCTGAAATCACATGATCGGTCCCTGTCCTATCCTGTCCTGTGTTGACATTCACACAGGGCAGGATATGATGTCATTCTTCTGTGCCTGGACACATTCCATTCCAGACAGAGAAGAAGACATCCAAACAGTGAGTAAAATACTACACACTGACAGAACACTCTAGGTCACATTTAACCCCCTGATCGCCCCCCCCCCCCCCAGTTAACCCCTTCACTGCCCTGTCACCAGTGTCACTGATAAGTGAACCGATTTTTACAGATCACTGTATCAGTGTCGCTGGCAACTTCTTATAGTGTTAGCGCCCCTCCCAGATAGCGCCAGTACACCAGTAATCCCGTTTAACCCCTTGATCGCCCCCCCAGTTAACCCCTTCACTGCCCTGTCACCAGTGTCGCTGATCAGTGAACCAATTTTTACTGATCACTGTATCAGTGTCGCTAGCGACTTCCGATAGTGTTAGCGCCCCTCCCAGATAGCGCCAGTACACCAGTAATCCCGTTTAACCCCTTGATCGCCCCCCCAGTTAACCCCTTCACTGCCCTGTCACCAGTGTCGCTGATCAGTGAACCAATTTTTACTGATCACTGTATCAGTGTCGCTGGCGACTTCCGATAGTGTTAGCGCCCCTCCCAGATAGCACCATATTGCCCGCTAGTACACCAGTAATCCCATTTAACCCCTTAATCTCCCCCCCCAGTTAACCCCTTCACTGCCCTGTCACCAGTGTCACTGATCGGTGAAGCGATTTTTACTGATCACTTTATCAGTGTTGCTGGCGACTTCCGATAGTGTTAGCGCCCCTCCCAGATAGCGCCAGATTGCACGCTAATACACCAATAATCTTGTCTAACCCCTTGATCGCCCCCCCCCCCGAGTTGACCCCTTCACTGCCCTGTCACCAGTGTCATTGATCAGTGAACAGATTTTTACTGATCACTGTATCAGTGTCGCTGGCGACTTCCGATAGTGTTAGCGCCCCTCCCAGATAGCGCCAGTTTAGCTGCTAGTGCACCAGAAATCCCATTTAACCCCTTGATCGCCCCCCTCCGCCCCCAGTTAACCCTTCACTGCCCTGTCACCAGTGTCATTGATTACAGTGAACAGATTTTTACTGATCACTGTATTAGTGTCACTGGTGACTTCCGATAGTGTTATCGCCCCTCCTAGATAGCGCCAGTTTGCCCGCTAATGCACGGGATTTTTTTTTACCAAAAACATGTAGCAGAATACATTTTGGCTTAAATTTATGACTAACTTTGAGTTTACGATATATTTTTTTATAGCTGAAAGTAGAAAATATTGTTTTTTTCCAAAATTTTCGTGGTTTTTTTTGTTTATAGCGCAAAAAATAAAAAGCGCACAGGTGATCAAATACCACCAAAAGAAAGCTCTATTTGTGTGAAAAAAAAGGACGTAAATTTCGTTTGGGTACAGCATTGCATGACCGCGCAATTATCATTTGAATTAGTGCAGCGCTGTATAGCAAAAAAAGCATAAATTACAGTATCTATACCATAGTTTGTAGACGCTATAACTTTCACACAAAGCAATCAATATACACTTATTGGGATTTTTTTTACCAAAAACATGTAGCAGAATACATTTTGGCTTAAATTTATGACTAACTTTGAGTTTACGATATATTTTTTATAGCTGAAAGTAGAAAATATTGTTTTTTTTTCAAAATTTTCGTGTTTTTTTTGTTTATAGCGCAAAAAAAAAAAAGCGCACAGGTGATCAAATACCACCAAAAGAAAGCTCTATTTGTGTGAAAAAAGGACATAAATTTCGTTTGGGTACAGCATTGCATGACCGCGCCATGATCATTTGAATTAGTGCAGCGCTGTATAGCAAAAAAAGGCATAAATTACAGTATCTATACCAGGGGTGGGCAAACTTTTTGACTTGAGGGCCGCAATGGGTTCATATATTGGACCCGGGGACCGGACCAAGAGTAGATAGTAATTCATCCCCCATATAGTAATTCATCCCCCATATAGTAATTCATCCCCCATATAGTAATTCATCCCCCATAGTAATTCATCCCCCATATAGTAATTCATCCCCCATAGTAATTCATCCCCCATATAGTAATTCATCCCCCATATTAATTCATCCCTCATATAGTATTTCACCCCCCACAGTACTATTCCCCCCAAGTAGTAAGCCAAGTCCCCCCTGTGTCAATTCACTTACCTTTGCTCCGCGCGTTCCTCTCGCCGTGTTCCCACGCTGTTCCGGTCTTCAGGGCGGACTGTGAAAGGAGCCTAGCTCCCTTCACGTTCGTCACGCTGCCCCGCCTACACACATCCTGACAGCCAATGTTTGCCTGCCCTGGCTGTGTTTTTTTTATGACGCTCCGCGGGCCGGATTAAAAGGTCCGCCGGGCCGTATACGGCCCGCGGGCCGTAGTTTGCCCATTGCTGATCTATACCATAGTTTGTAGACGCTATAACTTTTACACAAAGCAATCAATATACACTTATTGGGATTTTTTTTACCAAAAACATGTAGCAGAATACATTTTGGCTTAAATTTATGACTAACTTTGAGTTTACGATATATTTTTATAGCTGAAAGTAGAAAATATTGTTTTTTTTCAAAATTTTCGTGGTTTTTTTTGTTTATAGCGCAAAAAATAAAAAGCGCACAGGTGATCAAATACCACCAAAAGAAAGCTCTATTTGTGTGAAAAAAAGGACGTAAATTTCGTTTCGGTACAGCATTGCATGACCGCGCAATTATTTGAATTAGTGCAGCGCTGTATAGCAAAAAAAAGGCATAAATTACAGTATCTATACCATAGTTTGTAGACGCTATAACTTTCACACAAAGCAATCAATATACACTTATTGGGATTTTATTTATCAAAAACATGTAGCAGAATACATTTTGGCTTAAATTTATGACTAACTTTGAGTTTACGATATATTTTTTATAGCTGAAAGTAGAAAATATTGTTTTTTTTCAAAAGTTTTGTGGTTTTTTTGTTTATAGCGCAAAAAATAAAAAGCGCACAGGTGATAAAATACCACCAAAAGAAAGCTCTATTTGTGTGAAAAAAAGGACGTAAATTTCGTTTGGGTACAGCATTGCATGACCGCACAATTATCATTTGAATTAGTGCAGCGCCAAACAGCAAAAAAAGGCCTGGTCATTAAGGGGGGTAAATCCTCTGGGGCTCAAGTGGTTAAGCTCCAATTCCAAAAAAAAAAAAAAAACTAAATTCCTACTCTGTTAACACTGGTACTTAAAAAGGAATTGAACTCTGGAAGCTGTGCCCAAAAAAAGGCAGGCAGAGGGCAAAAGACTTGGCCACCATTATTTCCAGTAGTTTCCTGCAGCTGATCACTCTCCATAACTGGCTTACCATGTGCTGCACTTTGTCTCTGTATTGGGGTGGCAGGGTTGCAGGGCTTTTCTTTCTCATGTCAGAGCCTTCAGAAAGGACAACAGTAAAGCACAGTAGTGACATGGCCAGATCTTATGAGACTAGCAGTCAGGGGGCATCAAAGACTGGACATACATTATACAATTTTCCTGAGATTTTTGCTTTAGATTTACCAAAAACCATATAATATGAGGTCAAACCGAAATAACACTTTCAATTGCATCTAATTAAGCAGGCCCTTGCACTACATAGTGGAAGGTAAATCTAAAGGAAATTGGGCAGAAATTAATCAGAAAACTGTAAGAAAATTGTATAGTGCATGGCCAGCTTAAGATCTCATCCTGCAGATATACAGCTATGAAGCTTTAAGCAAAGAAGTACCTAGGCACTCTCACTAGGGAACACACTGCAAAGACACAAGTAATGTAAAAGTGTAAATGCCTTGTGAGCTGCTACGATAACAAACTTGATATCTATCAGCTGCCCCCAACCACAAAACACTCTCATATTTGTGGCGTTAATAATTCCCAAATGCAAAACCAATTTTACATATGGTTATATGGGGGTTAGACAAAAAATGGAAATGCTACATGATTTGCAGGTGTGAAAATGACAGCACGTTTTCCATTTGAAAGTGGAAGTGATGCAACATTCTTTTGCTTCTGCTGTGTGATGAGACAACTAGCTAACAGGTGGGAAGCCTCACTTTTGTCATTCGCTGCTTGTGCTGCTAATAATACGAAGTCGTGTCAGAGCTTACTGAGCTTCAAAGAGTTATAGATTTAGAAACCTTGAACACCTTTACCTGTAGTAAAGACAACTAGTATTTATAGAAGTACAAGTCCTACCTTGACTTAATAGAGAGGTTTTGGGTGTTTTTTTGTTCGCAAATTATACTTACCTAGGTGGATGCAGCATCTGTCCGAAGCTGCATCTGTCCACTGCTGGCTGTGAGAACTCAGTGATCACATGACCGCTGAAAGCTGAGTTCTCACTGCCGCTGTGAGCAGAGAGCGCTGACTGTCTGCTCTGCCCCCACTGAGGCGTTTGGCTGTGGAGGGGGAGGGAAACAACTCACTGAAAGGCCGAGTCAAGCGCTGCTCCAGATTCTGGGGTGGATCCCGACTTTAAAGTCTGGACTGGCTGAGTGATGTCAGCCGACAGCGGGCTTTAAACTTTTGTCAGCTGAAAACGAGTTCCCAGAGTGCAGAAGGAACTGCACTCCTGTGATCCACAGGAAACGTACAGCCAAAAGAGTTTTCGCTGTACTTCTCCTTTAATACCACTGTTTATAAAACATCATTAAGTACCAAAGCAATGTTGAGAATTGCTGCTAGTGTAAGGCTTACATACAACTAATGCTGGTAAACATCAAGGGTGTGATGTATTCACTCCAAGTAGAAGGAAAGCAGAGAAGTCAAACAGATTTCATTGTATTACCTTTCATATTAATGTAAGGTTTCAGCACTACTCCTAACGCAGATTAACTGTCAGTTGCCTGCAGCTACAATGTCAGACATTTTCTAATACAGTTTTAGCTATGCAGGTGCAGGGGTGTGGAAATTTTTGAAAAAACTAATTGTCCTGGGACTAAATCGGTGTCGTAATCTACTTGTCCTGATTAAAAAAAATAGATTTGAACCAAAACCGCATTTAACCCTGAGGTGCTTTTAGAAATGTCTGGGGCTTTTAAAATCAAAAGGGGCTTTATGGTGACTTATTTTTAACATTGCGCTGTTTATCTCCTCCCTTTCCAGCCTGTCTCCAGCACCGCCCCCGGGGACTAGCAGGGAAGTGAAAGACCTAGCAGTGTAATGAGCACCGATTGGGTGTTCGTCAGAAAAGGGGAGTGTCCGGCTTATCCTTTATCCCTTTCGCGGCCAGAGCTGTTTTTGCTTTTTTTGCACACATTTAAAAAATCATTTTAGGCCTGAAGATTATGTAAGACTCCCAAACATGATATATTTTCTGAAAGCAGACACCCTAGAGTAGCGGTCACTAAATGGTGGACCGCAGTACATGAGCGGTCCCCGCAGCACTGCCGCCTGGACCGCCAGCCCGCAATCAAAGACCTGAGCAGGGCGGTCGTCATGGCAGCATGACCTCACGTGTTCACCCCGCCCCTTTCAGCTCACTGTCTTTTTGGCTCCCGCTCCCTGCCTGTACACAAGCGTCTGGCAAGGATCCTGGCAATCTCCTGTCAGACCTCTTTGAATTTTAATTCAATACCTGCTCTAGAAAATAAAATAGTGGTAGTTCCAAATTTTTATGTCATACGATATTACTGCAAAATTTCAGTAAAAAATATAAGTGAGTTAATTTTAGGGCACAAAAAGCATTAAATTACCCTATTTTTTTTTGGAAAATATAAAAGACAGGGTTGCATCAAGTAAATTGATATACAACATGTCAAACCTTAAATTTGCAAGCACCTGTGAAATGGCGACAAGCTTTAGTACCCTATATTTTGTATAGGCGACGCTTTTAAATATATAGATCATCAGTATAGTGTATGGAGGATTGCTTTTATTCTGTGTGCGCGACGATATGTAACATGTATCGCAATTAACGTTTTCATGCGTAGGCGCTATAGTGTGTGCTTTTACATTTGTGCATATATGTGGGGGGCCTTCATTTTGTTTTCTTGGGGGGGGGGGGGGTGTTATGTGCTTGGGTGTAACTTTGTTTTACAATTAAAAAAAAAAAATTTTTTTTTTCTTTTTTTTTTCACTTTTTTTTTTACTTTTTTTTTCATCACATAGGGGACAAAGTTCCCTATCTGATGATTTTTTTGTGACAGGTTCTCTTTGAGACATCCAGGGCCTAAAACACCCTGGATGCCTCCCCTGAATGTAATGCAGTGCACATCACTTCTGAGTCAGGACAAAGGGGAGGGGAGTGGAGCGGATGTTAGTCTACTCCATCCCCTCTAGCCAACGGCGGTAAGCTGGTCCCGGGCCCGCAGATGAGCAAGTGGAGCCTGGGAGACAGTGGGCGGTTCACTCGGGGGGGGGGGGGAGGCTGGCACTGTGTGGAAGCAATCGGCGGCTGTGCTGCTACCTAAATGCTTCCACCTGACAGGTGAACCCTTCTGCTTGTCCACAGCAGGGCTAAAGGACAAAAAACAAAAACTACCTGCCTGGCGCCCAGAACTACAGGTCCCGGGCATCGAGCGATGCAAATTCAACATCCCTGAGGTTCAGGTACCATTGCACAGAAGACGACAGGCGCTGTTCTACTGACCCAGTAAATCCAGCTAAGTGTGTGATGACCATCACACTCACAGCTGGATTAACTGGGTCTATAGAGTGGTGTCTGACCTTTTCTGTAACCACATTGGGACACTGGCTCCCTTTTTCTGTATACCGGCAGGGTAATATCTCTCTCTGGCTTGGATCGGCACCACAAACTTTCTCTACATACGCAGGTACCATAACTGCTATTGCTTAGTTTCAGACATTATCTTTCTTACCTTTTTTACAAGGTTAAAAACTTCTGTCATGTGACCATGCATCTCTTTGCCCTGATAGTAGGAGGCGAGGTTACAGGACATTGTGCAGACACAAAGGGGTTGAGGGGTTGAAAGGGGTTGCAGTTGCTCCAGAGTTAGTTGCTCCAGAGGTTAGTTAATGAGGTAAAGTTTCACTTTGCAAAGAATGCCCAATCATGTGCAAGGAAAATAGAAAAAAAAGAACTGCGTTTTTGCTGACACATGATTGAATGATGGAAGTCTGCAGATCTTCTCATTTACTAAGCTCTGGAGCATCTACACTTGCAGAGTGCAACTGAATTTTGCAAAGTGCACAGTCTATTTGCCTTTAGTAATTCAACCCCACAGTTTGCCTATATTCCACAATCTGTTCAGCCTGAGGCAAGATTGTGATTGGTTGGGGAGGGGTATGGTGGCTGAATAAACTACCCAATACAGGTATGCTGTGTGTTTGCACATTGTTATGGACCTGTGAAGGGGCAGCCAAATGGATGAAAACTGACCACGTGAACACAGATCAGCCTCTGTGCTTTGTGTGGTCAGTTTAGAACAAGGAAGAACGGTGAACGGCAGTATCAACCATGTACTTCAGAGGAAAGAAGTGTATTAAAATGATACATTACATACAGTTCACATATGTGAATGCACACATACAAAAGATATAAATATATAGGGTAACATACACTTTATGTAATCTTCAGGCCTAAAATTGTTTTTTTTTAAATGCATGCAAAAAACATCTGCGGCAGTGAAAAGGTTAAACAATTCCTCTGTAATTTGATAATATAAAATGTTTCAGCATTTGAAGTGTAAGAAGCCCACGGTAAAGTTGTAAGCAGTGTTTTCTTAGGCTGCCATTTGTTTCATGTTCTGCCACATTCCTTGCACTTTGTAAGGAAGAGTAATCTGCAGAATGTATTGTTTTAGTTACTTGCCCTGTCTGCAGTAAAGTCATAGAGGAAAGCAAAATAAATAAGAGGTTTTCAAAAGCATAAAGCATTAGCAACATTTGGGATTTGCAGTTTCCTGCTGAGCTATTAAACTCAGTAAAGTCATATCTGTAGATGACTGTATAGTGGGAAATGGAGCCTCCTAGATCTAAAAGATCTGGGCTAAAGTGTGCCTGCATTACAGTGCTTGTGTTGCAACAGGTATTGAGGATTTGTAAGTTGCTCCTTGAAGTTTTCGAACAGTCAGAATGTACTAACAAAGAAATCTTGTACATGTGCTACACATCTGGAGAGGCATGTCTGATTTGTAACCCAAGATTTGTCTGTTTACTTTTATGGACAAAACAGACACCCTTAGGGGAATTTCTACCTCCATTAACTTTAAATACTTGTAGTTTTAGCTGTTGTTGTGAACTACTCTTATAATATGGAGTCCATGGGGGAAGGTAACTGGTGAATGTGGAGAAGTGCTCCGGCTTCTAAAATGAGTATGTTCATATACAAAAGGTGCCAAATTAAGAAGCCTAATGTAAATGGATTAATTTAGCATGTAAGAAAAATATAAATGCAGAATAGAGATTTAAAAGAAGAAATAAAGCACAATAGTTTTTTTGGGCATGAAGTAATGTTTTAGAAGTAGCATTTTGTAAAAAAAAGTGACATTATGGGGTTTATTTACTAAAGCTGGAGAGTCCAAAATCAGACTCCCTTCTGCATAGAAACCAATCAGCTTCTAACCTCAGCTTGTTCAATGAAGCTTTGGCAATGAAACCTGGAAGCTGATTGGTTTCTATGCAGAAGGGAGTCTGATTTTGGACTCTCCAGCTTTAGTAAATAAACCCCTATGTGTTTTGTGAACAAAAAATTATAGTTGGTACTAAATGTTGCATTTATTTGTCTTGTGTCACAAGTTTGCAATGATAATCCTATAAAGGTTATTGATTTTAAATGTGCCTAAAATATGGGCATTTATGAGAGGAGGACAGCAGTTGTAAGAAAAAACCTCAACTAGGAATGTACTTAAAACATTTTTTACTGGCGAGTACGAGTACCGATGCTTTCGGTCAAGTACTCACCAATACGGAGTACCGACCCCTTTTGCGGTGCGATTTGAGCCCATACAAAATGAATGGGCTCAAATTGCACTTCAAAGAATCACATGCAATTTGAACAGGAATGCAGTGCAATTCCTGTCCAAATCGCATGTGGTTTCATCCACAGCTCCAGAACTGTCATTTGTCTGCAGTTCTGAACATCATGACCAATATGTACTGAATATAAACCCTTGCTTGACACAGTGGATTATGATTTATTCTGCCCAGACACTTGTTACGCAGGTAAAGTCCCCTTACTATTTTCCGCTTTGCTAGGCCCTTAGGCTTTTTTTAACCTTGTAGCTGCCACTCATTGTTTGCCCCGCTCCTGGATCCGGTCTGCAGATCACCATCCTCTCCCATCATCTAGGATCTGCTGTGATGTTCCCAGCAATCATATGCTCCCTTCTGTGTGAGAAAGGCATTACCTGATCAGACATGGAATGCATGGCCACTTGTGGTGCTCACAAGGCTGGAGGAGATGCATAAGTGGTCTGCCCCCAAGCTGACATCACTTCCGCCCTATACCCACAGACCCCATGACTTATTTGCTGTACTTTTCTATTGACTATCATCCATTATTTGAATATTGGATTCTTAAAAGAACATTTTTTTTTTCTGAAATATAATATGAAATGTTTTGTTTCTAATTCAGGGGCACAATGTTCACATTCGTACAAAAGGGGGCAAGGTGGTGTGTTTGGGAACAGTCCATGGCAACGTGGATATCCGTGCTTTGGCTCATAGTGTAAGTATATTTACATTAACAAATAGATGCCTTGACCTGTGATATATATGCATACATATGTATCCCTAGAAGCATTCTTGAACTTGGAATCTTTTATCAAAAAAAGTCTTAATGTCCATCAAAATAAAATGCACTACCCATATTTAAGATGTATTCTAGTATGTTACCACCAAGTAGGTATTTACAAAGGCTGTTTAGAAACCTTTATGTCAAACCTTCCCTGTAGCCCCATTGAAATGAGACAAGACCTTCAGCGTGCTGCAGGAAAGGTACCTGTGCCCAGCTGGTTGCCAGTAGTGCGTGACCTCGATCTGTCACTAAGGCCGTGTCTGCCCACCAGCGATCAATGTCCAATTGGGGCAAACCGGAGTGGATAAGGCAGGTTATTTACTACCGCCTGGCTTAGTGAAGCAAGATGCCAGAGCAGCTGTGGATATATTAAGTCGAAACAAAAATAATCTGTTGAAGTGTGATCGGTTGTTGTGTGGGCAGGGAGCAGTGGCTTGTGAATGAGGAGGTGCAACTTGAGTAAGTAAACGTTTGTATTTAAAAACTAGCAATTTCCATTTTTTTAGCTGTCAAATTGTAGGCCACTGATGAAGGTGTGACTGCCATCCTTGGACTGCTTGGAGTGAAAGGAACATTTAAACTTTACTTGGTAGTCTTTCTTGTTTTTGGGGGAGATAACACCTACTTTATATTTGTTACATGTTCTCATTCATGTAGCCTAATCTATGCCTAACCTAAACAAAAAAATTAAACTTTGCTTATCACTTTAGATAATTCCAGCACAAAAAATCCTGCATAGCTTTCTTTTGTTTATGGCTGAGGGCTGAGGAAAGTTGTTTGCCATAATTAACTTTGTCTGTACTTTGCTGGCACATCTTGCTATCAGTTGTAACAAAGGCTTAAAGGTTTGGAATCTGGCCTCCTGAATTGTATTTTAATAAGAGGAAACTTGCAAATGCTAATTTTTAGTAAAAAAATACACTGAAATGAATTAACCACTTGCCCTCTAGAAGATTTACCCCCCTTCATGACCAGGTCAATTTTTGCTATTTGGCACTGCACTATTTCAACTGGTAATTGCGCATTCGTGCAATGCTGTACGCAAATTAAATTTATGTCCTTTTTTCACACAAATAGAGCTTTCTTTTGGTAGTATTTGATCACTTCTGCGGTTTTTACTTTTTGCGCTATAAACAAAAAAAGACCAATACTTTTGAAAAAAAAAAACAATATTCTTCACTTTTGGTTATAGCAAATATCCAATAAACTCAAAGTTAGTCATAAATTTAGGCCAAAATGTATTCTGCTACATGTCTTTGGTAAAAAAAAAAAAATCTCAATACATGAATATTAATTGGTTTGTGTGAAAGTTATGGCATCTACAAACGAAGGTATATATGTTTGTAATTTACGTAGCTTTTACTTTCTGACTGCCTATCACATTTTGTGAGGTGCTAAAATGCCAGGGCAGTAACCCCTTCCCCAAATGACCCCTTTTTGGAAAGTAGACAACCCAAGGATTTTGCAGAGAGGCATGTCGAGTCCATTGAGCATTTTATTTTTTGCCACAAATGTTTTGATCATTTTTTTTTTTTTACACAAAGTCTTCATTTTATTGCTCATGCATGCCATGGGTATATGTGGAAATACACCCCAAAATACATTCTTCTACTTCTCCCAAGTATGGGGATACCATATGTGAGAAACGTTTTGGCAGCCTAGCTACATATAGGCCCCCAAAATCCAATGACCATCTCCAGACTTTCAAAGGGCATATTTTCTCCTATCACTTCCCCACTATGTATCACAGTTTTGGAGGCCCTAAAATGCCAGGATAGTACAAGCCCCCCCCCCCCCCCCCAAATGACCCCTTTTTGGAAAGTAGGCACCCCAAGGAATTTGATTAGAGGCACGGAGAGTATTTTACAGATATCATTTTTGTCACAGGGTTTTGAAAAAGAAAAAAGAAAAGAAAAAAATGAATTCTTGTTTTCTTTCTTCATTTCCTAAAAACGTGGCAACAAATGAGATCTGAAAAATACTCACCATACCTCTTAGCAAATACCTTGGCATGTCTGCTTTCCACAAAGGTTTCATTTGGAGGGGTTGCTTCCACTCTCCTGGCATTTCAGGGCCAACATTAGAAGCTTATGCCACACATCACCCAAGCTTGAAGACAAAACCTTTTCTGACACTTTTTGTTCACATGAAAAAAAACATTTTTTTTGCTAAAAAATTACTTTGAACCCCCAAACATTCTATATTTTTTTAAAGCAGAGGCCCGAGAGAAAAAAACGGTGGGTGTTGAAATTGTTTACGTTGCACCGTATTTGCGCAATGATTTTTCAAAACGCAAATCTTTTGGAAATATACACTTTTTAGAATTGGAATGCACAAAAACACAAATACTTGTTTGATAAAATATAAAAGATGATGTTACGCCATTTTTTTTTTTTTTTTTTTTTTTTTTTAACATGTTCCGATTCACATTGCTTGACTTATTAAAATATTTAAAAATTGCTGCTTATCATTTTTTACAATTTCTTTTACCTTGCTAAGAAATCTTATGTGGCCCTCTCCTTCCTAATGCTTACCATAACTAACCCTGTCTGAACTGTGCTGGCAGATCTCATTATTATACTTGTCTTTCTCCAAAGCTCAAGTGTCATTTCCCTTTGATGCTTCCTTCCTCTGTTATCAGCATGTGACACTTCTGAGATGTTTTACTGACACCTGAAATAAAATTGTGATGGGGAGGGAGCTCAGCACACATCTTATTTACTCACAACACAGCTCTGCTTGTTTCTTCTTTCTTGTTCAGTATGTGGAAGGGGATGTGTCCCTTTTCTTTCAATCAGCTCTTACACAGTTGACAGGAGCTCTTACTGCAGCTTCCCGCCCCCTCCTCTGTGATACTGACAGACTAAAAAGGATTTTGTCTAAATTCTGCACTTTTGGAGGGATGTAGAAAAGAGAAGACTGCAGATAAACAAGTAAAACTTTGTTTCATCTCTGCGTATTTATTTACCACCTGAGGCCAGTCACTTCACTGAGTATATGTGAGGGTTTACAGCCACTTTAAAGCACTTTTAACATATAGTGTGCGGTTTCTCAAATTTGATTGTACAAGTGGAAATACACTTTAAGCCTTCAGGATATTTATAAACAACCTTCTTTTAAGAGTTTTTTTTTTTTTTTTTATGAAGGTGGCAAGGAGCTTTGAAATGAATGCTTTTTTACCTAGTCACCCAGCACCTTACAAGTCTCTTTTAAAGTTGGCTTCTTCGGCTAGTATTGATCTCTTTAGTATGTAAGCACAATTATGGGTTGTCATACTCTGGAGACTTGCTATGCTACTCTACATATTTTTGGCTGTTTCTGGTAGACAGAAGTAATGTTTGGCGAAATTTGAGCAAAATTGACCATGCTGGTTACAATCTCAGAAAATTAATTCTAAAGTATTTAGATTTTTTTCAAAGCCTGATACCAGATTAATTTTTTTTTTTTTTTTAAATTGTGATTTGTTAGGATAGACTAAGACTTCATCCACATGGACGTATGGGGCCACATGCTGGGTACAATTGTCAATAGAATAAATTACAGGATGTGTTTGTACACAGGCATATGCCAGTTCTTGTGTTAGCATGTCTGGACACAGGCTATCTGCGTACAGGGGAGTCTGTCGGTTATGTCTGTGCGTTCTTACACAAGTACTGGTATATAACCACATACAGTTGCATCCTATAATTGATTTCTGTGGATGTCTGTACGCAGCAGCTGTGGCTGCCAGGTGAAGAAATAAGTCTGAATTTTACATCATGCGGCCCCAGGCACACATGTGCATGAGGCTTAAAATAGAAGTGCGGGAAAGATATAAACGATACATAGCTGGCTGCACCATCTGGGCAGATCTCCACATTGTCAGGATCCCTGCAGTGCCTAGACCAGCTCTGTGATGTCATCCAACAGCAGGCTTTAGCTCACTGTCAACTGAATCTGATTCACAGGAGTACAGAACTAAGTGCACTCCTGTGACCAACAGGAGAAGTATGGCCAAAAAAACTTTTGCCTTCTCCTTTAAATCAGTAATAAACCCAAAGCAAACCTTTATTATCTACGTTCAGTCCACCCTATAGCAGATTTACTGCTACAGGGCGGACCTTCTGTGCAAAATCACATATATAAATGTGATTTTGCACTTCTGCCATAGGAGGCGTGCGTGCACCGACAGAGCGTTGCTTCTGTTGTGGTTAGACAAAGTAGAAAATGATCAACAGGTGCCAGCCAATGGATGAGCACTGAGGAGACTGACAGAACACAGCTCAGAACAAGCCAGAGCTGTGTTCTTTCAGCGGCGATTTGCAGGGAAAGAAAATTACCAGATTGCCTAGTAAAAACAGCACATGGTAAACACAAACACTGGCTAGGCACACAGTTAACCCTTTGATTTCCCTAGATGTTTAACCCCTTCCCAGCCAGTATCATTAATACAGTGACAATGTATATTTTTAGCACTGATCACTGTATTAGTGTCACTGGTTCTCACAAAGTGTCAGTCTGTCCACGGCAATATCTCAGTCCCACTATAAGTCGCTGATCGTCGCCATTACTAGTAAAAAATTAAAAATTCCAGTGTATATATACTATAGTGTGCAGACACTATAACTTTTGCACAAACCAATCAATACAGTTGCAAGAAAAAGTATGTGAACCCCTTGGGATTACATGGAGTTTTGCATGAATTGGGCATAAAATGTGCTCTGAACGTCATCAACAATAGAAGAACACAGTCTGCTGAACATACTACTACACAAACATTGGATGTTGCCATGGTTTAATTGCACATAAAATGTAAACATTTACAGTGCAGGGAGGAAAAAGTATGTGAACCTTTGGACTTAATAAATGGTTGACCCTCCTTTGGCAGCAATAACCTCAACCAAACGTTTCCTGTAGTTGCAGATCAGACCTGCACAACGATCTGGAGTAATTTTGGACCACTCCTCTTCACAAAACTGTTTCAGTGTAGCAATATTCTTGGGATGTCTGGTGTGAATCGCTCTCTTAAGGTCATGCCACAGCATTTCAATCGGGTTGAGGTCAGGACTCTGACTGGGCCACTCCAGAAGGCGTATTCTGTGCTGTTGCAGCCATTGTTTTGTTGAATTACTTGTATGCTTTGGGTCATTGTCCTGTTGCATCACCCATCCTCTGCGGAGCTTCAGTTGGCGGACAGATGGTCGTACGTTTTCCTGCAAAATGTCTTGATAAACTCTGGAATTCACTTTCCCATCAATGACAACAATCCGTCCAGGCCCTGAGGCAGCAAAGCAGCCCCAAACCATGATGCTCCCTCCGCCATGTTTTACAGTGGGGATGAGGTTTTGATGTTGGTGTGCTGTGCCTTTTTTTCTCCACACATAGTGTTGTGTGTTGTTCCCAAACAACTCAATCTTGGTTTCATCTGTCCACAGTATATTTTGCCAGTAGTGCTGTGGAACATCCAGGTGCTTTTTTGAAAACTTCAAACGTGCTGCAATATTCTTTTTGGACAGCAATGGTTTCCTCCGTGGTGTCCTCCCATGTACTCCATTCTTGTTTAATGTTTTCCTTATTGTAGATGTGTCAACAAAAATGTTAGCATGTGCCAGAGATTTCTGTAGGTCTTTAGCTGACACTCTGGGATTCTTCTTTACCTCATGCAGCATTCTGCACTGTGCTCTTGCAGTCATTTTTACAGGACGACCACGCCTAGGGAGAGTAGCAACAGTGCTAAACTTTCTCTATTTGTAGACAGTCTGTCTTACCGTGGACACATGAACATCAAGGCTTTTGGAGATACTTTTGTAACCCTTTCCAGCTTCATGCAAGTCAACAATTCTTGATCGTAGGTCTTCTGAGAGTTCTTTTCTGCGAGGCATGGTTCACATCAGACAGTGCTTCTTGAAACCAGTAAACCCAAAACAGGTGTGTGTTTTTTTAAGGGCAGGATAGCTGTCAGCAACACATCCAATATCATCACACTGATTGGAGTCAAGGTTGGCTCACTCCTGGCTCCAATTAGCTCTGGGAGAAGTCATTAAGCTAGGGCCTCACATACTTTTTCCTCCCTGCACTGTGAATGTTTACATGTTATGTGCAATTAAACCATGGCAACATCTAATGTTTGTGTAGTATTATGTACAGCAGACTGTGTTCTTCTATTGTTGTGACTTAGATGACGTTCAGAGCACATTTTATGCCCAATTCATGCAAAACTCCACGTAATCCCAAGGGGTTCACATACTTTTTCTTGCAACTATATACGCCTATTGAGATTTTTTTTTTTTACCAAAACTATGCAGCAGAATGCATTTTGTCCTAAATTTATGAAGATATATTTTTTTATTGGAAAAAAACCCCCAGAGATGATTAAATACCACCAAAAGAAAGCTCTATGTGTGGGTGAAAAAATAATATAACATTAATTTACGTACAGCGTTGCATGACCGCTCAATTGTCAGTTAAGGTAACACAGAGCCATATCTCAAAAAATGGCCTGGTCATAAAGTGGGGTTAATCTTTCGGAGGTCGAGTGGTTAAATTGCAGCTTACCGATTCTTATATGTGACGGCTGCATTCATTTTCTCTTTTAGGCTTTCTTTTCTTTTATTTATTTGGCGATCCAACTGTCACGGATCGCAAGATCGCCGCCACCAACATGCGACAATCTCACGATCGCGACGTCCAATATGTCACGATCGCGACGTCAGACCCCAGACCTTCTCACCAAACTCCATGACCGAAGGACTGGCCGATCCAAACCGCGATGTGACGTGCGTAACAATACCACGCCCAGCCGCACACTGCACAAAGATTTTCTAGCTAATGGACTACAATCTATGTATTTGCAACCTGAGCGATTGTTAATGGGTCAGGTTAATTACACAATTAACCCCTTCACACTGCCACCACCTCCTTTTTGATCAGAGAAAGAGGAAACTCGCAATATCGCTATAACACTATAATAACTGAAATAATCGTCCGCATAACCCGGTCATTGACACAGGCCGGTTATACAGAGAGTTAAACAAACAGTAGCGTCTCTTTAAAGGCAGGGATTCGTAAATTGCAATTAAGAGTTATAGAAGCAGTTCATCACTTTCAGAAAGAGAGATATATTACTAAAAGGGTCAAACAGGTGCAATAAAAATATTTACAGAGAAGATGTAACTAAGATATATATATATATATATATATATATATATATATATATACACATACACACAGGAAACAGCAAAGAGATAACAGAGAGAAGTTAAAGAGTTAAGTTACTTGCCAGTAAGCCTTTGATGTAAGCAGATCCAAGTTTTTTAGAGCCGAATGGTGCTTTGATCTCACGCTGTTACAATGGAAAAATGGGAGATGCCTTCAATTCCACCTTCCTTAGGCTTGACAGCCTGTTTTAAAGTTTCCCAGCAGGGGGTGGTTCTGAAGTAACAAACCAATCCCTTGTGCAGGGAGGGGTCGTCAGGCGGGACCCTAAACTGGGGCCAACATCTTTCGTAATTCATATTCTGTTCCATAACGTTCCATCTGCACAAGCGACAGTCTACCCGCGGGTATTTTATTATGCAGATAAGCCTGAGGATTATTTAGATATGAATTATTAAATTATATGTGGCACAGTTCGCAAGTTCTATGTTCCGGCTCCCCTGATGGTCCGAGATAAATGAGTGACCCATCGAACTGTTCGTCTGCTCATTGGCCATCTGACAAGGGGTCCGGTTTTTATGTAGGTCTCTCATATTCCAAGATATAAGACATAGTGGAAAAATGGAGTTTAACAGAGTTTATCTGATTCTGTCACCTCCACTGGGTTAGGCTCATCAGGTCAGCATTTTTTTCAACTTCTGGGAAGGCTCGTTATCTGTTTTACGAAGCGTGAAACTACACAGGTTCTCAGGACAGTGGGACTCAGGCTCTCCTGAGGGGGGTTTTGTAGCTCTGGGCTCCCTGCTCTAGCCTGCCAGTGACCCACAACCAGGTGTCATGGTGGCTGAACAGAGAGGAAGGGGGGAGGATGAAGAAAAAGATATTTCAGGACGGTTAATCTCTTCGCCAAGATGGAGGTTGAAGCCAAAATGGTTGAACCGCGTCCATCTCTGAGTATACTCTGTTACACCAACCAGTAAGTCTTTTTCAAAAGAACAAGCTCTCTTCCAGATTTCAGTTTACAGGGATGAGACAAACGATTTAACACTGGCAGGGGAAAGGGAAAAAAAATGGAGCTGGAGATGGAGTTTGGCTTCAGTTTGTTAGTGTATTTAAATCTGCACGTACATCTAACACTCCTCTCCCAACTAGACTGACAATGCTGCTGTCCAAATCTGCTCCCTGTGCTCATTCATCGAGAGTGGGGGCATTCTGGAGGTGTATTACTGGTCAGATCACTGGGTGAAAACAGAGAGGAAAAAAAAGCTAAGAAAACTGTTGCAGCCACTACATCTTATGATTGGTAAGCTGCAATATAATGTACATTTTTAGGTTTCGGCTTAACATGGCCTTAAAAAAAAGCAATTAGTTATATTGCATGAAATTAATACATCTACAAAACAGAATTGTTTCCGATCACTAAAGGCATATTTGTAGTTCTAAGGTAATTCTACTTTGTTCTTTGTAAACACAGTGGCTAAATGGTTAGCACTTCCGCCTGGCAGTACTGGGGTCGTTGGTTCGAATCCCAGCCACGGCACCACCTGCCTGGAGTTTGCATGCTCTCCTTGTGCCTGCGAGGGTTTCCTCCGGATACTCCGGTTTCCTCCCACACACTAAAGACATGCTGGTAGGTTAATTGGATCCTGTCTAAATTGGTCCTAATATGTGAATGTGTGAATGTGAGTTAGGGACCTTAGATTGTACACCCCTTGAGGGTTAGGGACTGATGTGAATGTACAATATATATGTGTAAAGCTCTGCGTAAATTGACGGCGCTGTATAAGTACCTGAAATAAATAAACTGTTTAACCATCTACAACTGTAACTGATGCTGAGACTTGTTTGAATGTAATTTTGTCTTCTGCCACCAGATGGTGCATTCTAGAAGCTTTTCCCTTTTTTTCTTTTTTTTCTTTTTTCTCTTTCTGTGCTGACTCATAAAATTATAAAGATGTAACTAGCATGAACCACAAATGAGTGCTATCCAGCACAGAATTTCAAATGTAAAAAAAAAAAAAAAAGATGTGTTTGGATTTGTTATGATTTGAGCCAATGGAGATCTATCAGTAACCTTTACAAAGAAAAATGAACTTCAGTCAGAGAATGCTCTCCAGATATTCCTGAGAGTGGACAGTGGAAGAGTGATGTCCTCTAAGTCCTTTGCAGGCAGGAGGAATCATTTTCTCCCCCAGTTATTCCTCCCCCAGTAATCAGATTAGTGTTCTAGCAGGTCAAAAACTATTAGGTGGTTTAAAACTATGATGGATTTTTTAACTGTCACGGAATTAGAGGCATGAGCGTGACTGAGTTTGACCTGCAAATGTAAAATCCCATCAAAGGATCAGAGGCAGGAGAGTGAGCCATGTGGCTTAGATTTTGCTGTGGCAGCTCACAGGATGAGAGGCATGAGATTGAACAGAATATGTAGTCATGGACTTTGTGTGGACATCTAGAATGTACTGAATGTACCTGAATTTCCCATTTGAGAGACAGTGGCCTCATCATGGCTCATTCATTTTCGCTTCTATGGGCAACATTCTATGAATCCCAGTCTACCCTTCTGCCTGATATTACTCCATTAAAGATTAGGAGTTGGTTCCATTGTACCTATTCTGTCACATGTTCTCCTGAATGAGGATTCCCGAAACGCGTCGAGTCCACATGTAAACTGTAATCGAAATAATTGTATGTTGTGAACCCTTATGAGGAGAGTAATTTTTAATGTTGTGTAATAAATTTTTAATGGTACATAAGTTGTTTTTATGGTATTCCGTTTCTCTTTTCTATGTCAACACAAAGTCCATGTCTATTTATTTTTATCTCAAGTACTTATAGGTAAAGCGCTGAATAAATTGATGGCGCTATATATGTATATTGTACATTCTCATCAGTCCCTAACCCTCAAGGGGTGTACAATCTAAGGTCCCTAACTCACATTCATACATACACATACTAGGGCCAATTTAGATAGGAGCCAATTCACCTACCAGCATGTCTTTGGAATGCGGAAGGAAACCGGAGTACCCAGAGGAAACCCATGCAGGCACATGGAGAACATGCAAACTCCAGGCAGGTGGTGCCGCGGCTGGGATTTGAACCAACGACCCTAGTACTGCCAGGTGGAAGTGCTAACCATTTAGTCACTGTGCTGCCCTATATTATGTTCATAGTTGTACATGATTTGCTGGGATGTGGACATATAGCACACACAGTCGGGGTTTCTCTCCCACTATAGCCATGAGATTGTCTGACTGACCTGTGTGAGTTTGACCTGCAAATGTAAAAATCCATCAAAGGATGAAATGCAAGGGAGTAACTGAGTGGTAAAAATGTGATGGATTTCTACATTGGCCAATCAGAGAAAGGGAGGGACTGAGCTGTGAGAATGTGATGGGTTTTTACACTAGCAGGTCATAGGATGAGTGGCAGCAGAAGGACTCGGCTGTGAGAATGTGATGGATTTTTTCATTCGCAGGTCACAGGATGAGAGGCAGCAGAGGGATTGAGCTGTGAGAGTGTGATGGATTTTTACACTGGCATGTCACAGGATGAGAGATAGTAGAGGGACTGGTCTGTGAGAGTGTGATGGATTTTTACACTGGCATGTCACAGGATGAGAGACAGCAGAGGGACCGGGCTGAGAGAGAGTGATACATTTTTACACTGGCATGTCACAGGATGAGACAGCAGAGGGACTCGGCTATGAGAGTGTGATGGATTTGTACACTGGCATGTCACAGAATGAGACAGCAGAGGGACTCCGCTATGAGAGTGTGATGGATTTTTACACTGGCATGTCACAGGATGAGAAACAGCAGAGGGACTCAGCTGTGAGAGTGTGATGGATTTTTACACTGGCAACTCATTGGGTGCAAGGCAGCAGAGGGATTGAGCTGTGTGACTTAGAGAGATTTTTCCACTGGCAGATTACAGAATGAGAGGGACTGGGCTGTGTGAATGTGATATATTTTTGCCCCAGTCTTTGCTGGGTGTGTTAATTTCTTCACAGTCTGTTCAAAGATGGAGAGACAGAAGTAAAAGGTGATTTATGTGAGACTCAGCCAAGGATATAAAGGATGTTGCTCAAACACGTGATTTACATTACTAAGTCATCCCTGGGCCAGCATCTTCCACCAGGACGTACAGTAGATGGATGATACCTGAGAAAATATGTTGATCAGCAAGCCTGCCTTGCAGCACTTTTTTGTCATGGGTTCAGATTCCACCATACAAGTGTTTACAAAAGCTCTTTACAAATCATTTCATTCTTTTTTTTTTATACAGGATCTTTATGGCAGCAATATCCTGCCCAGATGATCACTATTTTGGTACAACTGTGTGCATGACCAGTTAGCGTCCAGTTGTTTTTCCAGTGTTGGTTTGAAAGTAAAAAGAAGTATCGGCCTGTCATAGGAACAAAGAGAGTGCTCACATAAATATTTTTCTTGGTACATGATCTTTCCTTTTGTCACTGTGTATCAGCAATGTGCTGGTAGTTCTCCACTTTATTTTTTCACATGAAAGCTTGCTCATCATCTGGTTATAACAATGCAGTTTGTACATGACTGTATCTCACATGTGTTCTGGAGCTTACCCTTCCCCCTTACAAAGCCAAATGAATGATGTTCGAAGATCCCTCATTGGAGAGACAGCAGAGAACATGACACAAGGCCCCAGGCTGTTTGCAGTTTACGTTTATCTGACTTTACTTTTCAGTAACAATGCTGTTCCCTGATCAAAGTGTACTTATCCTGTGTGGGTAGCATGTACATTAATGGAAAAATAAGTCAAGGGAATATTTTATTGAAAATTAAAGCACACGTCTCTGCCAAAACCTCTACAATTATAGGCTGTTATTAATAGCTGCAATGTATGACTTCACCCTTAAAATAACCACTAGATTGCAAAGTAATTTTCCCACTGGCACCCAATCTGGTGAAAGGAATGTTTTGGCAACGATATCTCCCGCTGTCTTTGGAAAACATGTTTTCTTTTCTGGAAAATGATCCTATGAACTGGTCAGAAGGGCAAGCACCAAGCTGCAGTACACTCTGTAATAATCGCAATAGGCATACCTAATGTTTTTTAGGTCTATTGCGTGTACCATTTTATATGTGAAGCTCAAGTCACTTTATTTTTTTGTGTTTAACATTATTAGAGAAACTGTTTAATAGTGGATTTAGTTGTGCATTATAGGAATGAAGCACTCATACATCTTGGCAATATAAAAGCAGTAAATGGGATACTGGATGGCAGGATTGTCAGGCTGGTTGATTTCCAACAAATGACATAAATGTATTCTACAAAAGCAAGTCTTTTATTTAACCCTTTTTCAGAGAATTTTTTTCGTTTACATTCTTTCATGCTAAAATGCAAATTTTTTACTCAAAAATGTACCTAAAACCCCATAACAATATATATTTTATAAAATAAATGTACCCAAAGAAAAACACATGGCAGTTGCATTTTTGGTTGCACAATTTTAGCACAACTGTTTATCAAATCTATTTTTTTCAGTAAAAGAAAAAGAGTAAAATAGTAAATGGGTACCAAATATGTCAAGACTTAAAACTGCATGTGGCAGTGATATGGTCATAAAATACAATGCACAAAATTGTCCATAGGAGATGCTTAAACAATTTACAGCTCAACAGTTTGGAGTTAACTGTAAATGGCCCTTAAACTATTCCTCTTAATATGATGTGCATGGTGATACTAAATGTGTTGCACATTTTTTGTTTAATGAATGTACTAGAAAGATCTACATGAGTGTGTCTATGAGAGTGGGTTGGCTTTACATTTTTTTTATTTCAATAGATTTTGATTTTATAAATACTTTTTTTCCATTTTTTTTCATCTACTTTATTGCTTTAATAATAGGATTGACAAGCTTGCTATGTGATGGCACCTAAAAATTGAATATACACTTTACAGATGTCTCCTCAGTACTCACCAGAGCTAGATAGTGTACAGATTGTACACAGACAGCTGATTTCCCAGCTCTGAACCTAGAAGTGCTCAAAGCTGATCGCTTCTAGGTTCAGTGATTCTAAGGGTGATCAGGACATGGGAGCAGATAGGTGATGTCACTACTCCCAGAATTCCCAGCCATTGTCTAGCGCTTTCTCTTCTCCCCTGCAGCTGCTGCTGACTGATGCAAGGGGAGCCGGATTATGTGACTGGACTAGAGCAGAGTGAAAATAGGTAAATTATATACTTTTTTTTTTTTTTTTGCACAGGTTAGTCAGCATAGGTAGCGGGAGGGAAAAGGGACTAATTTGTGTTAGGCAGGAATTTTACTTGTTGCACAGGAGAAACCTATGCAGAGATTAGGGTTTGAACTGCTATTTCCACCCTCTTGTTTTAAATATCTAAACAAAATCTAGTTGCCTAGGTATCATACTGATCTAATGGCTCCAGCTATTATTTTTTTTTCCCAGGAAAGGCTCCAGTTTCTTTAGTCATTGTCCCAGAACATGTAAAATCACAGTCTACCTGGAATTCCTAATCTGCATGCTTGTTCCAAGTCATTTATTAAAAGAAAAGTATGGCTTTCTGGAAAAAAAATATTTATACTCACCTTGGTGGATGCAGCATCGATCCGATGCTGGATCTGTCCCCCACTGGCTCTTCACTGAGAACTAAGTGATCAAAAACTGCTGATCGCTCAGTTCTCCCCTCTGCTCTGAGCAGAGAGCCATGACTGTTAGTCTCCAGTTCTCTGCTCTACCCCTGCATCGCTCAATGGAGTGCTGGGCTTTAGAGGGTTTTCCAGTTTTTGGGAGGCGTCTGTTGTCTTCCAGGAGAAACCAGCAAAAACGCAGCAGAAACACATCAAAAACATGAGCACTGCATTTTTGGTGCATTTCCACTGAATTTTCATTGAAGTCTATGGAACCAAAAACTCAACCTGCTACGGGGAAAAAAGTCCCTGACCCTTTCCAAAAAACGGACCAGTGGAAAACACACAGATGAGAACTCGGCCCATAGGAAACCGTGTTAAATAGAGCCTTTAGCTTTACATACAACTAATTGCAATGTTTTTTGTTTTTTTTTGATCGAGTGATAAAGAGTTAGATTTCCTCTTGGGTTTTTTTCCTGCCTGTGTTCCTGCTGAAAGGAATCTCTTGAATAGGACAGAAATGGCAATGGGGAAAAAAAACTGTTGGGAATTTTAACCATTCCCTACTCTCTCCAAAATAGGGGGAAAATGGCATTAGATGTACTTAAACAGCAGAAATTTGGGGCTAGAAGATACTGGATGTGGTAAGTGAAACAGGAAACCAGATGTTCAGAATGGCTCTTCATAATTGCAAATCTTTAAATGGTTAAACCGTTTATAGCTTAATGTTAAGTGTGTATTTACCTGTGTGGTTGGAGTTCTGCTGTAAAACACATCAAATATTGTTTACATTTTTGTTTTGTGTTACAGACGGTTGATATTGAAAAACTGTTAGGTACATCCATTAATATTTGCACAGAAAATGGTCAGCTGAAAGCCAAATACCTGTATGCAGAATCTTCATCAATGTCTTCAGCTGCTGGAGATATAATAGTAGGAAGTGCCCATGGTAAGTCCTCCACCAAGCAAAAAAAAAAAAACATGTTTTCTAAAGGAAATGACTGCGGAGCTAGTGAAATACAGTTCTTTGTACTTTAGAAATTGATATCTTACTTGATATTTAGTACTTTAATTGGTTTGCCAAGATACTGCACCTAGAGGCCCAAGGTTGGGATGTGAAAGCCGGCTTACAAGTGAAAGTTGTATCACAATTTGTTGTATCATGGTTTGCATCCAGGCATATTGATATGTTTTTTTGTTTTTTCTTTTAAAAAATGTCTTCAAGAAATTTCTTCCAGACAGAAAGAATCTTGTTCTGGAAATATACTTGAATTGTGATTGAATAATATAAAAATATTTCAGGTAGTGAAAGAACATTCTCTTAGTCCAGAGGGATCACTGAAGACCATTAGCCTTTAGGGCTAGCAAATAGATGCTATTAGCTTTTCCCACAGAGCTCCTGGCGAAGAGATCGATGCCCTATTGTAAGACACCGCTGAACCTAACCCTCCTTGTAGCTCCAATCCAGACATTAAATTTCCCTGTAATGCCATCATTGATGCTAACCCTCCCTGTAACCCCATCGTTGACACTAACCCTGCCTGTAATCCCATTATTGACACTAACCCTCCATGTAATTCCAACTCTTACACTAACCTACCCTAGTTTATTTGCATTCTAAACTCTCTTACACTAGGATCTTCTATGCGGAAGAAAAACACATCCTGTTTAAATGTACTGTTCCAAATGCTGGAATCTACTGTTTTGTGAAAAGACAAATTTTTATGCTAAAGCAAACGTCCCCAAAAATGAATGTATTTCAGGGCACACACTTGATGGAAGAGACTCTGTTTGCCACATTAAAAGGTTGAAATGTGGGGGGGGCATGGTCTCGACATGGCCGGGTGAGGATGTGTGCTTACTGATCTCCCTGCTTGAGGCACACTTACAGCCACCCTACTGCAGGTTATCCCACATTGCAACGACTCTGGACCTTTCTGGTGATCACGACACTTGCCGAAGTTCTTCTCATTTACCTGATCAGAGGATGGAGCGGTATCTTCGGCCGAACACACAGTCGGTGTTCACGCCAGCGGGACCCAAGATGGCGCTGGCTCCCACAGCCAAGGCCTCTGCTCTCACTGACTGCATGATATCCTACCCCTATGACCGCGATGCCTCGCACGACTTATCTCCTTTTTCACCGCCTTGCCTGCCGCGGTCGCTGGTCACATCCCCTGCAGCCCTGGTGGAGTCTTATTCTCTGGACGCCGGCCTATCCATAACAGCTGCCGTACCGACACAGGGCAACGACTGCGGTATCCGCCAGCCCTTGAAGGCCTACAGTTTGGCACTGCTTCGATGGCTACAGTGTGTACTATCCCTGGGGACACGCTGCAGTGCGGTTTCATGTCTACCCCGTTCTTTGGACAAACCCTATGGGACTTCCTTCAGCAGTTACCTATGAGGGCAGATTTTGAGGCCTTAGCCACCCGTGTAGCGTTTGCTCTTATAGGGGAAAACATGACATTGCGGAACACAAACTTGACAACTTATAATCTGCACAATCTGATCTGTCCAACCAGGTCGTGCAGCTACTTTTACTGGTGGATTATTTAGAAAACTGTAACCAAAGGCAAAACATCCATCTACAGGGTGTACCAGAGGCGGTCGTGCAGGCCGACCTACGCTCTCACGTTACCTCCATTTTTAATAGATACCTGGATCGCCCTCAGGATACCGAGGTTACCATTGATCGGGTCCATAGGACTCCGGACCCAGGCCCAACCACTGCGGAACCCCCACATGATGTTTTTTGTCGCCTACACTCCTACCGCCTCAAGGAAGAGATCTTACAACAAGCCTGGAGAGTGGGCATGCTGGAATTTGATGGACCCTCGGTCCATCTACTCCCTGATATTTTTGAAAAGATGCTGCTGATGTGTAGAACAGTTACTGGACTGAATTCTAGAGCTGGGGATGTCATACAAATGGCACCACTTTCATCTAATAGTGCGCAAGGGCAACTGTACCTTTCTGATTCGCCACCCATCGTATCTGCTTGCATTTTGTGCCTTCTCTGGAATGGATCCCCTTCCAGTTCCCAACTGGCTCACCTTTAACGTCGCTCTGGATTCCTCTGAGCAGATGCTCCAAGGCAAGCCGCAGAGAGTATGCTCAAACTGCAGATCCAGAAGAGACCGACTGCAAGCCTCATGCCCAGAATGAACAAAGCTGACAACCATGGGGCAAATTGCTACAGTCTTCACTTCATGGACCTACTTAAAGGGTTCTGTGTTCCAGCTCATTCCGCCTCAGTACAAGAGTTGTCCAGTCTTTCATCCCACTTGACTGACACTTTCATCATAACTGGGTTACATTTACTACCTAAGTGGCCCTGAAATTGGCCCCTGAGACTTGGTATCCAGCCATCTCTTCAGCTTCTTGGGTTTTTTGCTCCTGGCCGCGTGGGTTCCGTGCCTCCGGTGCTGGATTTTTTTACCCAGTAGACCCACCTGGTGGTATTTTGATTGTGGTTTGCAACGTTATTTTTTTTGGTTTTGTTGTTTCTTTATTATCCTGTTCGACTTAAATGTTCTTGTTTTTTCTGTACCCCTGGCTTGTGCTTGTGGTCGCACGGCCCCGTGGCTGGAAAGGGTCACCTTTTGCACTTGAGTGCAGGGTTTGTAGTATTCTCAGCTCCTATACTGACGTGATTCATGGGGCAACACATACCCGCCGCCTTCGACTGCCCCCGGGCCGTGTGGGTAGCGGGTGCAGCCAGGGGATACCACCTGGAGTAAGTTGTGTCTTACATAAGTCAACGTCTGCAGTGTGGTTTTCTGACCTGTTTAGATATGTTATGTTTACAACCTCCTCGAATGTCATGTACTATGTGTTATTATGCTTTGTGACGTGGCCTGTGTCTGGGCTTGCGCCTGGACCCGCGGCCTGCTGTTGGCTGTCCCTGTGGGTCAGTCTCCCCCTGCTGCGATCATGGAGAAGCCACCAATGTAGAAAGATTTCTCAGGAATAATAGAGAGAAGCTTAACTACAGCTATCTACAGGTGTGGTTGCATGCCAGCTAGGGCTTTGAAGGTTCAGAATACCCGATCTTATTACTCTTTCCTACATTCTTCATCGGGCACAAAGGTCCATTCCACCCCAGAACTAGCAAATGCATTTTGCACATGCTACTCGGCCTTCTACAATCTATGACCCACGTCCTCTGCAGCTCAACAAGAGACCCAACTTGCGGACATTGCAAACTATTTAAGAGAAACCAATCTCCCTGTGCTTACACAAGATGAATGGGAATCCCTGACTCAACCGATTTCGGCTGATGTACTGGCGGTGGCTGTGGCCTACACTTAGCCAGGTAAGGCCCTTGGCACAGATGGCTTTACCATTGCATTTTACAATACTTTCCTACCTCAACTCACACCCCATGTTTTGCATGCTTTTAACGCTATTGCAGAGGGTCGGGTGGTTCCCCCCCAACCTCCTGCAAGCCAGTATCTCTGTGATCCCGAAGCCAGACAAAGATCCTCTTCTCTGTGCCAGCTACCGCCCCATATCTCTGCTGAACTGTGACGTTAAATTGTTTACAAAAATTCTTGTGTCGAGATTGAATGACATTCTGCAACGCCTTATCTCTTTTGACCAGACTTGCTTTATACAGTCCAGAGAAGCACGGGATAATACTCTCAGAACATTGATTATCATAGCATCAGCCAAACGACAGAATATCCCCTTATTGCTCTTGTCCACTGATGCAGAAACAGCATTTGACAGAGTTCATTGGACTTTCCTTATTGAGACTCTTAAATATCTCGGCACGCCTACCCCGATAATATCATGTATATCAGCTCTATATACGACTCCTACAGCAACCATACGAGTCAATGGTTTTAATTCTGATCTGTTTGCTATCTATAACGGCACCAGAAAGGGATGCATGCTATCACCTCTCCTCTTTGTTATTGCTTTAGAGCCCTTTCTCCAACATGTTCGCCTCAACCCAGCCATAAGAGGCATACAGGCACCTGCATACTATCATAAAGTCGCTGCTTACGCAGATGACCTTCTCTTCTATATCTCGGAACTGCTCACTTCTTTATCTTCCCTGCTATGAGAACTTAAAATTTACGGTTCCCTATCTAACTTTTAAGGTGAATCTCCAGAAAGCCCTCAATATCTCACTTCCTGACCCCGTTCTTGCTAGATTACAACCAAATTTTCCATTTAAATGGGCGGAGCACTATATCCAATACCTAGGAATGAAAATACCAGCAAACCTGAACTCTACCTTTAAACTCAATCTCCAACCGTTTTTATTTTCACTGCAACAGGACCTGATCAGAAGGGGCCATCTGGCTTTGTCTTGGTTTGGACGATGTAATGTACTTAAAATAAACATAATGCCCAGTTATATACCTCCTGCAGGCCCTGCCGATTAAGTTACCACAAACATACTTCCGCTCTTTGAGGTCACTTTTTGTCAATTTCGATTGGCATGGGAGATCATCATGTCTTAGTAGATCACTCTTGCTGCGACCCAAATTAAAGGGGGGCATGGGCTTCCCAGATCCAGCCCTCTATTACACAGCAGTCCACATAACTCGAGTGGTGGATTGGTGCAGGCATATCTTATGCAAGTTATGGGTCTCTATGGAACAAGACTTTGCAGGTGCACCCTTATGGGGGATGCCTTGGACTGGCGATCAGTTTACCTCATCCATTGATTCATGCCATGTTGACAGAGCTGGAAAGACTGTACAAACCTTCTTCTCTGAATAGCGATGTTTATTCTAGTGATCCTTTTATTTTTGTTTCACTTGGACTGTAACTTGCTTTGTTGTGCAAGCTATTTGATGTTCCTATAACTTTGTATTTATCTGTTCATTTATAAATAATAAAAAAAAAGGTTGAAATGTCAACCCTTCAGAATACACTATCCCTTAATGTAATTGTAGCACCCTCCTAGCATGGGATGCTAGGTAAATTTTGTTTTTGGCTCCTTTTGTAGCCAAGAGAGCAGTGATTGTTTGTTTCTTCTGGCCTATTCAGGGTTTCACAGGCTGAAAAGCTTGATTGTTTCCTCCTGCCCTGGAAGAAGCTTCCAGAGCATAGGGAAAGAGATTCAAATGAAAAGCACAAATATTTATCACACCCTAGTCAATCCCTGGAGGAGAGTGTCCAGAAGGTGGTTGGGAAGTTGATAAATAGTCTACAATCCTGGGGAGATTGTTCTTTCCTCAACAGGGAGGGTTCCAAGGCCTCTCAGGGTGCTGCCCTATGAGGCAGCCCATGGACTGGGTGGCTGTTCTTTGAGGCCTCAGCTGTGGCAGAGCTGAGGATCTGGAGTGATCCTCCCGAGGAGCTGGCTGTAGGACTTTACCCTAAGGGATCTGGTGTAGAGAAGCATTGTCTCCCTACTGGACTATGTCTGGAGGAAGCTGGGAGGTGCGCAGCTATCCTGGGAGTTTGTGAGTACTGATCTTAAATTGTGATCCCTGGTGACTGTGTATCTTTGTAATGTAAGTGTCTGAGGTAGCAGTGGACTGAGACAGCATTTATAGGGTTTCAGAATACTGGCTGTTCCCCTGTCCTTAGCGTAATTCCAGAGTGGTAGCTGAAAGAAGAGTGTCCTCCTACTACTGTGCAGCATTTTGGAGTATCCCATGGCCTAAATTCTCTCCTGTTTAAAGTTCTTTGAGCAATAAATATCAAAAAGACTCCCTAGATGGCGTTATTGGAGCTTGATTGCATGGACTGGTGCAGCCTCCATACCATTTGGGAAGAACCATCTATTATCAGCAGTAAAAGTTTAGAGGTGAATGACAGCAAGGAGATGGGTCTTAGGTTATTCAGGTTGGTGGAGTCCACTGAGGATTTTTTAAGTGTGGGGGTGATCACTACATGCTTTAGAGGGGAGGGGAAGGTACCAGAGAGATTGAAGATGTGAGTGAAGGAAAAAAAGATCTAGAGCAAGAGGGTGACTATAGTAGTGAGGGAACAGAGTTCAGCGGACATGCATTAAGGTGGGCTTCTGAGAAACGTTTGGTAACCTCATCTGCAGTAACAAGTTCAAAAGAAGAAAGTATTGGATGTGGCTTTGTACAAGATCTGTTAAGTGGGATACATATCTGTGCGGTGGAGATGTCCCCACAAATTGCCAATCACTTCAAAAACTAGATTGATGCAATCTCCTGAGCAGGGAGTGAGTTACTGTGTGGAGGTGGTGGTGGACAAAGTAGAGAGTTAAAGGTAGAGAAGAACAAATGAGGACTGGATGACAGAGTACTAATGAGAGTGATAAAGTAGGCTTGTTTGACAGCATGGAGGGAGAAATTATATTTTAAAAAGGTAGATTAATATAGGGTGAAGGCTTGTAGGGATTTAGTTTTACGCCACAATTGCTCTGGTGCACAGCTATGTCTCTTGATATTTCTGGTGTAGTCAGTCTGTCAGTTATAATGGTTGGGGCCCAATTCTTTGTATAGGGAGAGGAGCAAATGCATCCAGCGAGGATGAGAGTGAACTGTTGAATACCGAAGTGGCCAGGTCAGGGGAGGACAGAGGTGAGATTTTATCATAGAGGAGGTCAGTAGCAGAATATAGAAGGTGGCAGAAGGTTTCTACAGTTTGTCGCTTGCTGCTTGGAGGTATAGGGGATTGAAGACAGGGACACTGTGGAAGTGAAGTTGTAATCAGAGAGAGGAAAGGGTGTGTTGGTGAGATTTCAGGGAGTGCAAAGATGGGAGAATACAAGGTCAAAGGTGTTCCCATCAGAGTGAGCGGAGGACTATCTAGTGTGCTAGGTCAAAAGATTAGGTAAAGTTAAAATGTTGAGATGTAGCCAGGCTGTTAACATTAACAGGGATGTTAAAGTCACCAAGAATGATAGTATTGCAGAGGAGAGAAAGTAAGGCAGCCAGGTTGAGACATCAACAAGGAATTTTGACACTGGTCCAGGAGGCCAATAGATCACTGTAGTACTTCGAGAAACTGGAGAAAATAGACAAATACTGTGACTTTCAAAAGAAGAGAGGGAGGTGTTGTAAGGATTTGTAAGGTGCACAGTGGGGGCTAGACGCAAACCAACTTCACCTCCTTTCCATCCACTGAGTCTGGCTGAGTGAGTCTAGTTAAGGTCTCCATGAGGAGTCTAGAGAGAGAGCCAGACTCTTCAAGCCAGGCTTCAGTAATGGCAAGAAAGTTAAGGGAACAGGGAATGGGAGACAAAATAGTAATGGACAGAGGTGAGTTTGTTACAGACAGATCAAGCATTCTAGAGGGCACATGAGAAAAGAGAGGGCGGGTTGGAAGCAGGGGATGGAGATTATATTGAGTGGATTACAGCTGTTGCCAGAGGACTGAGGGTTCTGGGTGTGTGGATGACGGAGAGAGGAGGAGGAGGGTGAGGAAAGTAAGATGGGAGCAGGATATACTGTATATGAGTGCACATACCTCACTGTCCTGGTATTTGGGATAGCATGTGGGTTAAGTATTTGCAGGAGGTGATGAGTGCAGTAGTAGGGAGAGGGTAGGAGTGAGGGTGATGTATGTAAGCTATGGGTTGGAGAAGAGGGGTAAAGTAATGAGAAATTGGAAGCAAAAGTTACTAGTGTGAAATGGAAGATTATAGAAAGCATATTAACCAGTTCCTGTCCAGTGACGCACTGATATGTTGCTGGATTGGAAAGGTGATACTTTGTTCATCGTTGCAGCGATGACCAAGATATTTTTTTTAGGGCCAGTGATTCCGTTCAATGAAAAATTAATCCCAATGACTAAGAAGACGCTGGAACTCTTACAGGCAGCAGAAGGGGGTTTCATGTCCTTGCCGCTGCTTTTACCAGGCTTTCCTGTGCGATCAGGGAGCCTGGTAGGGATGTCCTGGGACACAGTGAGAGAAACAAATGTTTTATCTCCCACTGCGTGTGACATCAGAAACTGGAAGCGACTAGGATTTCATAATTTACGGTTTCGTTACCAGCGTGAGCAAGCATCTGATCAAATGGCTTTTGGTTTGATCAGATGCTTTGGAGACCAGAGGAGAGATATGGAGTATAAAGAGGACCTGTCATTGCTCATGCTATCGCAAGGGATGTTGTTCATCCCTTTTGATAGCACAAAAAGAGAGAAAATAAAATTAAAGATACAGTGAACATTTTTTTAAATAAACATAAACTTCATTAAAGCATATTTTTTACCAAAAAATGCGCTTTTGAAAAAACGCTGAGCAAATATCGTGTGACATAAAAATATGCAACACCCACCATTTTATTCCCTAGGGTCTCTGATTAATAAAATGATGGGGTTCTAAGTAGTTTTCTGGCAAGAAATTGTTTTTTACACGTAGGAGAGGAAAGTCCGAATTGGCCCGGACTGGAAGTAAAGGGCAGAGGGAGTAGGATTCAAGTAGGAGTAGGATACAAAAATCAGTCTTGTAAGATATCCGTTACAAAATGTTTTGCATGCAAATAAATTATGATTGTTTGCTCTATGACATTGCCAAGTGTGAAGTGAAGCTCTAATTAGAATGATGGCTTGACAGCCTAAACATATTAAACACACCTCAGTAGTAGCAGTCTCTGTATTTCCATGCTCACAGGTCCCATTCTACAAATATATGTTTGATGTGGGTATGCACCCCTTTAATTGTCCTCCTTGATTTATGATTGTCAAAGTCCTGGAACACTGAATTAGATACAGATTTTGTATAAATTATAGATCTGGTTTCAAAATTCGATTTTGGCCAAAATTCAGTTGCCTGTTAAAATCTAATGTATCTGTATTGTGAAAATATTATCAGTCTAATTTTTCTCCAGTCAGAAATGTTATGTCAAACTATAATCCTAAACTTCATAACATTCTTTCCTCTGAACGACATGTTCCTGGTTTGTTCACTATTTTTGCGGAAATGTGTTATGCGGGTATCATTTTAAGCAGAATACTGTGGTGGCTCGGCTCAAGACAAGAATGACTTGTTTATGGTTGGCTCTCAGTTGTTGTGTGCTTTCAAGGAGACCCGTACCTATATATCATTTTAATGTGATTGTTTTTATGTTTGCCTCAGTTTCTTATTAAAGGACTCCATGTGATGTTGCATCTAAAATGGCAACATAATGTAACTCCATAGAAAACCATATGCTTTAACGAAGGCACAAAGCAAAAGCTTCCCAATTTCCTGTAATACTTGATTTAGGTTTTTCACTTATCATAACATGGGCTGGGTGACACAGAACCTGGCAAGGTTTTAGCAGGCACTGTTTATTATCAGTTGTTGCAGGACTGAAAAAAATTAGTAAATTCAATTCCTACAATAAAGGGGGTTAGGATAAGTAGTACCGTATGCTGACCAGATCCATCTGTGTCCTTCACAAAATGCAGTTTAAAATTTGTAATCTATTGCTGTTCTGTTTGTATTTATTAAACGCTAGCAGAAGTGTGCTTGTTTATTGAACAGGATGAAATCCCACAATCCTCATAAAATTTCCGTCATAGGTCTACAACAGTGTATAGAGATCAGCAGTCTGGAGAATGTAACATATAGCACAGTTTTCGGCTGAAGTACAAGGTAGTGAAAAAGCCCTCCTTACATCCCATCCCATAGTTTATGTTCAAACTGAAACCCAGGAAGTTATAGTAACTATTTGCTCCTCTCCTATTCTCACTTCGATTTATTTATTTAAGAATACCATTGGGACAGTCAAGAACTGCTAGTCTAGGTGGGTGGATATGAACAGTTGGCAGTTTTCCTTCAAGTGTTCTCCAGCTTTCTATTGTTAAGGACACAATATAAAGTATATTGTGATCACAGCAATGTGGTAATGTGCTTCACATCTTTGCGCCAAAACTATAGCTGCCAGCTATAGCCTGTGATGCTGATCAATTGGGAAAATCCAACAGTCTGGCTGTATAGAAGTCAATCAGATCGATTTCTGTACAACTACAACCAGCTCATACATGTATCAAAATTTGGACACTCCCTGCTAAACAACTGATCCATGTATGACTGACTTTAGAAGAGCATAATGTTTGAGCACTTGTCCACATGCATGCATTTTAGAAGCATATCTTGGGCATACTAATAAAATGTCTGTGCTACTTTTGAGGAACGAGATATGTATGATGTGTGCCTCATCAGAAATTACTTCTCAGTTTTCATGCAGTATGTACAGTTGTGCTCAAAAGTTTGCATACCCTGGCAGAAATTGTGACATTTTGGCATTGATATTGAAAATATGACAGATCATGCCAAAAATGCTCTTTTATTGAAGAATGATGATCATATGAAGCCTTTTATTATCAAATAGTTGTTTGGCTCCTTTTTAAATCATAATGATAACAGAGATCACCCAAATGGCCATGATCAAAAGTTTACATACCCTGGAATGTTTGGCCTTGGTACAGACACACAAGGTGACACACACTGGTTAAAATGCTAATTAGAGGTTAATGTCCCACATCTGTGGCTTTTTAAATTGCAGTTCGTGTCAGTGTATAAATAGTCAATGACACAAAAAGGCCTGGTTAGGCATGTCAAGGTGTTGTCAGGCATATTGTAACTGGGCTTCTTTGTGACATTGGTGCAGTAAAGTCTTCTTTCTGGCACCTCGACCAAACAGCTCATTTTTGTTCAAGTATCACCGTATCGTACTCCTTAAAAACAACCATACCATCTTTTTCCAGAGCAGCCTGTATTTCTTTTGAGGTTGCCTGTGGGTTTTTCTTTGAATCCCGTACAATTCTTGTCAGTTATGGCTGTAATCTTTCTTGTTCTGCCTGACCTTGGTTTGGTATCAAGAGATCCTGAACTTTCCACTTCTTAATAGGAGATTTAACAGTACTGATTGGTATATTCAAGGCTTTGGACATCTTTTTATGTCCTTTTCCATCTTTTAAAGTTCTATTACCTTGTTACGCAGGACTTTTGACAGTTCTTTTCTGCTCCCCATGGCCCAGTATCTAGCCTAGTCAGTGCTTCCACGTAAGAGCTAACAAACTCAATTGAAATTTAAAAAGCCACAGATGTGGGACATTAACCCGTGTATGTCACCTTGTGTGTCTGTACCAAGGCCAAACATTCCAGGGTATGTTAACTTTTGATCATGGCCATTTGGGTGATTTCTGTTATCATTATGATATAAAAAGGAGCCAAACAACTATTTGATTGATAATAAATGGCTTCATATGACAATCATCCTTCAATAAAAGAGCATTTTTTGGCATGATCAGTCATATTTTCAATATCAATGCCAAAATTTCACAATTTCTGCCAGGGTATGTAAACTTTTGAGCACAACGGTATATGTTACATCTTAGCTTGCTTTTAGAATTTAGTCTTGTGTTTTATCCTGCATTAAGCAGTCTAAAAGAGGACCAAATCCAGAAAATGTGATACACAAGCCGAATAGAGCAAACAAAAAGCCTTTAACTTCTCTGACTGAGCCAAATGCTCCAAAGTTTGTGTCTCACACGATTTCCTTCACAGACACTACAGCTTACAGTGCCTACAACATTTTCTCATCTCACATTAGTGCAAGCAAGCACAGCCTACACGAGAGTGGCAACTGTCCTCTGAATTCAGGAGCAGTGCAGCATCGCTGCCCCACCATCACAGGAAGCTACATTAGGTGCACTTGACTGGCGGTGTCAACAGGTATTTCTGGGACATTTTTAGGAGGACTTAGAAAAAAACTGTAGCCAGTTGCATTAATAATGAAGTGCTGCAGCACCTATTTTTTTGAAGAGAGGCTATAGTTCTACTTCTAAATGTTCTGTGACCACATGGTATGTGCATGCATTACTGCATTTTGTCTTTCACAAAGATTTTATTAAGATTTATAGAGAATGAACAATACAACGTTTAAAAGCATAAGTCATCCAAACAATAATTGTAACACATATATAAAGTTCACAAAAGTGTGGTAGCCATCCCCTATGAGTACAAATAAGTGTACAATAATAAGAACTTAACTCAGGTGGTAATGGAAACGTTTGTACAAGAGAGTACGACAACTATAATGAAACTTGGCAAATATCACAATTTACAAAAAGAAGGTAATCCAAGTTTGACTTAACGCTCAAGAGCCATGTTCCTAGTGGTGATTTTTAATCAAATGAGTTGGTGAGGCATTACTGCAGAATTTTTAATTTTTATTATTCATGTGTGTCTGTCCTTTCCTTTCTTGTTTTTGATTGTGTATTTTTGTATGACTGGTTATTTTTAGCCCAGATAGATCTGTATAAAATGTCACTTTTTCAAATATTCAAATGAAGTCTCAAGGGATCCATTTTTATTTTTATTGTTGCTGTTCCTGTTTTCCGTTATTTTTTTATTTTTTCCTTTTGTTCATTTCCTTCCACCCACAAACAACCCTTGATAGTCCTGCAACAGTGAACATAGGAGTTCTGCTACATAGCTTTCTCCTTTTCTACTCAGGCTAAAAGAAATACATGCCATGGAATTTCATAATAGAAACTCTCCTTGGGGAAGAGAGAAAACAGTCTCAAATTTTGTGTTCTCTAGTTTTCCAGCTGTGTGCAGTCAGCAGCTGTGTAGCCTTAGCAGATAATGACCTGAAGATGGGATTGTGTGGTGGGCTTATCCTGCAGGTAGAATAAAAGACCAAATATAGTTGAAAGCATCCAGATGACAATTAAATTTAGCAATTAGGACTTACATATCTCAAATCTTTACTCACATTTCATATAAAGAAGTATGTCCCAATATGTTTTCTGTCGCAAAAGGGTGAATGGAGATGTTCTACCCTGAAGAGGCAGGACACCACAGAGATGGGAGGTGCTCCTCTCTCCTTAGATTTTTTCTAGGAGACTTTCTTCATAGTATTTATCACCCTGTTTCTGATATTTTTTTCTTTTCTTAGCACCAATTGTCTCATAGGGGTGAAATGCACTTGTTAAAACATCCAGTTGTCCAGTTTTATTAATTCCCATGCTTGATTAATGTTTTAAGTGCATACAAGCTGACCTTACTTTTTCTCAAGTGTGGCCTTCAATTTCCCAAAATGTATTAAATGGTTAAAGAAAAGCAAAGGTGGTTAACTATCTGGTCAAGGACATAACCATCCTGGTAGCAGTACATATTGTCAGGAATGTAGTGAAAATTAGAAATGCAGAAAAATGAGGCAATCCTACTACTTAGAACAGGGGTCTCCAAACTTTCTAAAAAAAAAAAAAAGGCAAGTTTATTGTCCTTCAGACTTTGAGGGGGCCAGACTGTGGTATTAGTAGAAGGAATAGTGCCCAATCATTGGTGTCAGTGGAGGAATCCTGCCCCATCATTGGTGTCAATGGAGGAATAGTGCCACATCATTGATGTCAGTGCGACGAATAGTGTCCCAGCATTGGTATCAGTTAGTGGAATACTTCATCCTTGGTGTCAGTGAAAGGAATAGTGCCCCATCATTGGTGTCAGTGAAGGGGATGCTTCATCCTTCGTGTTGGTGAAAGGAATCATGAGTCGGTGACTCATGTTACAAGGTCTCAGGTGTGAATGGGGAGCAGATGTGTTATTGCTCTCACTCTCTGATACTGGTCACTGGAAGTTCAACATGGCACCTCATGGCAAAGAACTCTCTGAGGATCTGAAAAAAAGAATTGTTGCTCTGCATAAAGATGTCATAGTCTATAAAAAGATTGCCACAAACCTGAAACTGAGCTGCAGCACGGTGGCCAAGACCATACAGCGCTTTGACAGGACAGGTTCCACTCAGAACAGGCCTCGCCATGGTTGACCAAACACGTTGAGTGCACAAGCTCAGCGTCATATCCAGAGTTTTTCTTTTGGAAATAGACATATGAGTGCTGCCAGCATTGCTGCAGAGGTTGATGGGGTGGGGGTCAGCCTGTCAGTGCTAAGACCATACGCCACACACTGCATCAAAGTGGTCTGCATGGCTGCATGGAAGCCTCTTCTAAGGATGATGCACAAGAAAGCCCGCAAACCGTTTTCTGAAGACAAGCAGACTAAGGAGGTGGATTACTGGAACCATGTCCTGTTGTCTGATGAGACCAAGATAAACTTATTGGGTTCAGATGGTGTCAAGCGTGTGTGGTGGCAACCAGATGAGGAGTACAAAGACAAGTTTGTCTTGCCTACAGTCAAGCATGGTGGTGGGAGTGTCATGGTTTGGGGCTGCATGAGTGCTGCCAGCACTGCGGAGGTACAGTTCATTGAGGGAACCATGAATGCCAACACGTACTGTGACATACTGAAGCTGAGCATGATCCCCTCTTTTTGGAGACTGGGCTGCAGGGCAGTATTCCAACATAACGACCCCAAACACACCTCCAAGACGACCACTGCCTTGCTAAAGTAGCTGAGGGTAAAGGTGATGGACTGGCCAAGCACGTCTCCAGACCTAAACCCTATTGAGCATCTGTGGGGCATCCTCAAGCGGAAGGTGGAGGAGTGCAAAGTCTCTAACATCCACCAGCTCCGTGATATCGTCATTGAGGAGTGGAAGAGGACTCCAATGGCAACCTGTGAAGCTCTGGTGAACTCCATGCCCAAGAGGGTTAAGGCAGTGCTGGAAAATAATGGTGGCCACACAAAATATTGATACTTTGGGCCCAATTTGGACATTTTCACTTAGGGGTGTACTCACTTTTGTTGCCAGCTGTTTAGACATTAATGGCTGTGTGTTGAGTTATTTTGAGGGGACAGCAAATTTACACTGTTATACAAGCTGTACACTCACTACTTTACATTGTAGCAAAGTGTCATTTCTTCAGTGTTGTCACAAGAAAAGATATAATAAAGTATTTACAAAAATGTGAGGGGTGTACTCACTTCTATGAGATACTGTATCTCTCTCTCTCTTTCTGTGTATGTGTGTGTGTGTATGTGTGTGTATATATACAGTTGTGTTCAAAAGTTTATCACCCAAGAAATCACCCAAATGGCCAAGATCAAAAGTTTACATACCCTGGAATGTTTGGCCTTGGTACAGACACACAAGGTGACACACACGGATTAAAATGCCAATTAGAGGTTAATGTCCCACATCTGTGGCTTTTTAAATTGCAATTAGTGTCAGTGTATAAATAGTCAATGAGTTTGTTAGCTCTGGAAGTACTGACTAGGCTAGATACTGAGCCATGGGGATCAGAAACGAACTGTTAAATGTCCTGCATAACAAGGTAATGGAACTTTATAAAGATGGAAAAGGACATAAAAAGATGTCCAAAGCCTTGAATATGCCAATCAGTACTGTTAAATCGCCTATTAAGAAGTGGAAAGTTCAGGGATCTCTTGATACCAAGACAAGGTCAGGTAAACCAAGAAAGATTGCAGCCACAACTGCCAGAAGAATTGTTCGGGATTGTTTCAGCATGGGCCCTGGCAAATTCTAGGAGGGCTTTTTTGTGCATGGGCTTTAGTTGAGGTTTCCTTCGTGGATGACAGCCATGCATGCCATTCCTCTGCAGTATGCGCCGTATTGTGTCACGGGAAACAATCACCCCATTTGGGCTTTTTACTTCTTTAGCTAACTGCAGTGAACTTTTATGGCAATTTTCTTCAACCCTTCTCATCAGAAGACACTCCTGTTGAGCTGTTAACTTATTTGGATGGCCTTGATGTCTCTGTGAAATGGTTGCAGTTCCATCTTTTTAAATTTTTCTATCACTTTTGCTACAGTCTTCTGACTGATGAGTAAAGCTGTGCTGATCTTCTTGTAGCCTTCACCTTTCTTGTGTGAATAAATTATTTTCTTTATCAAGCCTTATGACATTTCTCTTCCATGTGGTGCCATTGCTGACAGCATGAAATGGAAAGGGGTTTTCTTTAAGTAACACCCTTTTGTAATCAGCTGTCTGCTGAACATCTGTTTAATGAATAATTAGATTCCCCTGTAGCTGAATTCCTGTTAATTAGGATTTTTTTGTCTAAAATTTGGTTTTGCTCCTAAGACTTTCATTGGGGTGTATTTATTTTTGCAGCATGGCCTTGAATGCATTTGTTAGGAAAAATACTTTTTGTGTTCAAATTAACAAATCTTGTTTGCAATCAATGGCCCGCAGGGGTGAGGGTGTACTCATTTATGCTGAGCTGTGTGTGTGTGTATGTATGTATGTATGTATGTGTTTATGTGTATGTATATATATGTATGTATATATATATATATATATATATATATATATATATATATATATATACACATACACACACACATACACTACTTTTCATTTGTTTGTACCTTAATGTTTCTATTCCTCGACTCTGTTTACGGTGGTAAATGGAAGTATAGTGAAATGTCGGTCAAGCAGTATATCATGTTGCAGCCCTGAACATCCAAACCTCCTCAGTCTTTCCTACACTATTCCCTCAGAAATTTCCTCCTCCGCTGAAGATAGACTTCTCATTCCAAACCTTTTTAATTCCCTGCTCTTCATTTGCCATGTAACTGTCTCGTGAAAGCTGTATTTGCTGCTTCTTTGACAAGCTATGCAAATGCTCATCAAAATCTTTTATTACCTTTCACTGCTGGTATACTCCCACACAGAGGATACTTTTCAGAAAGGACGACGAAGTTCACTTCCTCACAAATCTACTTTACCATTATTTAAATATGTGGCCATCATTTATCAGTTAGGTTTTTTTGGTCACAGTTGAAAGTGTGCATAACATTTTCTGTAGTTGCTGCTCAGTAAGTTGATGTTTTCAAATCTGAAAATAAATAAAACTCTGCTATTTTGTAATGGCAGGCTTTTTTTAGGCAGATTTGCCAGGTTTTGCAGAATGGCTTGGACTATAGTATGAAAGTCATAGTGCAGGATGTGAACATCTGCTTGTGATGGGGAGGATGCTCCTTAGATGACTGTGGGCTGTGTCATTTTGGAAATCCTAAAGTGGATCTGCAGAAAGACTTCATGCTGTTGGAAAAAAATATATAGAGTATACTAAAATTTAATTTAAGGTTTTTCCTTGATTTTTAGAGAGTGGCTTCAGAGCCTTTTATAGTAGTGGTGCTCCGAAATGAAAATTCTGGTACTGAAACCTAAAATTTAGGATGTACTTGGCCGAAAACCAAAACGAACGGTTTCCATTTTTTTTAAAATTTAATTACTGTGGCTGGCAATTTTTTATTGAAGTCACTAGGGGGCGCTTTTGCATTGAAGTCAATGTGGACTCGACTTTGCAGGAAAATCTGAGACACGATTTTGAATTGAAGTTACTAGGGGGAGTTTTTGCATTGAAGTCAATGTGGACTCGACTTTGCATAAAAATCTGAGACGCGATTTTGCATTGAAGTCACTAGGGGCCGTTTTTGTTAACACTATTTTCGGCTGATTAGTTTTGGCCACCAATCTATTGGTGCATCCATATTTTATAGGTACTACATTTCCTTGAAATCTCTGGAGGCTGAATGCCCAGTGAATGCTTATATATAAAATAGCTTGCCTTATAGCAACTCTTTGTCATTGGCTTACGTTTGTTAGTTTGAGGGAATTTTAACTTTTTTTTTTTTATATCAACAGTACGTTGCTGCAAACCACTGTATACCACTTTCTCCATAGAATTCTAGAATGTAGCCAGTGCTCAGAGCAGCTCCCTATTTCACTTTTTCATCTCCATGTACATGTTGGCCCTTCAGTGCACAAAGATACTCAGTGCAACAGCAGACAGCTTCACTGTTGTATTGGTTTCGTAGGAGGTAAATGCATGAGAATAGTCAATCAATGGACTACAGCACACTAAAGGTCTATATGGGAAAAAGCCTCTAAAACCTAGACCGTTTATACAGTATATTTGAATTGCCATGTTTGGCTGATTGTGTATGGATAGTCATTCACGCTCTAAATTGATAATTTTTTTAGACAGATGTGTAAGGCTTTTCAAATGAAACTGTTATTATGAGAGTCCAAAAGACTTTTTTGTAAATGTCTGTACCACAGTAGGCAATAATTCTTTGAGGAAGTGTATAAAGTGAACCTGACCTGGCTTAGCTCAAAGGTAACAACTAGAGCGCAACCTAAAATGTAAGGACCCTTTGGCACCTTTGGACATCTGCGTTAGTCTTCAAATTGACCCAAGGGTCTCTGTGCCGCCCCTTGGATCATAGGCCCAGGCTGCACATCCAAGTCAAAATTAAGGCCATTCAGCTATCCAATGCCTTTTAAATTCTTTAGGAATTTTTAAGTATACCTTCAATATTTTTCTCAGGCTTTAATGCTTACTTTCATTTTTTTTTTTGTAGGTGACACAAAACTTCATACAGAACGAGGAAATATTACAGTAGGTATGCGTTTGACCTATTTTACTTTCTGGTAAAATTGCTTTCAGTGGTGTGTAATACAATACAAACTTTTAAACAAAATGTCCTCCTGCAGGCAGGAAACACACTGCACATATTGTATCAAATGCTCAGTGACATTTGTAAAGATGCCAGGATCGGATACAAATTAACCATTCATAGTAACAGTAATGTAAAACACATGCATGAACAGTGTCTTAAATTGACCATTCCTGTACTTTAATTGGGAAGCAGGTAAATTATTCTCCAAACTGCCTAAACTACAAACTACCTAAAACAAATAAACAAAATATTGAAACCAGAACAAACATTTAACCAAAATATAATATCTTGAGCTGCATAAACTTAGCATTAGCACAAATTGCTAATCGGCCAATCACATGGTAGCAACTCCATGCATTTAGGCATCTAGATGTGGTTAAGACGACTTGATGAAGTTCAAACTGAGCATCAGAATGAGGAAAAATGGGGATTTGTTACTTTGAATGTGGCACGGTTGTTGGTTCCTGACGGGCTAGTCTGAGTATTTGAAAAACTGCTGATCTACTGGGATTTTCACGCAAACCATCTCTAGGGTATACAGAGAATTGTTTGAAAAAGAGAAAATATTCAATGAGCGGCAGTTGTGTGGACAAAAATGCCTTGTTGATGTCAGAGGAGAATGGGCAGACTGGTTCAAAATGATAGAAAGGCAATAATAACTCAAATAACCACTTGTTACAACCAAGGTATGCAGAATACCATCTCTGAAGGCACAACACGTCAAACCTTGAAGCAGATGGGCTACAGCAGCAAAATACCACACCAGATGCCACTCCTGTCAGCTAAGAACAGGAAAACGGAGGCTACAATTTGCACAGGCTCACCAAAATTGAACAATAGAAATTTGGAAAAATGTTACCTGGTCTGATGAGTCTCGATTTCAGCTGCTACATTGAGATGGTAGGGTCAGTTTTTGGCCTAAACAACATGAAATCATGGATCCATCCTGCCTTGTATCAACAGTTCAGGCTGGTGGTGTGATGCTGTGGGGGATATTTTCTTGGCACACTTTGGGCCCCTTAGTACCAAATGAGTATCGTTTAACCACTTTCCTACCGGGCACTTATACCCCTTCATGCCCAGGCCAGTTTTCAGCGCTGTCGCACTTTGAGTAACAATTGCGCGGTCATGCAACATTGTACCCATATTAAATTTTTATCATTTTTTTTTCACACAAATAGAGCTTTTTTTTGGTGGTATTTAATTGCTACTGGGTGTTTTATTTTTTGCGCTATAAATAAAAAAGAGCAATAAATTTAAAGAGCAAAAAATTTAAAGAAAAAAAAAGGTTTTCTTTGTTTCGATCATAAAATTTTGCACACAGGTAATTTTTTCTCCTTTACTGATGTACAGTGATGAGGCTGCACTGATGGGCTCTGATAGGCAGCACTGATGGGCACTGATGAGGTGGTACGGATAGGCGGCACTCATGGCCGCTGATGAGGTGGCACGGATAGGCAGCACTGATGGGCGCTAATAAGCAGCACTGATATGCAATAATGTTGGGCACTGACTGGCGGCAGAGCTGTGTACTGACTGGCGGCACTGGTGAGCACAGGTGGGTGGCACTGGGCACAGGTGGATGGCACTGCTGGGTACGTATGGGTGGCACAGGTGGGCGACACTGCTGGGCACCTATCATCAGGGCACTGATCATCTGTGCCGATTCGTCCTCTGATAATTGATGGTTATCGGGAGTACTTTTGCATGAGGAAAGTGCAGCAATAACTGGCAACTGCATTTACTGGTGATCTGCTGTGTCATTGGACATGGCTGTAAACGTGGTAAAAAGGCCACTGTGATTGGCATTTTATCACATCACGCGATCAGCTGTGTCCATATGGTGTACGGGAGGGTGTGTTCTGGCAGTACGTCATACGTCGACCTCCCAGGACTGGACAACCGCGCTGTAGCCGTCATTCAGCTATAGCGCTGTTGCCAAGTGGTTAATCTCCATGATGTACCGGAGTATTGTTGCTGACCATGTCCATCCCTTTATGACTACAGTGTAGCCATCCTCTGATGGCTACTTCCTGCAGGATAATGCACCATGTGACAAAGCTCAAATTATCTCAAACTGATTTCTTGAACATGGCAATGAGTTCACGGTGTGACGATCGTGCGTCAGACCCCTGACTTTCTCACCAAACTTGTGACCAAAGGACTAGCCAATCTGAAACCGCGATGTCACGTGCGTAACAATGCCACGCCCAGCTGCACCCTGCACAACGATTTTCCAGCTCACTGGACCACAAATCGATGTACCGGCAGCCTGGGAGCGATTGTCACTGGGTCAGGTAATTACGCAATTAACCCTTCACACTGCCACCACCTCCTTTTTGTACAGAGAAAGAGGAAACTCGGCAATATCAGCAATAACACTATGATGGTTGAGATAATCATCTGTATAGCACTGTCACCGCAGACAGGTTATACAGAGGGTTAAACAAACACAGTAGCGCTCTTTTAGAGGCAGGAATTCCTAAATTGCATTAAGGAGCTTTAGAAACAGTTAAACACTTTCAGAAAGAAAGATTTATTACTAAAAGGTCAAAAGGGTGCAATAAAAATATTTACATAAAAAAGATGTAACCAATATATATATATATATAAATATACAGAGAGCAAGAGCACAGCAAAGAGATAACAGAGAGAAGTTAGAGGGTTAAAGTACTTGCCAAAGTCCTGGATTAAGCAGATCAAGTTTCAGAGCAAAAGGGCACGCTCTCCCAAGGTGGTTCTGATGTTAAAAGGGAGAATTCTTCAACTTCCTTCTCTTAGGCCTGACAGCCCATTTTGTAGCCCCTCAGCAGGGGGTGTCTCTGAAGCCAAGGACCAATGCCTCATTTAGGGAGGGATTGTCTGTGCGGAGACCCAAACTAGATCCAAAATCTCTCGTAACTCATATTTTGGCTCATAACTTTTCCTAGGCACAAGTACCATTCCACCAGCGGGAAGATTAGTATGCAGACGCATCTGAGGAACGGTTACATATGAGATATGAAATACATACTTGGAGGGTTCAAGAGATGTAATTTTCTGCTTTCCTAGGTATTCCAGTCAGGGAGTGTGACCTATCAAACGATTTGTCTAATCGTGGGCCATCTGAAGATAGGCCTGGTTTTTATGTAAGTCTCTCATATTCCAAGATATGAGACATAGGGGAAAAATGGATTTTAAAAGTGTTATCTAGTTCCTTACTCCTCTAGAATGTCTTTGAACTCAGGGGAAGGCTTGGGTTATCTTTTTACGAGGTGCCAGATTACTCAGCTTCCCAGCCCGCCCGGCACCCAGCTCAAAAATGGTTTATAGCTCGGAGCTCCCTGCTGTGCCCTGGCCAGCCTGTGACACTCCAAACACACACACACCGACCATATGTCACTGTGACTCTCAGGGAGAGGGGAGAATGAGGGGAGAAATGTTTGTACAAGATGGATGACCCTTTGCCAAAATGGAGGTTGGAGCCAAAATGGTTGAACCGCGTCCATCTCTGTGGCATGATTGCGACACATGGTACTCCAGTGGCCTTCACAGTCACCAGATCTCAATCCAATAGAGCACCTTTGAGATGTGTTGAAATGGAGGATTTGCATCATGGATGTGCAGCGGACAAATCTGCAGCAACTGCATGATGCTATCATGTCAATATGAACCAAAATTTCTGAGAAATGTATCCAACACCTTGTTGATTCTATACCAGAAGAATTAAGGCAGTTCTGAAAGCAAAAGGGGGTTCAACCCAGTAACTAGCAAGGTGTACCTAATAAAGTGGCCTGTGTGTTTATGTATTTATTTATATATTGTGTGTCTATAATCTACCACCTCAAAAAAATTAAAGGAACACTTTTTTAATCAGAGTATAGCATCAAGCCAATTAAACTCCTAGGATATTGATCTGGTCAGTTAAGTAGCAGAGGGGGTTATTAATCCATTTCAGCTGCATTGGTGTTAATAAAATTAATAACAGGTGCACTAGATGGGCAACAATGAGATGACCCCAAAACAGGAATGGTTTTACAGGTGGAGGCCACTGATATTTCTTTCCCTACTCATCTTTCTGACTGTTTTTCACTAGTTTTGCATTAGGCTAGGGTCAGTGGCACAACTGGTAGCACGAGGCGATAAAGGGCCCCTACAGAGGTTGCAAAGGTAGTCCAACTCCTCCAGGATGGCACATCAATACGTGCCATTGCCAGAAGTTTTGCTGTGTCTCCCAGCACAGTGTCAAGAGCATGGAGGAGATTCCAGGACACAGGCAAGTTACTCTAGGAGAGCTGGACAGGGTTGTAGAAGGTCCTTAACCCGTCAACAGGACCGGTATCTGCTTCTTTGTGCAAGGAGGAACAGGATGAGCACTGCCAGAGCCCTACAAAATGACCTCCAGCAGGCCACTGGTATAAATGTCTCTGACCAAATAATTAGAAAAAGACTTCATGAGGGTGGCCTGAGAGCTCACTGCCCAGCACCATAGAGCTCAAATGGCATTTGCCATTGAACACCAGAATTGGCATGTCCGCCACTGGTGCCCTATGCTTTTCACAGATGAGCTCAGGTTCACCCTGAGCACATGTGACAGATGTGAAAGGGTCTGGTGAAACCATGGAGAACGTTATGCTGCCTGCAACATCGTACAGCATGACTGTTTTGGTGGTGGGTCAGTGATGGTCTGGGGAGGCATATCCATGGAGGGACGCACAGACCTCTCCAGGCTAGACAATTGCACCCTGACTGCCATTAGGTATCAGGATGAAATCCTTGGAAACATTGTAAGACCCTTCGCTGGTGCAGTGGGTCCTGGTGTATGACAATGCCTGACCTCATGTGGCGAGAGTATGTAGGCAGTTCCTGGAGGATGAAGGAATTGATACTGTTGAATGGCCCCCACTCTCGCCTGACCTAAATCCAATAGAACATCTCTGAGATATCATGTTTCGGTCCATCCGACGACGCCCTGTCGAGGAGCTCAATGATGCCCTGGTCCAGATCTGGGAGGAAATACCCCAGGGCACCATCTGTCAGCTTATTAGGAGCATGCCCCGACATTGTCAGGTATGCATACAAGCACGTGGGGGCCAAACAAACTGAGTACCATGTTGATTTGCTGCAAGGAAATTTCAGCAAAATGGACTAGCCTGCTGCATCATTTTTTCACTTAGATTTTTGGGGTGTCTTTGAATTCAGTCCTATGTAGGTTGATAAATTTCATTTCCATCAAACGATGGGGCATTCTTACGTTCCTAACACATTACCCAGTCCATATCAGGATATCCAGCATGATCATTTTTCCCCATTGAGATCTGATGTGTTTTCAAAGTGTTCCTTTAATTTTTTTGAGCATTGTATTTAGTTTAAAGTAGAACTATAGGCAAAGATTCTTTTCATTTTTGATAAAGTACGGGAGGGTTATAACCCCTGTAAAGTTTCTTTTTGTCATCTTTGTCCCATTGGAGAGATGTAGCTTCACTTCCTGTCTCATAGCCAAACAGAAAGTGAGAGGAAATCTCTGAAAATTTAAGGGAATCTCTTGGGGACCCCCAGATCACCAGAACCACTGTCCCAATTGAAAAATTTCCCATCTATGACTTTTCTGGGGACAACCCAAAATATGGGATTTACTTTCACTTTCACTTTCAATGATAATGATAAACAGGAGAAATAGAAAATTCTCCCTAACTGGGACACGTACAACACAATAAAAACTGACAAGGGTTCCAATCCCTCTCCACTCTACAAAGTTTTGCCTTTAGTTATACCTAAAAGCCGGTGGCAGGATTTTTCAACATCTTTCGGGTGTGTCATATTCCTGGGTCCACCTGCTTACCACTTTGTAAACGTAAATGTTTGAATATAGATTTTATAATGGAATAATACAGTAACCAGTGTCCTTTTAATGTGGGCAAAAAAAAAAACGCAGAACTTGCTGGAAACCATTTCACTTTTTTTTTTTTTGTACATTTCAGATTCCTCAGATGGATGTTTAATGGCTTCTACAAAACATGGAACAATAGATGTATATGTCAGTCAAGCTGGTAAAGTGCATCTCAAATCTGACAAAGGTAAGTATTATTTGCACACGGTAAAATGCACTTTTTAGATCTGACGGGTAACTAAAACCCTGTACAATAAAATGGTGGCAGTTGCATTGTTGTTGGCACATTACTGTACATGTAGAGATAATTTGGTGGATTTACCACCGATGCACTTCTACAACAAAGATGAGAGTTCAGTATAAAAAGGAAAACAAACACAATATAGTCTATGTACATGTCAGTGCTGCCACAGGCATAGTACCTAAAGTGTTACTAAACCCAGGTCCCTGCATTCACTATATCTGGTCTCCCACAGTACACAGAACATGGAAACGCAATTATTTTAGTAAATATAAACTGCTAAATACCTTTTCTAATCGGCAGTTAAAGCAGTCTTGTGACTTCTATTAGTGTTTAGCAGAGCATTGGTTAAAGCTTGTAGGAGGAGTTTTCATTCTCCCCTGATTGTCCGATGAGGGTGCATAACCCCTGACCCTCTGTCTGGACAGCGCTTATTGGCTCTGTGCTGATTACAAGCACTCTCCCAAGGAAAAAAAAAACTAGCAATACACACCAAACTTAGCATGTGCAGCTTGCCCCCAAGGCTCTGTTCTATTAGCAGATGTATTGGGGAAAGAAGAAGAGAAGACAGCATCAAACATTGTTTTTACACAATGCAGAGGATTAATCCCTTAGGTGCTACAGTGAGTATAACCAGCATGATTTACAGCATATACAGACTGATTTTACTGTTGTGGTTTTAGTATCACTTTAACCACTTGCCTACCAGGTGCCGATCAGTCCTCTGAGGATTGCCAGTTATCGGCAGCAGTTTCCGTAGCCGATAACCAGCAACTGCATTTACCGGTGATCTGCTGTTTCATTGGACACGGCTGATCACGTGGTAAAAGGTCACTGTGATTGGCCTTTTACCACATCATGTGATCAGCTGTGTGCGTAGGACACAGCGATCACGGAGATCGCCGGGCGCGTAGGAGGGCGTATTCTGGGAGGAGGGCATCTGAAGCCCTCCCAGAACTGTCCGGCTGCGGGGAAGCCGTCATTCAGCTATCTGTGGTCGGCAAGTGGTTAAGTCTGAAGCAGCAAAAGATTTAATGGGCTCATTATTATTATAATACAGGACTTGTATAACCCCAACAGTTTATGCAGCACTTTACAACATAAGGGCAGACAGTACAATTACAATACAAATGAATACAGGAGGATTCAGAGCTCATTAAAGCTTAAAATCTAAGGGGGAGGGTTGAGAGATACAAAAGGTAATAACTGTGGGGGATGGGCTGATGGATAGAATACATGTACAGTTGTTAGGTGGGGGCAGGATAGGCCTCTCTGAAGAGATGAGTTTTCAGGGATCGTCTAAAAGTGGACAGAGATGTAGATAGCGGTACATATTGGGGAAGGGAGTTCCAGAGGATGGGAGCAGCTCTGGAGAAATCCTGGAGGTGACAAGGGCGCTAGAGAGCAGGAGATCTTGGGAGAAATGAAGAGAATGATGTGGTTGCCATTTTGAGTCCAGGTTAGTGATGTAACTAGAGGCTGAGTTGGGGATGACTTTATAAGTTGTATCTTTTCCTCAGTAGAGGAGAAGGCCAAACACTGTAACATGTAATTCATAAAACATACTCTTGGGGTACATATGCAAAGTATTATATATACACTATATTGCCAAACGTATTGGGACACTCCTCCAAATCTTTGGATTCAAGTGTTCCAATCACCTCCATGGCCACAGGTGTATAAAATCAAGCACCTAGGCATGCAGACTGCTTCTACAAACATTTGTCTATCTGTGAAATTTCCTTGCTACTAAATATTCCACGGTCCACTGTTGGTGGTATTATAACAAAGTGGAAGCAACTGGGAACAACAGCAATTCCGCTTCGAAGTGGCAGGCAACATAAAATGACAGAGCGGGGTCAGCGCATGCTGAAGCACACAGTGCACAGAAGTCGCCAACTGTCAATAGCTGAAGACCTCCAAACTTCATGTGGCCTTCATATTAGCACAGCAGTGTGTAGAGAGCTTCAAGGAATGGGTTTCCATGGCCGAACAGCTGCATCCAAGTCTTACATCACCAAGTGCAATGCAGAGCGTCAGATGCAGTGGTGAAAAGCACGCCGCCAGTGGACTCTAGAGCAGTGGAGACATGTTCTCTGGAGTGACGAGTCACGCTTTCCTGTCTGGCAATCCAGTGGACGTGTCTGGGTTTGGCGGTTGCCAGGAGAACGGTACTTGCTTGACTGCGACCTGCCAAGTGTAAAGTTTGGGGGAGGGGGGGTTATGGTGTGGGGTTGCTTTTCAGGGGTTGGAGTTGGCCCCTTAGTTCCAGTGAAGGGAACTCTTAAGGCGTCAGCATACCAAGATATTTTGGACAGTTTCATGCTCCCAACTTTGTGAGAACAGTTTGGGGATGGCCCCTTCCTGTTCTAACATGACTGTGCACTAGTGCAGGAAGCAAGGTCCATAAAGACATGGATGAGTAAACAACATGGTTGTTAAGGAACGATGTCCACCGCAACCTTACCAACCGGTGTTTCATCAGTGGACGGACGAGTGAGCGTCACCCCTTCCCCCAAACCATACCAGGCCACATGCACCTTGTCCCCATGTGCTCTGTGTGGGCTTTTGGACTTCTGCCTGTCACGAAGACAGACCATACTGGAGGGATATCCAGGAAGGTGGTGCCATTACTGTCCGTGGGGAGTATTACAAGGCCTTTATTGCTATAACTTAGGGTACATGGGAACTAAACCTTTCATAACACAGGAGACTACATTAATTCTTGTGGGAAACCACATATCATCTGATGTTGACAATATACTGTATAAAGCAGAAGAAAAGTACACGATTTACTGGATTGATTTTATCGATTGGTGAGGCCTTTCTCAACCTTTTTAACTCAGACTAGGAATCCACATGTAGGGGATAAAGCGGAAACAAATATGGCCACCGGCCTCCACGCGGCTCAGACGGCATGATGTCACCGGTGGAGCCTAGCCGGTGACGTCACGCCGTCCGAGCCGCGCGGAGGTCGGCGGCCATATTTGTTTCCTCTTTATCCCCTACATGTGGATTCCTAGTCTGATGCTCTATGCCTTATTTGGTGGGTTCCTTACTGGATATCTGAGAATTCACTACACATGGATGATAACCCCCTGCTGGATGAAGTACCACAGTTGGTATAGATGATATGCTGATCACCTGTCGGGCTGCTGGTTTGCCAGATGATCTCCAGATTCCTTCCCTTCCAGTTTCAGAGTACCAGGAGTGCTCTGATAACTCAAACGCGCAATTGTGTGCGCTATCTGGTTAGTGCATAATATACACCCACCTAAGAGCACGAGAATCACTGATACTTCACCTTGTATTGGAACGTTCATCATCACGTCGCGGGATGTGATAGCATACTTAATTAGTCACTATATGCACTTTATAGTGTCACTGATATAGACTCTTATTTATTACTGTCATTTTATTATTGACTAATACACCTTACATTTATGTTTATTAGTTCAATACCCTATACTTAGCGCTGCATTTTTTATATTATGTTATTGAGAAGGTTTAAGGTTGTACCTTTATGCTAGCTGCTCATTAACTTGTACAAGCGCTCGTAATAACCTCTCTGTTTAGTCTTCGATCTGAGCTTACGAGGGTCCATGCTTTGTTTACATTTGCATCTTTCCTTGGCATTGTTGAAAGCCCACAGCCTGCGTCATTGTGAACATCTTCCCGCCCCTCCTTAAACCGCCTATGCCATTCAAAAACACGATTTCTCCATGATGACCATTGCACTTTTGCCAATTTTTATGCAAAATGTGATGTTAATCTGCTGTTCCAGATACCTGTCACTCATTTTCCACCAACAGAGCAACACACACACGTTATTTCTTCTACTACTCCATAAAGACTGAGTCAACCGGTCTGGTGACCCAGGTGAGTGCAAATAGAACATGCCAGAACACAATGATTGTGCGACTCACCACCATAATTACACTGCGGGCATTCCGGGAATTAAATTATCACGCCTTGTACATTAGTGTGATGGTCACATAGACGAATGCGCCTTACTGTAGTTTTATTTGTAGTCATTGGGAAGATTCCTCTCCTTACAGATGGCTAAAAAGATCATTGTTCATAGTGGTTACTCATCTGCGAGGCAGACGTTGCTCATTGTTCAAGGAACCCCCTAGCAACCTCTGAAGGAACCCTGGTTGAGAAAGGCTGGGTTGATGTGTTGCAGGCAGTCCAAAAGGATAACATTTTACTTAACGTCATAATAAAGCTAATTGTCTAATCTATCTGATCTGTCTATATCTATAATTTTGTCTAAGGTTTATGTTAATTTTTACTTCCATTGCCATTTGTAGGAAGTATTAAGTTGAAAATACCTGCAAACCTTGAGGCGTACTTACAGCTGGTAGGAGCCAGAGTGAATGTTAGCCCTGAGGTTAAATTACAGGAAATCGAGAACACTTCCACAGAGGGCCAAACAATTTTAAAAGGTAAATATGCTACATACATGATTTAAATGGTGATCACATAAATTACTGTAGCTCCTCTAGTTTCAAATTGCTTTTGCTGTATAGTTTTGGAATAATGGCTCAGTGCTTGAATGGAGCTTATCTATATCTGAGTGCCACAAACTGAAAATGCTATTTAATTTGTTTTTCATATTCAAAGCAAACTCACCCATCCATCAATGTCCCCATGCTTTATTATGAGAAATCACTTTGAAAAACACCCCCCTAACATTTCCAACCACAGCCATCTTGAATAAGGGCAGATGATTCATGTGGCATTTACTTCCAGGAACTCCTATTCCCTTAGCTCAGGCATGCATGCAGGAGGGTGTGCTTAGCTGAGAAAACCCATCCTCCGGATAAAATGAAAAAATGCCCATGTAGATTCCTGGAAAGTATTCCGTGTTGATTGAGGGAGCTTAGTTCTGATAATTGTCAAGTGTTTCTGTCTATTTCCCCATACAAGTCACTGTGAATGTAAAGGTAACTCAGCAGCCGCTTCAAGTGTATCTAAACCCAAGGAGTACCATTTAATATATTGCAGATTACCAGGTTTTAGATGTGGTTGGTGGTTTCCTGTGGTAGGGTGACAGCACTCACTCTGCATCTTTGGAGCAATATTATCATCCTAGGCCAAGAAGTGTATTAAAACTACAAAACACCTCCTGCTTGCTTCATCTCCACAGCATTGGGGGGGGGGGGGGTTATTCTGTAGGCCACAATGGTGAACCTGGGCAGACCTAACAATGCAGCTTGAGATAACCTCACAGAGTATGCAGGATAGCACTAGAGTTCTGTCAGGTTTATCAGATAATTTTGCAGTTGTCAAACAGTTATCATTTACATTCTTATGAGTCTCAAGCCCATGCACATGGTTCCTACACTTTTTTGTTAACCATCCAGTGTAGTAGGTGTAAACATGACTGTTTCTTTGACTAACAATCTGTCTGCATGATGTGGATTTCAAACCATTAAAGTCCATGTAAAGTGAACCTGTGAGGATACAAATGTAGGAACCACCACTGTACACTTTTTTCTTTAACAGCCCCATAGTAATCATCTTTTTTTTTTAAAAAATGGTGTCTCGAGTTAATCGCCGTTCACATTTAGGTCTTCAACTGTCCAGGGGGAGCACAGATGTTACATCCTGGAGTGTGCAGTCAGCCTGTTGAAGTCAATGACAGATGACCAGCTGCACAGATCTCCATGCTCATCCTCGAGTGCACATCTGTGCAGGTCCAATGTATGGATCAAGATGTAGACAGATGGCATACTGATCATTGCATTGAACCTGCACAGATGTGCACTCGAGGATGCACGTGGAAGTCTGTACAGCCAGCACCTGTCATTGATTTCAGTAAGCTGCGTTCATGGTCCTGCACACAGCCATATGGATGTATAGTGTATTCAGTTCATACCTACACTTTGGTTCTTTTTTGCAAGTTGTGTTCAGTGTTTGGGCCACTGAAAATTGCAATTTAATTGCTCCCTCTAGTAGGTCTTCCTTCCCGCAGACCATGCATAATATTCCAGATAATCTAGTCTATCACTGTGCTTTATTTTCAGCAACAATGAATTTGATGAATGAAACACAGAGATGGATTGAAGCAGAAGCCAGGAAAGGCACAGTGTACTTGAAGCTCCAGGACTGGCTGCAATCACTAAAACTCCATACAACATGAGATTTCTACAAAATACTGGACCTTACTGGAGTATAACTGGATCAGTCAGCTTACATAGTACCTAAGTCAAATGTAAAATGCAGAATAAGCATTTTTAAATTGCGGTGTTTCCTCTCTCCATTTTGTATATACAGTAGGAAAGGTGGGTATTGATCTTCTTGTATGTTACTATACAAAAAGGCAAATTCAGGAGAGCTCGTTTGTGTGTGCTGGTTATAGTATGTTTTGTATGGATGAGGAATTATGTTTACTGACCTGTGATTTAGAGTCTTTGATTTTAGATTAAACTGGAGTGTGTGTTTGAAGGCACTTTTATGTGAAATCCTGGGAAGTTATCCCAAAATCATGAAGCAGCTTTAAGAAGACATTGTCTGATGCACTGTGCCTTGCAACAGCTATATGGACAAGTCTTGTCTTCCTTGTAGAGCTCAGGGGGTGACTTCTTTTGATCAGCATTGTATCCTGGGAATGCCTATAGTACATTGTATGGTAATCCTGGAGACCAAAGTGTCATAGGAAGAAGGACAGTATCTTCCAGAAAGAAAAAGCCATTCACTTACATCCAAGCTGAAGAGACTAACAATGCTGTGGTTTTAAATGTAGTGTCTGTTCACATTTATAGGTCACAGATTGCGAAAATGGTTTATACTTGTGCCTTGTCTAGTGTTTATGAATACAACTTGAACTTTGTATTGTCAGCAAAACTTTGTTGTGAAAAGGAGTCTGTACAGCGGCCGTTCTTGAAAGCCTCATATCTGGACGGAATTTTGGAATAGGCACAATATTTTGCCTAATGAAATACGCTACTGAGATGGTTGCTGGCCATTAGTATCGACTTGTAAAAGCATGTGAGTTTGTGGCCCACACATATTGAGGTGAACAGCACTGGGCTAGCTAAGAAATGATTAGCATTTCTAATGCTGACATTACAAATCTCTATGTTCTATCCTGTGGGATACCTGGATTTGTTTTTATAAGCATTTTTCTAATTATTTTACACTGTCCTTTTATTAGAATGTGCATACTGTTTATCAGAGTAACGGTTAACCTTTCTGTAACCAAGTTTGTTCCAACTTGTGCCCATGTAAGAAATAAGCAATGTATTAGAAGACACTGCACTTTACAATAAAAATGGAATTAGAGTACCGTTCTGTGCCTCATTTTATTATTTCAGTTTTGCAGATAAAATTAAAAGTTTAAAGAATGTATACACAGTTATTAAATAGTCTGAAAAGCAAATCCAGATGGTAATGTAGGGGGGGAATATGAAAAGGTAACTTACTCCTGGTAATGAAGAAATGTAGGCCACACCGTTAACTTGCTTGGCTTTAGTAAACTTTTTCCATCCTGCCTAATACAGGCTCCTCCCCCAATGCATTTTCCTGTGGTATTATAACAGGGACTAGGAGATAGTGAGAGGTTGGAACATTTATAAATTAGTGGACATGCATCATTGGTCTATTCATTTTAGGCCTTGTTCACACCATACATGCAGAAAAAATGGTGGAAACTGACACACAGATTTCACTTGCAGAGACATCAGTTTTCATACACGCTTCAATGAGTTTTATACACAGCGCAGAAAAAAAATCCATACATGATACTAGTGTTGTGTGTCACATAGACAACAATTGTTTTTGTTGTGCCCTTGCAAAACTTGTGCTGAAAAACTGACGTCTCTGCACCATGGTGTGAATGAGACCTAAATTTACAACGTCTCTCATTACTCTAATTGATAAAAACATCTTCCGCTGGTACAATCTTCACGATTTGTAACCCTCAAAACACTTAAAAACATCAAATACAAGGCAAGATATGTAATGTGGTGGTACTAAAAGTTTTTTTTATGGTAGCCAAAATATATTTTCATTTTTTGTCTTTAACAGCTAAAATCACCTTTTCCAGAAAATAGCCAATGCAGTTAAGAGGCCCAGTAGATAATAATAAAAAAACTGTGCAGCTTTGGTAAATGTTCATTCATTTTTTTATTTCATACCTGTAGGCCATTTAGGTCCCCACAGAAGCCTGGCCTAAAAACCACCATGTTACTAGAACAGGAGAACTGTTGGTCTTTGCTTCAGTAATGCTGTGAGTGCGCACCCAACACATTTTTCACGTTCTGGCAAGTTGGACGATGGCAGTTGCTAACTGGGAGTTTTTAGACCAGATTTCTGGGGGGGCTCAAATGGCCTACAGGTATGAAAACAATTAATGAACATTTGGCAAAGCTGAAGAATTTTTAAAAGATCTACTGGAGCCCTTTGACTGCATAGACTATTTTCTGGAAAAGGTGAACTTCGCCTTTAACCTCCCTGGCGGTATGATCATGTCAGGAATTTTGTGCTGAAAGCGGTACCATTTTTTTGCATGGAAATATGTAGTTTTTAATTGTAGGCTGTAATTTTTAGGAATAACTCACTGAAATCTATCCGAAAAAGAGTCTATTAAACATTCCGGATATGATAAAACTTGAAACACGAAATCATAAATTATAATTTAATAAATAATCATAAAAAATAATAATATAATAATAAATTTAATTCAATAATATAATCAAACCAAAAACACTGAAATTTGAAATACAGAGGCAAATTCGCACATCGCTGAGCAAAGTCGCAAAATCGTTTTCAGTGTCTGATGACGAATTTCCCTACAAATCATCACTCAATTCTGCAAGTGGTTCTGATTTACTATCGCTTTTCTAAAACCACTTTTGACGTAAAGGGATGCTTTTTGGCCGCCATGGACTTTTCTAGGTTTCCAGGCTGAAAGAACAGTCAAAATGCAGGCAGGGCACAGGACAAAGCAGTAGGGACAAAATGTATGTGAAATGCAGTGAAAAAGCAATGACAGCAAAAATGTCATTTTTTAAAAATTTCAAATTTCCCGCTGGTTCCACCGCCCGAACGTTCCGACGTCACGGGGACCGGAACACGGAAGCCAGATGCCGGCATCCGCCGGAGGAGATGGACGGGGACGCTGCAGGGGACCCATCGTGGGAGCGAAGGACAAGGTAAGTGCTGCAGGGACCCCTAGAGAACGCTGCATGGTAAGCCCGAGTGTAGCTCGGGGTTACCGTTCTTGGTATAGAAATTCTACCCCGAGCTACACTCGGGAACACCGCCAAGGAGGTTAATGAATATATATTCAGAATGTTTGTCCTATGGTTAGGAGACTGTAAAACTTGATGGGCTGTGTGGCGGAAGTGAATGGTGCAACAAACAGCTGCTGCCAGTCAGACTGTACATATAAATGGCAGGTAAAGGCTGTACTCAATTATACCCGAGTCTGAGCAGCTACATGTGTACAGGGCTATATTCACTTTTCTGCATTCAAAAAGGCACTTGTCACTGCTGGCAGAGAAAAACATGGCCATGTTATGCACTGTCCTGCCATTTGCAGCTATGTGCATGAAGACTAAATAATCAAAAACCTGCTTTTTTTCAGTGTTAAAACTACTTGTAATATTTTTAGCATAGTATAAACAAACCAGTATGTAACTCAGTGTGTTTCCAATTATGCAGCCAAATTGGGATAATACCTACTGTATATTTGTTACATGTTCCCAATAACATGGCATAACTTAAAATAAAATTACATTTTCTGGTTACCCTTTAAATTCTATGCACACACTGCGTCTGAAAAAATACCAGAACCTCTGACAAAAAAACCTGCATAAAAATGCTGATAGTGCAGTATGAGGCACTATCAGCATTTTTATGCAGGTTTTTTTGTCAAAGAGTTGAGAGTTTATGGGCAATTGCTTTTTTTTAAGCATTTTTTCCCAAAACATTCCCATAGTCTCATTTTTCACTATAATCAATGTACACATGAAAACACTGAACACTCCTAAAATAATATGACCGAATACGGCCCTTTTCACACAGGCGGATTCTGTCGAGCAGATCCACCTGCTCAGCGGGGGATCTGTCCACTGATCCCCGCTGAGCAGGTGGATGACAGGTCCATGTCTGTTCCGCTTAAGTAGAGCAGACACGGACCCAGCCCACTATTCTCTATGGGGCAGTCAGATGTACATGGACCTCATGTTTCTTTACATCTGTCATCTGATCCTATCCACTAGATGTTTTTAGCGGATCGTATGCAGGTGGGTGTAAACGGACACATGTCTGTTCACATTCGCCTCCCCATAGAGAACAATGGATGGTCCGATCGGGTCCACCTGAAAAACAGACAGATGGACCCGATCAGTCCGCTCATGTGAAAGGGCCCCAAGTGTGTACACCCTCTTATAGGTAGACATTTGGCTGTATTCAAAATTAACCAATCAAAGTGATTCTGGTTAAGCCTATATAAAGTTCAGCTGTTCTAGTAGGATTTTTTTTTTTTTTTTACATTTTTCTCTTACAGCAAAAGCCATGGTCTGCAAAGAGCTTACAAAGCATCAGAGGGATCTGATTGTTGGAATGTAACAGGAAACGGGTACAAAAAGATTTACAAGGCATTAGATATACCATGGAACACAGTGAAGACAGTCATCAACAAGGGGAGAAATTATGGCATAACAGCAACATTACCAAGAACTGGGTGTTTCTTCAAAATTGATGAAAAATATGCCAGGAAGCTGCCATGAGACCTGCAGCAACATTAAAGGAGCTGCAGGCATATCTCGTATGTACTGGTTGTGTGATATGTGACAACAATCTCCCGTATTCTTCATACAGTATGTCTAGGCTGTAGGGTAGAGTGGCAAGACAGAAGCCTTTCCTTACATTTTGCAAAAACCTAAATTAAGTCTGCCAAAAGCACCATCATACCCACAATGAAGCATGGTGGTACCAGCATTATGCTTTGGGGCAGTATTTCTTCAACGGGAACTGGGGCTTTAGTCAAGGTGAAGGGAATTTTGGCACAAAACCTTCAGTCCTCTGCTAAAAAGCTTAAGATGAAGAGGAATTTCACTTTTCAGCATGACAACGACCCAAAGCATGCCTCCAAATCAATAAAAGAATGGCATCACCCAGAGAGGATCAAAGTTTTGGAAAGGCCTGGCCAGAGAACAGATCGTAATATAACTGAAAATCTATGGGATGACCTGAAAAGGGCTGAGAAAAGGAGATGCCCTCTAATGCTGACAAATTTGGAGCATTTTGCAAGGAAGAGTGGGCAATGATTCCCAAGCCAGGATGTGCCATGCTGATAGACTTCTACCCCAAAAGACTGAATGCTGTGATAAAATCAAATGGTGTTTCAACAAAGTATTAGTTTAAGGGTGTGCATAATTAAGCAACCATGTTATTGTAATTTTTTTTATTTTTTAATTCAACCCCCCTTTAAAGATTTCACTTTTTGTTTGAATTGTACATATTATACAGTAGGTTACATTAAAGGTGGAAAAAAATTCTGAAGTGATTTGTCTGATTTTGTTACATCTAAAAAAAAAACTGGCATTTGTACAGGGGTGTCCAAACTTTTTTTTTAATGCATTCTTTATAATTTTCAAAGTTTACAACTAGATGTTTATATCAGCTGTAAATGTCTTTTAATTCTTTGGCTTCTAAGGATTCCATATTTCATACATAATGATTCCATGGGTTTTCTAAAAGGTTTGCCACTAAATAATGCTTTAATGCTGCTCCAAGGACGCGGATGATGAAATGGGCGTACAGAATATTAGGCGTACTCCTTTCCCAACAGTATGAGAGTTGCACTCAGAAACAATATTACAACAAATAAGGTACTTGTTAAATTGACAAATATTCATTAATGTTCTTATTACATATTCAGAAAATGCCATGAGTCCACTGAAGATGATTTATACATCCATTGATTCATCAATCATATCTGTTTCCTCCAGATGTGACATGCCATTGAACAGGTTACCATGACGATCATAGCCAAACCAGGGTGGAGGATCATCTGAACTATACTCAACATTTTGATACTTTGATTCAATCTTCAGAACAACAGCCCTGTAAAATAATATTGCATATGTTACATTCTGTTCTCACAAATACAAGTTGGTGTTCATATGAACCAGCTACAAATTAGCTAGTTAGCGCTGTTTGCACACCTGATGAGTGGTCACTGTGGCAAATGCGATATCAGCCCACTGCCCTCTGTGTCAGATATCTGTTCCCCCTAGGAGGGGTGTGGGGGCCTAGTCCACTCTGGTACCTCCTAGCATAGGGGTGCTTTGGGCTCAAAATGCTGCTAATTAACTTCTAGAGGTAAATATGTCCTTATTCTGGTTGTACTGTTATTACCTCATTAGCTATGAAATACACTGAAGTTTTTGGATCTTCAGAATGAGGTAGGCAGAAATGTGTACTCATTAATAAGTCCAGCTGCAGTATTTATGACGAGAAATTAGAAGAAAGGACATCAGCTTGCTTTCCCGATAACTCAAGTTTGCAAGTCTGATGGTTTTATGAGGGCATTGAGACGTGTATTGGGGTTAGATTCTGCTAATCCTATCCAAGTACTGATAAGGGGGTTTAGAATGCAGCTAAATGTTGATTGTATACACTAATGTCCATGTCCTGACAGGAAGGGAAGGTCACTGCTGATCTGTCTTATACTCTGATAAAATGACTTGGTTGACCTGGGACTTGAACAACATGGCTGCCACACACAGCTGGTTTTGTACCCAGTACGTGATATTACAGTCACAGCAAGCCCACTGAAAGGAGAGGGGACATCCATGTGGCTCCTGGACAACACTCCTGGGTTAAAGGGTAACCACGGCAACAAATTTTGGTTTTGTCCTCCTTTTTTGTCAAGCTGTTAGAGCTTACTCAGAAGGTGTCAGCTCCTTTCCGGGGATCTACTGTGATCTCTAGATGAGGAGAACAGAGTTCTGGATCCACGCATAGCCTTACCGCTGACCACAAAGGACTGCTGGATAATTTCTACTGTTGCATAGGTGCATGGATTTCTGGGTGTTTCTTTTTTAAGGCAAAATCAGTTCACCTTATTCATTGTTTCATGTGTAGAGGAAAAAAAGGAAATATGCAAACTTGATACTTCAGTGCTCAGAAATGGTTGAGGCACCCAACACGTGAGCCATAAATCTCAAAGACATTCAGCAACCTAGACTGGAAAGAGATGGTGGTGCAGCCCTCCTCAGATCATGGAAATCCAACACTGCACAATATATACTGCTCAAAAAAATTAAATGAACACTTTTTAATCAGAGCATAGCATCAAGTCAATTAAAATCCTGGGATATTTATCTAGTCAGTTAAGTAGCAGAGGGGGTTGTTAATCAGTTTCAGCTGCTTTGGTGTTAATGAAATTAACACGTGAACTAGATGGGCAACAATGAGACAACCAATCAAAAGAGGAATGGTTTTACAGGTGGAGGCCTTTGACATTTTTTTTCCCTACTCCTCTTTTCTGACTGTTTTTCACTAGTTTTGCATTTGGCTAGGGTCAGGGTTACTACTGGTAGCATGAGGCAATACCTGGACCCTCAGAGGTTTCACAGGGAGTCTATCTCCTCCAGGATCTAAAGAGCATGGAGGAGATTCCAGGAGACAGGCAGTTACTCTAGAAGAACTGGACAGGGCCATAGAAGGTCCTTAACCCATCAGCAGGGTCGGTATCTGCTCCTTTGTGCAAGGAGGGACAGGATGAGCACTGCTAAAGCCCTACAAAATAACCTCCAGCAGGCCATGGGAGTGATTGTCCCTGACCAAACAATCAGAAACATACTTCAGGAGGGTGGTCTGAGGGCCTGACTTCCTCTAGTGGGCCCTGTGCTCACTGCCCAGCACAGCACCATGGAGCTTGATTGACATTTGCCATTGAACACCAGAATTGGCAGGTCTGCCACTGGTGCCCTGCCGCAGCCATTGTGACATAATGTAAAAGTGTGAATTTGTTGCTTAGAGATTGTTCGAAGGCTTTCATAAATCTATTGCTTCGGCCATCAACTTTTGGCGACAAAAGCAAACTAAAATCTCATTAGTTGTTACAGGTTACTGAATTTTTCACTTTAGTTTCACCAGTGGCACAACCTGTTGGTCAAGTCAGAGTTCTGGATTAATTTACATACAGTGCCTTGGAAAAGTATTCATACCTCTTGAAATTTTCCACATTGTCATGTTACAACCAAAACCGTAACTGTATTTTTATTGGGATTTTATGTGATAGACCAACACAAAGTGGCACATTATTATTATTATATCGAGTTTATATAGCACCAAAGGGTTTGCTCAGCGCTGTACAATAGAGGGGGGGGACAATACATGAAACAGTACAGCAACAACAAACAGCACACGAGGAGTTAGAGGGCCCTACTCTTTCGAGCTTACAATCTAGGAGCATAATTGTGAAGTGGAAGGAAAATGATAAATGGTTTTTCAAATTTTTTTTACAAATATCTGAAAAGTGTGGCGTGCATTAGTATTCAGCCCCTTTATTCTGATACCCCGCACTAAAACCAAAGTGGAACCAATTGCCTTCAGAGGATACCTAGTTAGTAAATAGAGTCCACCTGTGTGTAAATTAATCTCAGTATAAAGACAACTGTTCTGTGAAGCCATCAGAGGTTTGTTAGAGAACATTAGTGAACAAACAGCATCATGAAAGCTAAGGAACACACCAAACAGGTCAGGGATAAAGTGTGGAGACGTTTAAAGCAGGGTTAGGTTATAAAAAAAAAAAAAATATCCCAAGCTTTTAAGATCTCATGGTGCACTGTTCAATCCGTCATCTGAAAATTGAAAGAGTATGGCACAACTGCAAACCTACCAAGAGATGGCTGTCCACCTAAACTTACAGGCCGGGCAAGGAGAGCATTCATCAGAGAGGCAGTCAAGAGGCCCATGGTAATTCTGGAGGAGTTGCAGAGATCCACAGCTCAGGTGGGAGAATATGTCCACAGGACAACTATTAGTCATGCACTCCACATATCTAGCCTTTATGAATGAGTACAAGAAGAAAGCCATAAGAAGTCCTGTTTGCAGTTTGCGAGAAGCCATGTAGGGGACACAGCAAACATGTGGAAGAAGGTGCTCTGGTCAAATGAGACCAAAATGGAACTCTTTGGACTAAAAGCAAAATGCTATGTGTGATGGAAAACAAGCACTGCACATCACCCTGAACACACCAGCCCCACCATGTAAAATGGTGGTGGCAGCATCATGGTATGGGGATGCTTTTCTTCAGCAGGGATAGGAAAGCTGGTCAGAGTTGATAGGAAGATGGATGGAGCCAAATACAGGAAAATTGTAGAAGAAAACCTGTTAGAGTCTGCAAAAGACTTGAAACTGGGGCGGAGGTTCACCTTCCGGCAGGTCAACAACCCTAAACATACAGCTAGAGCTACAATGGAATGGTTTAGGTCAAAGCATATTCATGTGTTAGAATGGCCCACTCAAAGTCCAGACCTAAATCCAATTGAGAATCTGTGGCAAGACTTGAACATTACTGTTCAGACACTCTTCATCCACTCTGATAGAGCTTGAGCTATTTTTCAAAGAAGAATGGGCACAAATTTCACTCTCTAGATGTGCAAAGCTGGTAGAGACATACCCAAAAAAGACTTGCAGCAGTAATTTCAGCGAAAGGTGGTTCTGCAAAGTATTGACTCAGGGGGCTGAATACAAATGCACACCACACTTTTCACATATTGTAAATAAATTATTTTCTTTCCACTTCACAATTATGTTTCACTTTGTGTTTGGTCTATCACATAAAATCCCAATAAAATGCATTTACGTTTTTTTGGTTGTAACATGACAAAATGTGGAAAATTTCAAGGGGTATGAATACTTTTTCAAGGCACTGGATGTATTTGTATATTTTCACAAGTATTTTTTGAAAAAGATGTACCGTATTTTTTGCCCCATAAGACGCACCTAGGTTTTAGAGGCAGAAAACAGGGGAAAAAAATTTTCTGAACTAATGGACTGCAGACACAGTACAGGAGATGACCAGAGACTGCGGACAGCACAGGGATGACCAGAGACTGCGGACAGCACAGGGATGACCAGAGACTGTGGACAGTACAGATGACTGCTGACCTTTGGGGAGGTGGGGAGCGGGTACCTGAATTTGACAGGTACCCGCTCTTACTTCCGCGGAGTTTTTGTTTGATCTTACCTGTTCCTCGATCCAGCCGCGCGCTGTCTTCTCGGCTTCTGTAATGGCGCTCGGTATGACAGCCGGATGCCCAGTGCGCATGAGCGAGAAGCACTTGCGCTTTGTGATTGGTCCGGCGGCTTCTGGGATCTGTCATGTGTCCCAGGTACCGCCTTACCATTCACAAAAAGCACCGCTTCTTGCGCATGCGCACTTGGCACCCGGCTGTCATGCCCAGTGCCCACACTACAGAAGCCGGAAGACAGCGCGCCGCTGGATAGAGGAACAGGTAAGATCAAAGAACAAAGAAGTAAGAGCGGGTACCTGTCAAATTCAGGTACCCGCTCCCCACCTCCCCAAAGGTCAGCAGTCATCTCCATAATGTCCCGCTGCAGAGCTGAGCGGCCGGCCCAGTATTCTGACACGGCCGCGGTGGAAATACCGGACCGGCCGCTCCATATTCGCTCCATAAGACGCACTGACATTTTCCCCCCTTTTTTGGGGGGAAAAAAGTGCATCTTATGTAGCGAAAAATACGGTATATTTGTAAAAAGAAAAAAAAAAATCCATATACACTATATTGCCAAATGTATTGGGACACCTGCCTTTATACGCACATGAACTTTAATGGCATCCTAGTCTTTCTCCATAGGGTTTAATATTGAGTTGGCTCACCCTTTGCAGCTATAACTGCTTCATCTCTTCAGGGAAGGCTGTCCACAAGGTTTAGAAGTGTGTCTCTGGGAATCTTTGACCATTCTTTCAGAAGCGCATTTGTGAGGTCAGGCACTGATGTTGGACAGGAAGGCCTGGCTCGCAGTCTCCGCTCTAATTCATCCCAAAGCTGTTCTATAGGGTTGAGGTCAGGACAGTCAAGTTCCTCCACCCCAAACCCTCTCATCCATGTCTTTATGGACCTTGCTTTGTGCACTGGTGTGCAGTCATGTTGGAACAGGAAGGGGCCTTTCCCAAACTGTTCCCACAAAGCTGGGAGCACGAAATTGTCCAAATGTCTTGGTATGCTGACACCTTAAGAGTTCCCTTTCTTGGAACCAAGGGGCCAAGCCCAACCCCTGAACAACAACCCCACACCATTATCCCCCCTCCACCAAACTTTACACTTGGCACAATGCAGTCAGGCAAGTACCATTCTCCTGGCAACTGCTAAACCCAGACACGTCAATTGGATTGCCAGAGAAGAGTGATTCGTCACTCCAGGGAACACGTCTCCCCTGCTCTAGAGTCCAGCATCCAACACTTCGCATTGCACTTGGTGATGTAAGGCTTGGATGCAGCTGCTTGGCCATGGAAACCCAGTCCATGAAGCTCTCTATGCACTGTTGTGCTAATCTGAAGGCTGCACAAAATTTGGAGGTCTTTACCTATTGACTCCGCAGACAGTTGGTGACTTCTGTGCGCTATGCTCTGACCCCGCTCTGTCATTTTTTCGTTGCCCACCACTCCGTGGCTGAGTTGCTGTTGTTCCCAGTTGCTTCCATTTTGGTATAATACCACTAACAGTTGACCGTGGAATATTTAATAGCAAGGAAATTTCATGGATTGACTTGTTGCACAGGTGGCAACCTATCACTGTACCACGCTTGATTTTACTGAGCTCCTGAAAGTGACCCATTCTTTCAAAAATGTTTGTAGAAGCAGTCTGCATGCCTAGGTGCTTGATTTTATACACCTGTGGCCATGGAGGTGATTGGAACACCTGAATCCAATGATTTGGAGGGGTGTCCCAATACATTTGGCAATATAGTGTATTCTGGTATAGTTAACTGAATAACTTACTTTGAAATACTCCTGCAGTAAAGCATTCTTAGAGTCCGAAGTTGTCGGCAGCCTTTCTGGAAATATTTCAGGGCCTTGTCACTGAGATGGACACAGCCAGATATATCCACAATATGAAGGTAACGGCAACCACCAGAAAGATACTGGATGCTAATATCTGTTATCTGCATAAAGGAAGAATCGTGAATTGGTGCCATATTTTACAGATTAGTGTAGAACACTCCTGAGCCCCAAAAAAATGCATTCAGCAAAATCGGTTAAAATTCATTTCACTGTGTGACTATGATCTATGCCATTCTTCCATGGAATCCTGGTGTTCCTACCGAGCTTGCTAGGAATTCCCTAAGCTGTGACTGGTTGAACTGCCACCTGATGGTGGTGTCTCGATAATTTTGGGTTAAATACTACTTGACATAGCCGTTAGCTTTTTAGCTATCTGTAATGGTGGCATTCTTCCTACTCACCACTAATACAGGGGACATTTTTGCCATTCACCCCCCGTGAATTGATTTTATTAAGGGTTTTTCTGAAACCTGAGAATTTTTAGGGGTTTCTCTGGGGTAAAAAGGTTGGTCTACATTCTGTGTAATCCTATAGAGCTTGTTTTCTTGGTTGTTACTGGGTCCCTATACTGACATTAGGCTATAGAAGGAAATGGTATAGAAAAAGCTTTTAATTAAATCATAAAAAAAACCTACAACTTTGTATTGGTCTCTGACCACAAACAATAGTCATGCAGTGTATTCACATATACTTCATATGGAAAAACCTGACATTACTTCTGTTCTTCCTTGGGAAATATGAGTGATGCACATGTACCTTTGGACATCCGGCCACATTGATGGATGTAAGCATCTTGCAACAGAATGCCACTGTTTTTACTGTGTTGTTGGTTACTTGCAAGCAGTGTGAAATATCCAACAGTTCCAGGTCCTTTGACTGATGGCAAAATTTCTGTTACAGGAAACAAACCATTAAAAAATATACATTTTTATATCTGATCTGGGCAAAAACTTACAGGACCTGTTGGCGGTATCTGGGGATTACTTTTAATGTCTAATATTACTGAGAAATTTGATAACTGTTCAGGTTTTCTAACAGTTGCAAGTTTTGCTGACGGACACAAAACCATGAGGAGTTTGGCTTTTAATGTGGACCTATACTCAAATGTTAACAGACTTGCCAGAGTATTAGAAGATGACATACTCTACTTATTTTTCCACAAGATTTTGCCACTTTTCAAACAAAGCAGCCATCCAAAAACAATACAAACCTACCTCAACACCACTGAATCAACAGGTTTTATGGTTCCTTGTGGTTCCCCGAGTGTAGCAATTCTTCCAAACTGGGGCTTAGGCATGGAGGAGACCCTGTGTCCTCTATAACCAAGCCTCATTTAATAAACGCGTCTGCAGGGAGCATAGGCTAACAAGACTTGCTGAGTAAACAATAAAGCTTAGTGATTCAAAAAGACAGAGGAATGCTTGGTGTTGCTGTCTGTTTGCATTGTTGGACGACAGGAAAAAAGATGAACTCTGCTGTGACGAAGCACCCATGACTGGTAGTGGAGCCACAATTTGCCAGGAGCCATACCATCTCTGACAGTTCATATAAGCAGCCATAATTACAGAAGTTAAACAAAAAAACGGAAACACTACATGATTTGCAGGTGTGAAAGCGACGACATGTTTCACCTTGAAAGTGGAAGTGATGTAACATTCTTTTGCATTCACTGTATGATGAGACACCTAGCTAACAGGTGGGAAGCCTCACCTTTGTCATTCACTACGTGCGCTGCTAGTAATATGGAATCATGTCAGAGCTTATGGAGCTTCAAAGAAGGCTAATTGTTGGTGGCCGTTTAGCTGGTGCCTCTGTGACTTAAGTTGCCAATTTATTTGTGAAGTCGTGAGGTACTGTATCAAAGGTTATGACGGCATATATACGCTTTCCGGGAAAACGTCTGAAAAGCATAAGCGCGGTCATCATGGTCAACTGGCCGAAAGAGACAAAAGGACATTGTGCAGCATTGTCACCCGGAATAAGAAAACAACTCCTGCAAAAGTGACTGCAGAACTAATTCTCAGTCCCATGAAGACTCTGACATGACTCCGTATTACTAGCAGCGCTCGCAGTGAATGACAAAAGTGAGGCTTCCCACCTGTTATCTAGGTGTCTCATCACACAGCGGAAGCAAAAGCATTACTTCCACTTTCCATGTGAAACACGTCGTCACTTTCACACCTGCAAATCATGTAGTGTGTCCAATTTTTTGTCTAACCTCTGTATGTTGCTGCACAAAATGATTTATATCTATGGTTAACCCCCCCTAATAGTGTTCCATCATAGTATGATATAATGGGGCCAAAGAGATAGAGACTGTTCAACTAGTAAAGTGTGTATTCACTTTGCAAAGTGAAACCAAGCTGACTTTAAATACCCCACAATGTTGTGGTTATATTTCCTCTTCATAAGTAGATCTGAACCATATCAATAAGATCCCATATAAGATCTAACATGTTAAAACATATATGTTATGTCAAAAGTTGTTTCCAATGATTTTAATTATGCAGCTTTTATTAAAATAATACTTGGTGATCCTGCCATGAAGGCACTTCCTGTTATGAAGTAACAACTGTCTTCCAATTGTGCTCCTGCATTGTCACCATGTTACATGCATCCTGAAAGAGACTACAGGTAGCTATGCTGACACACATGACATGGCCAGACATGGTCCACAGTTGTCACCATCAGGAAGCTGATCATGCAATGATATGCAGCTTATGCTGGATTGAGTGCATGTAGACAAGAAGTGGCTGAAAGAAGACAGAGATCAGATGCACTGAGATGCAAAAAAGTGGAAGCAGGAAAAAAAAAAAAACCTTGGCAATTGCTTATTTGCCCTACTTTAAAGAGGACAGTAAGGCTAACACTAACTATTCTTAAAAACATCCCCTTACCCTCCTCCAACCTATCCTGTATATATAAAAAAAGAAAAAGCTTTTTTTTTTGTTCAATTCAGTCATGTGATCCTGCAGCTCCAGCTGCCCCGTGTCAGTGAGCAGCTGCTGCAAGGGAGAGGAGGGAGCGTTGTTGGGACATCACTGCTGTGGGAATTTACAACCATTGTTGAACACTCCTGCACACAGGCGATATGGAGCCATTGAATCACATGACTGGACAGATCAACCACTTCAAATCCGGACACTTTCACCACCTTCCAGTCCAATTTTCAGCTTTTAGCGCTGCCACACTTTGAGTAACAATTACTCAGTTATGCAACACTGTCTAAAAAAAATTTATAACAATTTCACATGGGTACAGAGTTTTCTTTTGGTGATATTTAATCATCACTTTTTTTATTTTTTGCTATATAAATGACAAAAACACCAAAAATTTTGAAAAAAAAAATATTTTTTGCTTAGTTTTTATTATGCAATTTTTCAAATAAATAATTTTTCTTCATAAATTTAGGCCAAAATGTATTCTGCTACATTTGGGTAAAAATAACCCAAAACAGTGTATATTATTTAGTCTGTGTGAAAGTTACAGAGTCTACAAACTGGGATATATATTTGAAAATCTATCAGCTGAGACCCTAAAATGCTGGGCACTGGTATGGGGTATGGTAGTGACCAGGATATTGGTATGATGTATGGTGGTGATCAGGATGCTGGAATAGCATATAGGGTGATCAGAATGTGGATATGGCGGCGATCAGGATGCAGGTATGGCAGTGATCAGGGAGCTGGTATGGTGTATGGCAGTGATCAGGGAGCTGGTATGGCATCTGGCGGTGATCATGACTCTGGTATGGGGTATGGCGATAATCAGGACATTGGTATGGTGTATGGCAGTATTATTGGGAGTACTGGTGACATTGGGACAGATGACAGGTGCAGGCTGCATTGTTTATTATTACAACAATAACAGCCTGCTGTACGCTCACAGACTGCAGCATCAGTTCTTTCTGCTCTCACAGTCGATCTGTGTGAGAGCAGAGAGAACCGATCTTTACTTTCGGCTTGGCATGTTTACAATGTGATTGCTGTGATTGGACACAGCAGTCACATGGTAAATCACCATGTGATCACCTGGACACAGCAGTAATGTGATCTGCTGTTTCCAGAGGACACACGGATCGCCAGGCTCCTGGGGGTGCACTCCGTGAGCTGCACAGGAGCCGCCGATGCGGGCTGAAGTACAGGTACCTTAACCCACACTGGCACTGCTTCCCGTCCGCTGTTTATAGGCTGTGGGTGGATGGGAAGCAGCTAAAATAAAAGTTAAGTACACATCTTTTTTTATACAGGATAGGTAGGAGGGACGTTTTTAACAATGGATATAGTTAGCCTTTACTAACACTTAAGTGATTTAACAAAAGAAACATAATCTAGTTGGGACTTTCTAGTTTAAGTCTGTAAGTTATCAAGATGCCAATAATATATTTAGTATTAAAACAACCATTGGAAATATATACAGCATCCCCCAGGCTTGCCTTGCACTCGTTATGCTCACTGTTGTATGGCATGTGAATGCTTTGATTTGGAGTGGAGATTGCCACCACTGACTTTGAAGGCTAATTTCCATTATATAAAATGTACAGCTTTCTGTATTTGCCAGCATTTTTGTGTACATAGAACAACTGATTTTTTCCAATTCATGACGTTGGCATAAAAGGCTAACACTTGTACATTTGATCTATACTGTGCTGTAGTAAGACTACTATACTAATATTCCTGCAATGTGGAGTATTTCAATAGGAAGGCCTAATACCAATGTAAGGAAGATGTGCTTTGAATTAAATACAGTTTATAGAACAACTATTTTATCTTTGTGTGCACATTTGTGAGTTAAGGTATGCACTGGCTTCTTATATCTCTCAAAGAATCAAGTAGCAAAATCTCCCACTAGAGATATCAGCTCAGCCCTCCACAAACACCCCACCCCCCACCCCAACACATTCTCTGGTATGTAAAATACATCAAGAATATTCCAGAAAGGAAAATCAAATTAGTGTGTGGTTTAACCCATAAGCATCCTAAAACTTATCAGTATATAATTTGTGGTATATTTTAGTGTATCTAAGCTCAAAAGAAAAAATTGTCAGATATTTCAGCTTTTCAATTCTTATGTGCTGGATGCATTAGTTTTCATAAACGCAGTAAGTCTGTTTTTTTTATCAGCTGTGAGTTTGGTTTTTATGTTAGTCAAATCCATCTAAACCTGATTGTGCATCTAACACTACCCTCTCTCCAGGTTAACAATGCGGTTGTCCAAAGGTGTCTTCATTGCTTCCGTGGAGTGAAGACATCCTAAGACAGGAAATGTGTTGCCAACCGAATTACCAAGTGAAAATAAAGAAAAAAACCTAAAAAAGAGAAAACTAAAGCAGATACTGCATTTAAAGTAAGTGCTAGAGGGTGCAGAAAGCCAGATATTGACAGTCACCAGCTCTCTAAAGCCTGAAGGCTGAGAGCCGAGTGATCAGCGGTATTTGATTGCTCGATTCTCGGTCTTGAGCCAGCGGGGGACAGATGCAGCATCATACCAATGCTGCATCCACCTAGGTGAGTATAATTTTTTTTTTTTTATGAAAACCAAAAGTCTCTTTTAAGGCTTGGTAAGCTACAATATACAGTCTTCTTATCTCTGCTCTGCTCTACACACGCTGACAGGTAGGAAGTGCTACGTGTGTGTGTGTGTGATGTGAAGGGAACAGAGAAGAAACTAGTAGGGGGAGCAGAGGAGACACTGTGGGGGGGGGGGGGGCAGAAGACCGGAGACATTGTGGGAGGGGGGAAACAGGAGACATTGTGGGGGGGGGCAGAGGAGAAACTTTAGTAAGGTGGAAACAGGAGACACTGTGGGAGGGAGGGCAGAGGAGACACTGTGGGAGGGGGGAAACCAGGGACGCTGTGGGAGGGGGGGGGGGCAGAGGAGACACTGTGTGAGGGGGTGACACAGGAGACACTGGATGGGGGGGGCAGAGGAAACACTGTGGGAGGGAGGCAGAGGAGACACTGTTGGAGGGGGGACAGAGGAAACTACATTGGGGGGGGATTCTGATGAGAAAAGGAGTTAGGGCACTGCTTTGGGGAATGGGGAGGCAGAGGACACTGCTATGGGGCAGGGTGGAGGACATCACACAGTGGGGGGGGGGGTTTGATGTGAATGGGGTCAGAGAACACTGGTTTGGGGGCTACAGGACCCTACCGTGGGGGCCAGGGAGACTACAGTGGGGGTTGATGTGAAGGGGGTAGAGGACACAGCAATGGGGGGTACAGAACACTACTGTGGGAGGAGAGGAGCAGAGGACACTACAGTGTGTTGGGGGAGGGTGATGTGAAGAGGGTACATGACATTGCATTGGGGGTGCAGGTCACTGCAGTTGAGGTTGATGTAATGGGGGCACAACACTACAGTGGGTGGTGATTTAATTTTTTTTTTAAAGGGTACCGCCTAGTGACACCCCCCATCCCACCCTGGGGATCTTTGCTTTGTTGTCCAGGTAGATGTCAACCTCTGAAAGGTTGTCTTCCCCTGCTTTAAATTCCAGACATTTTTTTAATGTTTTGGTTAGATTGTGAAGTGTCCCTGACAAACTTCCCCTTATTTCATATACAGTACCTGACTTGCTGGATCAGGCACAAGCAGCAATAAAAAGACATTTTAGTAAAGTGGATAAGGGAAGAACCAACTCTGTGAGTTTGTGGTCTGTATGCTATATGTGAATAAAGACACTCATGAAAGATGGCAGTCTGAATACCCAACCATCTCACAATTATTCAGAATAATTGTGGAATAAATGTTCTTGCTTCATAGTTATCTAATTTATAATTCATAGTAACTAGGCAGATACTCCTACTCTCCTTTATCTTGGGAAGCAATGTCTATCTACTGGCCACATCCATCTTGACCATCTGATTTTCTTCTTTAGATTAATCAGCATGGCATGTCTTCACAGGCCACATACATCCAATAAACATACAATCATTTCTCAATCTGAACATTTTCAGGCACATCTGTAGATGATCTTCCTACAGTATATGTATGGATACCTCAACTTCTTATACAAAGCCCACATACCCATTCCTGGTTGCAATATGAAATCATTCTAAAGACGGTCATTTAAACTTAGGTCCTTGATTATGGTTCTAAATTAATAAATGAACAGCAAAAGATTGTGTTTTAAAGAAATCTTTGAGAACAGAAATATGGGAACTGCCACTGCTGATCCTTTAAATGTGTAAATGTGTAGTCCTAGGGGCCTTCATCATCCTCTTGACATTTACCTTGTGTCACAGACTTAAAACAAGCATTATGGGAGTTTAGACTTCCTGAGTGCATTCTTGTTCATGGTCAGAGACTCCCAGGTAAAACCAGGATCAGGATGTCTGTCCCAAGGCCTGCAGCCTGAAAACAATAGTCCACAGTGGCAACTCTCTTATTTCTGTCCTCACAGCTTCACTGTAAAGTATCAAAGATAACAGCATCATGAAACAATTTTGTTTTATGTTACCTGAATTCCAATGTCAGTGATCCCAAGGCATTCTGATATGGAAAGTTCTTTTATTTTACTTTGAACTGCAAGGGCTGTCAGTCCCTAGATGGAAGTACAGTAGTTATATTAATTTCTGTAACAGATGCAGAATATAAATTAAGACCTGATGTCTGTTTTCTATACATTGTCGTTATAGCTAACAATGTATACAAATACATATACAAGTCCCAAAGCTTCTCTCTGGCTGGTATTGCAGAATCCTTGCAAACGTGCAAAGTTACAAAAAAGAAAAGAATAGCATGGTATGCCATACATCTCCAGTTTTTAGCCAAATTTGAGTAAGGAGATATGGCTTCAATAAAGTATCGAGTGACATAACGCACTTCCCTGTAGTTTACATATGCCTTTGTCAGGGAACCCCACAAATCAGGAACTGTACTTTATGTTCTTAGTGCACTATAATGCAGAGTGAGTAATGAGTGATCTGGCCTCCAGATGTGAATGCCATTTTTATATCGGCTCATACATGCAGTTTACCTCTGGAAAAGAAGCATAATAAATATATGTGTGGAATATGTAGTCTGTTGCTCAAATCATCTTTATTATTATCTCAAGTATTATTTATTTTCTAAAACACCAGACTGTCTTGAATAGGTGAGGGTAAAACTGAAAATTAATTAAGGTCCCTTTCACACAGCAGGTCCGCTCAGTTCTGCCTATTGACCGACCCAATCAGATGGCTCATTCACCCCTATGGACAGGCACCTGTAAACGGACTTGTCCACAATACAAGTAGCTGGCAAATCAGAAAGCTTCTTAATAGATATCTTTATTGGTTACATAAATGCAGGATCCATAAACTGACGTGTTTCGGCTTTACAAAGCCTTATTCATAGTATGAAAACAGACTTGTGTTTGTTTACACCCACCTACCTCCGGGTCTGATCTGGTCCGCTAAGGTGGATCGGGTCGAAGTCCAGTGTAAATGAAGCAGGGTGGGCTCTGCTTGGCTCTTCTCCATCGAAGCAATCGATTGCACCAGCAACAGGAATGCTGCACACTGAGATGCAAAATAATCTTCCTATATTTAAAATAGCCAGCAGGAACAAGTTCTATTCTAACATGTTTTATGCTAGGCACAGCACTTTCTCAAAGAAACTTTATTTTAAAGAGCACTCTGACTAGCGCAAAGCAGGTCAAAATGAGACTTGTTCCTGCTGGCTATTTTAATAAAGGAAGAAAATTATTTTGTTTCTCAACGTGCAACATTCCTGTTGCTGGTAAAATTGATATTGGCAAAGTTGCCAAAATACGATTTCCTGAGATTTCAACAGAATCCAGTGCTATGCAATGCTGGATCACGTTAAACCTCAACGAGTTTCAAGGATCTTCAGGAAGTGCACTTCCTGAAGATGATCTTTCATCAAAACGCGTCGAGGTTTGATGACGCAACTTCCACTGATGTCACTTACGGCATATGGAACGCAGGCCGCTCCAAGGAGTGCTTACACACAAACAAATAAGGTTGAGTAAACCAGGTGCCAGGCAGAGGCACTATATTTGTGAGTGTTTTTCTATATACTTATTCTACAATAAAATATATTACGTTTTACACTATGGGGTTCCCTTCCTGTTTTTTTTGTGATATATCTACTCCAAGACTACGGGGACCTGGAGATAATCAACTTCATTGGGAAATGCCCCACAAGCGATGTAGACCACTCTAGAAATAGATGGTCATCTGCTGAGGGTGAGTTTTAGTCCATGTGGGGCACCTCTGAGTACTGTGGAGCACTTTAAATTAGCTGAATAAGTGAAGCGCCATAATCAAGTTGGAACACAAGCACGGGCACATATTTCACCATTTAGGACTTTAATTAATGGCAAATATGCTGTGAACTACTGTGATGGTGTAATGCTTGATTTATAGATGTTTTGAATTGTTTGAAAATACATATAGGATATGCACATATGATATGTATAATCTAGATGCGCTGTCCAAATATATACAGTATATATATGCTGCAATGTGCAGTATTAAAAAAAAACTCACGGTTTATAAACTGGAATTTGGGTTGAAAAGGTCTATAACAAAGAATTATTTCTTGCAGAAATTCTACATCTAATGCTTTCTTGTAGCCTTTTTAATTACTAATGTATCAACTTCAAATATAGCTTCCTGTTGTGATACTATATATCAAATGTGAATTGTAAATAAAGGTTTCCCAAAAATAATATACTGTATAGTTCTCCTTTTTCCTATGGGTAACATTGGTGAAGACAACAGAATCAATGTTCAATTTACTTCCGACAGAATATCCAGATGGTCGAAAACATCTGAACTTTAAATCTCTAACAGTTTGTTATAAAAATAAAGGCAATAAAAACTAGCACGGAAGAATTACCGATCCCCAGTTGTAGTGAGCAAAAAGAAAACTAGATTAACTTCAACTCAAGTGGACTCAAGGGTGGATCTGTTTCTAAGGGGCCAAAGACTGCAGAAGCAATCAAACACTGACAATTATTTTCCCTAAACGTTGCTGTAGAGGTCAGCATGGACATGCAGCCCACATAAGAGGATTTCAAGCGCTGAAAATCCATCATCTAACAGTCTGTACTTGATGTTAAAATATTGTTTCATATGTTGGCAGTACGAGTGTATTCATGCATTGGAGGAGTACTAGTGTGCTTGCCTGGAGTTCAGAATTTGCAAAGAACAGAGGTACAAAGATAGAATTTGTAATTCCTAGATTGTAAGCTCTAATGAGCAGGGCCCTCTGTTTCCTCTTGTACCAAATTGTATTGTAATTGTAATGTCTATCTTAATTTTGTAAAACGCTGCACAAACTGTTGGTGCTATATACAGTGGGGCAAAAAAGTATTTAGTCAGCCACCAATTGTGCAAGTTCTCACACTTAAAAAGATGAGAGAGGCCTGTAATTGGCATCATAGGTAGACCTCAACTATGAGAGACAAAATGAGAAAAAAAATCCAGACAATCACATTGGCTGATTTGGAAAGAATTTATTTGCAAATTATGGTGGAAAATAAGTATTTGGTCACCTACAAACAAGCAAGATTTCTGGCTCTCACAGACCTGTACCTTCTTCTTTAAGAGGCTCCTCTGTCCTGCTGTCAGGGCTCCAGGGTATGACCAGAGGTATGTGAACTGACGCAGGGAAACGCAGGCTTCAGATAAGTTATAGACAATATAATTTATTAAAGACTAACAATACAAACATAAACGCAGTGCAATACTAAAACATAACACAGTGCAAATGAACCAAACCAAACCACCCACAGATAACAGTACATACAATGCAAGCGTTGTCAGGCAGGCCGGGTCAATAACAATCGGGCAGGTAGGTACAGGGGGTCAGGCAGAGAATGGTCGGGGTCACAAGCCAGGGATAAAACAGGAGAAGTCAGCAGAGGTCCGGATCAGGCAGGGTCAGCAACGAATCAGACAGGGGCAGGAACAGGGATGCAGGAACAAGATACAGGGCCCAGGAAAAACACACACCAAGGCAGAGACTGCAGGTCTGGCCATCCCTTAAATACACCTGCATAATCAACTTCAGGTGTTTGGCTGGCTGCAGGGTTGAGTCTCTGATTGCTGGGAGCACCCGCTGGCCAGCCCTGGTACTGCAGCCCACAAGGCAGGTGAGTCCCACCATTACTGGCAAGTCCATTCCTGACACCTGCACTCATTACCTGTATCAATGGCACCTGTTTGAACTTCTTATCAGTATAAAAGACACCTGTCCACAACCTCAAACAGTCACACTCCAAACTCCAATATGGTGAAGACCAAAGAGCTGTTGAAGGACACCAGAAACAAAATTGTAGACCTGCACCAGGCTGGGAAGATTGAATCTGCAATAGGTAAGCAGCTTGGTGTGAACAAATCAACTGTGGGAGCAATAATTAGAAAATGGAAGACATACAAGACCACTGATAATCTCCCTCAATCTGGGGATCCACGCAAGATCTCACCCCGTGGGGGTCAAAATGATCACAAGAACGGTGAGCAAAAATCCCAGGACCACACGGGGGGACCTAGTGATTGACCTGCAGAGAACTGGGACCAACGTAACAAAGGCTACCATCAGTAACACACTACGCCGCCAGGGACTCAGATCCTGCAGTGCCAGACGTGTCCCCCTGCTTAAGCCAGTACATGTCCGGGCCCGTCTGAAGTTTGCTAGAGAGCATTTGGATGATCCAGAAGAGGATTGGGAGAATGTCATATGGTCAGATGAAACCAAAATAGAACTGTTTGGTAGAAACACAACTCGTCGTGTTTGGAGGAGAGAGAATGCTGAGTTGCATCCAAAGAACACCATACCTACTGTGAAGCACGGGGGTGGCAACATCATGCTTTGGGGCTGTTTCCCCGCAAAGGGACCAGGACAACTGATCCCTGTACAGGACAGAATGAATGGGGCCATGTATCGTGAGATTTTGAGTGCAAACCTCCTTCCATCAGCAAGGGCATTGAAGATGAAACGTGGCTGGGTCTTCCAACATGACAATGATCCCAAACATACCGCCCGGGCAACGAAGGAATGGCTTCGTAAGAAGCATTTCAAGGTCCTGGAGTGGCCTAGCCAGTCTCCAGATCTCACCCCTATAGAAAACCTTTGGAGGGAATTGAAAGTCCATGTTGCCCAGCGACAGCCCCAAAACATCACTGTTCTAGAGGAGATCTGCATGGAGGAATGGGCCAACATACCAGCAACAGTGTGTGCCAACCTTGTGAAGACATACAGGAAACATTTGACCTCTGTCATTGCCAACAAAGGATATATAACAAAGTATTGAGATGAACTTTTGATATTGACCAAATACTTATTTTCCACCATAATTTGCAAATAAATTTTTTCCAAATCAGCCAATGTGATTGTCTGGATTTTTTTTCTCATTTTGTCTCTCATAGTTGAGGTCTACCTATGATGCCAATTACAGGCCTCTCTCATCTTTTTAAGTGGGAGAACTTGCACAATTGGTGGCTGACTAAATACTTTTTTGCCCCACTGTAAATCCTGTATAATAATTCTGTCCAGTCACTTTTGCGTTGCATACACCCCTGCCACTGAGCACAGCCAAGTGAATGACACCACTTTACTTTTTATTACAGGTACTTATATAGCGCCATCAATTTACGCAGCGCTTTACATATATATTGTACATTCACATCAGTCCCTAACCCTCAACGGGCGTACAATCTAAGGTCCCTAATTTACATTCATACACATACTAAGGCTCTGTTCCTGTGTGCTGTTTTGAGAAGAGTGTGTCTCTTCCCTGCAATCAGCTCTCAGAGCTCTCTTCACTGAGCTCTGCAGTATATAATTTCAGCTCTCCACCCCATTTTTTCTGAACTTTCAGACAAGCTTGATAAATTCAACACTTTGAATGGAGATAAAGAGAGAAGAGAATACTGCAGATAGACAGGCACACCTTAAGTAGGAGGATTTGTTTCAGCTCTGTGTATCACTTGAGGCCAGTCACTTCACTGGATATATGTAAGAGTTTACAACCACTTTAACATACAGTGTAGTGTATAGTGTGTGGTGGTCTGAAGTATAGCAATTTTTGGCTTTGATGGGCTTTGTCAGGCAAGTTTCTCTTCCAGTCCTAACCAACCCACCCAACAGAAAGCCCCTCTCTAGTCAAATACTGGTTGACATCGCACCAAAGCCTTGGTAAACTCACTTACTACACTGACAAACGTGCATTGCTGAGCCACTTGCACTCACAACTCACCAGCAAAGCCCCACTGATCCGATATTTAAATCATTCAGCCTCCACAAAATTAAAGTAGTTGTAAATCTCAAGAAATATGAACAAAGCATATCCATCTATAGTGTACACTTGTGTCAGTTAAGAGCACTAAGTGCCATTTCTGTATGCTGTTTCATACCTCTGCTATTTGCATGAACCACTTCTGACAAGTTTTTCTGACACCAAGAGAAGGGGGACAGAGGAGGGATTTCCAGCACACAGCCTGTGATTGATGGCCACAGCTCTGTTCCTATGAGCTGTGTGAACTGGGGTGTGTCTCTTACCTCCAACTTTCAGAGCTCTTTTCACTGAGCTCTGCAGTGTGTAATTTCAGCTCTCTGCCCCCTGTTTTCTGAAAGCTCAGACAAGTTTTATAAATTCTAGACTTTGAATGGATGTAGAGAAGAAAAGACTCAGATAAACAGGTACAACTTATGTAGGAGGATTTGTTTAATCTCCGTGTATCACCTGAAGCTAGTCACTTTACCTATTATATGTAAGGGTTTACAACCACTTTAAGCTCATTACTGCACCATATGTAATTATTTTGTTGGACAGCTTGTTATGCAGTAAATGTAGGAAAAATATAATATAATTCAAATGACAATTACAATTGTAACTAAATGTATGAATCACATACACTTAGATGAATACAATATTTTGCACGATAGTGGTGCTTTATCACTTACTGCTGATGTTGTGTACATGTGTAGCACCCACTCAGGCAGCTAGGGGGAGCTCTAGCTTCAACTGTTAGTTAGAGGCTGAGTAGCAGCCTGGGTGCAATAGTCAGCAGGTCAAATTTTGGTCAGAGCTGAGAGGCTCTGCAGAGCAGCTCTCTGGGCTTTCCCCTGCTCAAGAACTTTGGAGAAAGATCTAGAAGCAGTGGGCAGAGGTGAAGAGTGGTTGGTCTGTAATCCTAAAGGATCCTGGCCTGTCCCCAACAGGAGGCTTAGCAAGGAGCTAGAACAGCCTTTAAGAGTAACTGAGCTTGCTCAGCAGCAGGAAAGTTGGAGCAACAGGAGAGTTGGAAGAGAGATCGGGTGGAAGATGAGGATGTGAGGCTGGAGAGCAGGAGCCTGGGAGGGGGCCCAGATGGGAGAGGGGCTCACCTCCAGGCAGGAGGACCCTGAAAGGTGGAAAGCTTGAGACTTCACCAGCCCCGAGATAGGACCACCTGTGTGGCAGGGAAGGAGCAGCCCAGAGAGACATACTTTGAGATTGCCATTGCTGACCTTCTTCTGATAAAAGCCTGATTATGATTACCACCTGATTTTAGTGAAGTCACTGACCCGCAACAAGTATACAGATCATGAATGTCAGAGTAAAGTCAGTGGCCACTATCTGCATACTTGTTCTGGGTTAGTGATTCAGTATTGAAGGTAAAGTGACAGCATGAAATCCAGTCAATTAGCTTTTGCAGGATCATAAGTCAGTAAGGGGACTTCTTAGGAAAGATTTCCTTAAAATTTAACACTTAACGCACAAGTTCAGCTTTTCACATAAAATTAAAAGGTGTACTAACACACAACATTCCCCCCTCCCCCCCCCCCCGGGGTCCTCACTGCATTTACCTCCATGGATGAATAGCTTTCACTGCCCATGCAGCCAGTGCAGTAGTCCTGAGATTTGAAAGCCATGGTCTTCTTTCCCTTCTTTCTTTAGGGATGCTGGGGCAGATCAGAGTGATTCTGATTGGTCAGCACTGGCATTTGACCGCTTTGACCGATCAGAATCATTGTGATCTTTCCTGGTTTCCCTAAGGAAAGAAGGGGAAGAAGACAACGACTTTCACATTCCTGGACCACTGCACCAGCTGTGTGGGCAGTGAAATCTAGTAGTAGTGTGTTAATTCACCTTCTAATTTTTTGTGAAAAGGCAAACTTATGCTTTAACCTTAAAAATCTCATTCTAATCTTAAAGTAAACCTCATCTTAACCCCTGAACCTAACAAAAATTGTAGCCCAATCCCTAACATTAATGCTAAGTTTGGACTTGCGTCTGTCGTGCCTCTGAAAAGCAGGATGCTTTTCAGAGGCGTTTGACAGGTGATGAGGAGGTGATAGGACATCCTCACTACCTGTTTTACCCCATAAATACTGCACCAATGTGCTGCAACCATGTCCATTGCACAAGGTTACAGGGTGTGTGCAGTTATAATGTTTGTCGATGATGCCAAGCAAACCATCATGATCGCAAAATGTAAACCAACCCCATTCACTGCCTATGCAGCTTGAGAGGGGGCATTTGGGGAGCAACAAAAACTCATCTCAATTGCAGATTTTTACGCCCCCCCCCCAGTCCAAACCCTTAGTTAACCACAAACATTTATACTTGAGTGTTCGCTAAAAGTATTGCCGATTCTGCATCGGGACTGTCATCAAAATCAAACAGTGCCCAATGCATTTTATTGTAAGTTCAAGGAAGGTTTGCTGATTAATTTTTTGTGCTTTAGAATTAAATTCGTTCAGTTCACATGTAACTTAATATTTCACTCTGTAAACAGTTTCCCTTAGTTCCACTCGCTCTCCCATCAAGTACAGTATATTAAACTGTAAGCTCAAATGACCTGGACCCACAAGGCTCCATGTATCATGTATTTTATACATAACCAGAATGGAAACATTCTTCTTCTTTGGGCTTTTGGTGAAAGCAGATATATTTAATAACAACCTTTGAAGAAGAAGACTGACTTAAATAAATGAAAACCAGAGCCTCTGGATGGAAATATAGAACCTAGGAAAAACAGCAAATTGTGCATTTTTTATACACACCATATTTAATCCGATGTTTCCATTTCCGTACTGTCTGTTCAACAAGTATCCCCTTCATGGAAGCAGCAGCACCCTAAATTACAATGTGGCTTCTGAAACTATCATTATGTGTCTTATTACTGCCAGTGTAAACTGTGTTGCCCATAGGTAGAATATCTGTTAAATTTAAAATCCTGATTTATGAAAAAAAAAAAAGGATTCAATCCCTCCAATCTTCAAGTTGTGATGTATGGTACATGCTTCAAACTGCTGCACTTTGCAAGCTGTGTTGTACATCGCAAAGAACTGACTGCTGCACTTTGGTTAGGAGTTTGTCATAAACAGCACTGCTTGAAACGTTTTGTTTTCTCAACACATTGCTGGTTGCGAAGCAGTCCTAAACTAACATTTTAACAAAGCTCTCCTTGTAAACTGAAGTTTTGGCATGGCAATTTTTACATTTTGGCTAATGTAAGCACATATGTGCCATACCTATGGGATCCCTGTGAAAGCTGGAAATCACTGCAGTAGGTACTGCACAGTGATCTCCATTAGCTTCTGGGACCCATGACAAGCAACTGCCTTGCTACATTGTGAGCACTCACTCTGCAAAGAGTTCTCTGATTGGACAAAGTGGTAAAGAGGGATGCTGATTTCACAATCTCCACCTCATCCAATAAAATATTAGTTTACATTACACTGAGAAAATGCACAGTTCTCTGAATGGCACTTGTGAGCAAACTCCTGCATTGAATAAGCAGCAAGGCAGTCGCTTGGCATGGGACCTGGAAGCTAAAGGCAATCATTGTAGTGCTGCACCTACTACAGTGATTCCTAGCTTCTGTGGGGATCCCACAAGTATGTCACATTCATACTTACATTGGTCCATGCTGGATGAATGGGACTATGTAAAAATGACCATATTTAAACTTCAGCTGTAAGGTAGGAACTGTAAAGTATAATAATATGGCACAGTTTTATAATTTTGTTTCTCCAAACAGTAGTAGTATTGTCCAGTCATAGATACCTGGTCTGTTAAGCTGGTCCCTGAAAGGTCAATGGAAGTAAGTGAGCTCATATTCCCAATTAGTTCAATGCCAGAATCCGTCACATTCTCACAATATTGAAGGCTTAGGAAATTTAAATTGTGACACCTACAACAGAAAGCATATATATAATCAGTACTTAAAATAATCTATATACAATTTGGAAAATATGTATTAGCCCAAATAGTTGTTTGATTAAAGAAAAATACAATAAACTGTGCATTAATATAACAATTAGACTCCATTCACACCTACTTACATCATGCAAACAAAATCTCGGGATGCACGATGTTCAAAATAGGTTCTGGAACGCTTTTGAGCCGCCTGTGTCCTGTGGTTTGTTTGCACGATTGTGGCGCGTTTGTCACGTGTAAAAATGCACCATGAACTAAGCAAAAAGGTCCATGTTTTTAAATCACTAACGACCTACTAAACGCCAAAGCCAAGGGCGACTACTCTGTCCTCCTTCTCCTGGACCTCTCTGCGGCCTTCGACACAGTTGACCACCCCCTCCTCCTTAATAAACTACTCTCCCTTGGCATCAGAGATACTGCTCTCTCCTGGTTCTCATCCTACCTATCCTGACGCTCCTTCAGTGTCACCTACAATGGTAGCACCTCCCCCTTTCTCCCCCTCTCTGTTGGGGTCCCCCAAGGCTCTGTCCTTGGACCCCTTCTCTTCTCCATCTACACCTCCTCCCTGGGCAAACTCATACACTCCCACGGCTTCAACTATCACCTCTACGCTGACAACACCCAAATCTACCTCTCCACCCCTCTCCTCACTCCCACTATCTCCGCCCGCATCACTCACCTCCTAAATGACATCTCAGACTGGATGTCGCTACATTTCCTCAAGCTCAACCTCTCCAAAACCGAGCTCCTTGTCTTTGCCCCTGCCAACACCCCCCACCCCATCCTATCCATCATCACCAAAAACTCCACTATCACTCCCGCCCCGCAAGCCAAAGTCCTTGGCGTCATTCTTGACTCGAACCTCTCCTTCCAACCGCATGTCAAATCACTCACAAACACATGCAGGCTCCATCTCCGCAACATTGCCAAGATACGTACCTTCCTCACCCTTGACACCACCAAACTTCTAGTACACTCCCTGATTATCTCACGCCTTGACTACTGTAATTCTCTTCTCACCGGCCTACCCAAGTGCAGGCTCTCCCCGCTCCAGACCATCCTGAACTCAGCGGCTAGACTCATCCACCTCACCACCCGCTCCACCTCTGCCACCCCCCTCTGCCTCTCCCTCCACTGGTTCCCGATTGCCCAACGCATCAAATTTAAACTCCTAACCCTGACCTACAAAGCCGTTCACAACACTGCCCCTGACTACCTCACCAACCTGATCCCCAAGTACCGCCCTACCCGTACCCTTCGCTCCTCACAGGACCTCCTTCTATCCTGCTCCCTGGTCTCCTCCTCCCATGCACGACTGCGGGACTTATCCAGGTCCTCCTCCATCCTCTGGAACTCACTGCCCCAATCCATCAGACTGTCGCCTTCCCTCTTCAGATTCAGGCGCTCCCTCAAAACCCATCTCTTCAGGGAAGCCTACCCCACCCTCACCTAATGGCCATTCTCCCTCTTTCGTCTCACCCCTCATTCCCCTCAGCCACTTCCTACTGTACCTTTACCCCCTCCCTCCTAGATTGTAAGCTCGAAAGAGTAGGGCCCTATTACCCCTCGTACGTTGTTTGTTATTGTTGTACTGTGCCATGTATTGTCCCCCCCTATTGTACAGCACTGAGCAAACCCTTTGGCGCTATATAAACTCGAAGTAATAATAATAATAATAATAATGTTTTCAGGTGCCTTTGAAATGAATGGCACCTGAACACGCATATGTGCATTTTCACATTTTCAAGTGTGAATGGAGCCTTACAGGGTATGTTTCATAAGCTAAAAACCATCATAAATTTGTAAGTACCCATTTACAAATCTCTGAAAATTCCTGACATTTTATTACAGTGGACTTCCTCAAAATTCTGTATTACTTTACTGTAGCGGTAAAGGGCCTGCTGGTTTGGCCCCAGGGTTCTTTCCCCAGTAGGTGCTCTAGGAGGAAGACGCACAGTCTCAGTCACTCCTCCAGCTCAATGATCAGCCTAAGGGTATTCTTTTTTTATGCTTTATTGGAAAAAACATGATCTTGGATGGGTGCAGGGTAACCAAGGGATTCTCCAGCAATGTTAAGTTTAATTTGAGGACACCTATCTTCTTCCTAAAGATTCTGAGCACAGTCTTGAAGCAGAAAATAATGGGCTGAGCTACACGGACACCTCGAACAATGTCCACTTTTAGGTACAAGATGACTCTGATGCAAGAAGGACAGGAGCAGCACACAGTCACAGGATGTCACCCACTGGTTTGTACTCATTTATGTCCTTGGATAGTTGGATGCCTACCCATCTCCTGTGAATTCTCCAGGCCAGATCCCAAAAAGAAGTTTCTCAGTCAGCTTCAGAAAAGTTCAGCAGAACAGGCCCCCCAGTTAGCATAGCTGGGACCTCGATGAGCAGTAGAAGCAGAGCTGGACTGCCCAGAAGGGCAGCAACCCTTCAGGCAGGGATCACCTACCTTGGACAAGATGACCAAGGCAGCTCCAGTCTTTAGACTATTTATGTTCACTCCCAGCCACCGTCTGGGCACCCCCCAGGGCTTGGTTGGGACAATAAAAATATGCAGCTGATAATTTGCATAATCCAGCCCTATCCACTACTTTCCAAAACTATCCAGTAGGTGGGGGAAGCAGTCAAACCCACAGCCAGTGAAACTCAGAGCAGACCAGAGCAATCACAAACACCTCCACTGATTACAAGAACTAAATTTACCTAACCAAGCACCTATCTAGGAGTGTGATACATCACCATCTATTTAGAAAACTGGAAGACAGATCGCTGATAGTAAAGCTTTAATTTTTACTGTCAATGAATTTGCACTAAGTCAGTTATGGGAACTGCTACTGCATTATAACAGTAGCAGTGATGCTCTTGCTGAGCAAAATAACTATTGTTTCAGCCTGATGTGTGCTACATCACTAATATAACATGCTATAGCATATATATGATAGCATTTGTTTAATGTCTCATGATATAATGTACTGTGGTGACACTGAATAATGTGCTGTTGCACAGCAGATGATATGGCACAGCAAAAGTACAAAATTCTGACTGATGTACTGACTTTAAATGCAGCAAGGACTGTGCAGTAGAGTCCGCAGTAAAACAAAACAATACATTCATGTGTAAAATTATGTATATCATATGGAAATTGTTACTTTTTTTTACATATTTGAATAGGGAACCATTAGGTCTTCAAACATTGCCATACAGATAAAGTATATACTGTATATACAGTGCCTTCAAAAAGTATTCATACCCCTTTTCCACATTTTGTCACATTACAACCAAAAACATAAATGTATTTTATTCAGATTTTTTGTGACAGACCAACACAAAGTGGCACATAATTGTGAAGTGGAAGGAAAATGATAAATGGTTTTTAAAATGTTTTACAAATAAATATCTGAAAAGTGTGGCGTGCATTTGTATTCAGCCCCCCTGAGTCAATACTTTGTAGAACCACCTTTCACTGCAGTTGCAAGTCTTTTTGGGTATTTCTCTACCAGCTTTCCACATTTACAGAGTTAAATTTGTTGCCCATTCTTTGCAAAATAGCTCAAGCTCTGTCAGATTGGATGGAGAGCATCTGTGAACAGCAATTTTCAAGTCTTGCCACAGATTCTCAGTTGGATTTAGGTATGGACTTTGAGTGGGCCATTCTAGCATATGAATATGCTTTGATCTAAACCAGAGGTCTCCAAACTTTTTAAACAAAGGGCCAGTTTACTGTCCTTCAGGCTTTAGAGGGGCCACAATGTGGCCACCGTGACTAGAAAATGTCCCAGCATCAGTTGGAGTAAACGATGCCCCATCCTTGGTGTCATTGGGAGGAATTGTGCCCCATCATTGGTGTCATTGGGCCCCACTGTTGGTGTCATTGGTAGGAATAGTGCCCCATCATTGGTCTCATTAGTAGGAATAGTGTCCCATCACTCGTGTAACTGGGAGAAATTGTGCCCCATTGTTGATATCCATGGGAGGAATAGTGCTCCATCATTGGTGTCATTGGTAGGAATAGTGCCCCAACATCGGCAGCAATAGTGCCCCAACATCGGCAGGAATAGTGCCCCATCATCGCTAGGAATAGTGTTCCATCATTGCTGTGATTGGGAGTAATTGTGCCCCATCGTTGATATCATTGGGAGGAATTGTGCCCCATCCCTAGCGTCATTGGTAGGAATTGTGCCCCATTGTTGGTGTCATTGGCAGGAACTGTGCACCATTGTTGGTGTTGGTGAATGAAATAGTGCCCCAAGGGCCGCATCCAGACCCCGGGCCGCAGTTAGGAGACCACTGGTCTAAACCATTCCATTGTAGCTCTATCTGTAAGTTTAGGGTCACTGTCCTGCTTAAGGTGAACCTCCGCCCCAGTCTCAAGGCTTTTGCAGACTCTAACAGGTTTTCTTCTAAGATTTCCCTGTATTTGGCTCCATCCATCTTCCCATCAACTCTGGTCAGCTTCCCTATCCCTGCTGAAGAAAAGCATCCCCACAATGCTGCCACCACCATGTTTTATGGTAGGAATGATGTGTTCAGGGTGATGTGCAGTGTTAGTTTTCCGCCACACATAGCAATTTGCTTTTTGGCCAAAAAGATACATTTTGGTCTCATCTGACCAGAGCATCTTCGTCCACAGGTTTGCTGTGTCCCCTACATGGCTTCTCGCAAATGGGACTTCTTATGGGTTTCTTTCAACAATGGCTTTCTTCTTGCCACTCTTCCATAAAGGCCAGATTTGTGGAGTGCATGACTAATAGTTGTCCTGTGGACAGATTCTCCCACCTAACCTGTGGATCTCTGCAGCTTCTATAGAGTTACCATGGACCTCTAGGCTGCTTCTCTGATTAGTGCTGTCCTTGCCCAACCTGTCAGTTTAGGTGGACAGCCATGCCTTGTTAGGTTTGCAGTTGTCCCATATTCTTTCCATTTTCGGATGATGGATTGAACAGTGCTCCGTAAGATGTTCAAAACTTGGAATATCTTTTTATAACCTAACCCTGCTTTAAACTTCTCCACAAGGTTATCCCTGACCTGTCTGGTGTGTTCCTTGGCCTTCATGATGCTGTTTGTTCACTAATGTTCTTTAACAAACCTTTGAGGGCTTCACAGAACAGTTGTATTTATACTGAGATTAAATTACACACAGGTGAACTCCACCTGCACGCCACACTTATATTTACTTGTAAAACATTTTGAAAACCATATATAATTTTCCTTCCACTTCACAATTATGTGCCACTTTATGTTGGTCTATCACATAAAATTCCAATAAAATACATTTACATTTTTGGCTGTATCATGACAAAATGTGGAAAATTTCAGAACGTATGAATACTTTTTCAAGGCATTGTATAAAGATATACTTTAACAAATGACACATAGAATTGACATGGCATATTCATTTTCACAATCTATCTAAATGAACAAAAATGCAGAATTGTTACATTGAAAAAGTACACTCTACAATTGCCGCCATTCAAATTCATAAAGTTAGAATCTAGTGTTCCAGATTAGAACCTCTTTAAGGACATGTAGGTAGAATATGCTTATTCAAACAGATACTGAGGGGCACCCCTGACACCCAAACTTCTGTTGGGCCACCACACTGAAATTGTCAAACAGGTACATGAATCTGTGACCCAAAAATACAAGATTAGATGCTGCTCAGGTAGGGAGGTGGAGTCCAAACTAGACTGCTGGCAGGGATAGGAAGTCCTAGCTCAAAGCTGCAGCAATGTCAGAAGGCAAGATCCATAAGCTGCACATCAAAGGCAGACCCATGTGTATGAGGTGAGATGAATAGCAGCCTTAGCTGGGATTCCATCCGGACCACGCCCTCAAATGTGTTTCACGCCTCTGCATGACTGAACTCCAAGGGGCCAAGTTAAACGTGTTGGGGATGTGGTCTGGCTGGAGGCTGCCATTCATCTCATCTCAAACACATGGGTCTGCCTTTGATGTGCGGCTTATGGATCTTTTCTGCTGACATAGGTACATGAATCAGTCAGAGCCCAGCAATGATTTTGTAATGTTCATACTGGACACTTCTTCCTTAGTGAGCTCCTGGTCACTGCTCTGTCACATAAATAGGCACATGACAATAGATTTCTGTAGTGTGGTAGGTAGAGCCAGATGGGTAACTGAGAGAATAGTTCCCCATCAGGTCCACCTTGCTGTTGATTGAGAGCAAATGACAGTATGTATGAGGATCCATAACCTCTTTTCTTTGCAATAGTAGCTCTCAAATTTGCCCACTGCCATCCACTGTCAATCAAAAGTAAGGTAGAACTGATGGTGAACTAGTATCTCAGTTCCCCATGAGCCACAGCCCACCCAGCAACTCGAGTAATTTCCCAAACATAGCCATTGCCATGTATGAGTAATGTCATCGTCATTATCCCCACCCCTTTGTTTACATTCAGCTTTCAACCGGAGAACCTCCCAACCAAGAGATGAATAGGGTCAGTGATAGAGTTCTGTGCAGAAAGATGGATTTGGCTCATGTGTTGGTAATGTTACCAAAAGTGGAGCAAATGCCTGCCTGAATTTGTTGCAGGCAGTTCTAAAGGAAACTACCACCAGAAAATGTGAATAAATGTTTTACTGAATTCCCCAGAATTTACCTAGTATATGGTGTTCTTTGCTATTGATGTACAGTGGACATAAAAAGTCTACACACCCCTTCATATGTCTGGGCTATGGGGTAGAGTGGCAAGACAGGAGCTTTTTCTTATGAAGAAAAACATCCAGGTCCAGCTAAATTTTGCAAAAACACATCTGAAGTCTCCCAAAAGCATGTGGGAAAACATGTTATGGTCTGATGAAAGCAAGGTTGAACTTTTTGGCCATAATTCCAAAAGATATGTTTGGTGCAAAAACAATACTGCACATCAGAAAAGAACACCATATCCACAGTGAATCATGGTGGTGGCAGTATCATATTTTGGGGCTGTTTTTCTTCAGCTGGAACTGGGGCCTTAGTCAAGGTAGAGGGAATTATGAACAGTTCCAAATACAAGTTAATATTGGCACAAAACCTTCAAGCTTCTGCTAGAAAGTTGAGCATGCAGAGGAACTTTATCTTTCAGCATGACAATGACCCAAACCATACATCCAAATCAACAACAGAATAGCTTCACCAGAAGAGTAAAGTTTTGGAATGGCCCAGCCAAAGCCCAGACCTGAATCTGATCAAAAATCTGTGGGGTGATCTGAAGAGGGCTGTGCACAGGAGATGTCTTCGCAATCTGACAGATTTGGAGTGTTTTTGCAAGAAAGAGTGAGAAAATATTGCCAAGTCAAGATGTGCCATGCTGATAGACTCATACCCAAAAAGACTGACTGCTGTAATAAAATCAAAAGGTGCTTCAACAAAGTATGAGTTTAAGGGTGTGCACACTTATACATATATATATTATTACACAACCATATTATTTTAGTTTTTTAGTTTTACTTCCCTCCACCTAAAAGATTTAAGTTTGTTGTTCAACTGAGTTGTACAGTTTATAGGTCACATTAAAAGGTGGAAAAAGTTCTGAAATGATTTATCTTTGTCTCACTCTTTTACATCACAGAAACCTGACATTTTAACAGGGGTGTGTGGACTTTTTTTTATATCCACTGTACAGTGGGGATCGAAAGTTTGGGCACCCCAGCTAAAAAGTTGTATTAATGTGCATAAAGAAGCAAAGGAAAGATGGAAAAATCTCCAAAAGGCATCAAATTATAGATTAGACATTCTTTTAATATGTCAACACAAGTTAGATTTTATTTCCATCATTTACACTTTCAAAATAAGAGAAAACAAAAAAATGGCTTCTGCAAAAGTTTGGGCACCCTGCAGAATTTATGGACATGCACTGCCCCCTTTGCCAAGCTGAGACCTGCCAGTGTCATGGATTGTTCTCAATCATCGTCTGGGAAGACCAGGTTATGTCAATCTCAAAGGTTTTGAATGCCCAGACTCATCTGACCTTGCCCCAACAATCAGCACCATGGGTTCTTCTAAGCAGTTGTCTAGAAAACTGAAACTGAAAATAGTTGACGCTCACAAAGCTGGAGAAGGCTATAAGAAGATAGCAAAGCATTTTCAGATGTCAATATCCTCTGTTCGGAATGTAATTAAGAAATGGCAGTCATCAGGAACAGTGGAAGTTAAAGCAAGATCTGGAAGACCAAGAAAAATATCAGACAGAACAGCTCGCAGGATTGTGAGAAAAACAATTCAAAACCCACGTTTGACTGCACGATCCCTCCAGAAAGATCTGGCAGACACTGGAGTTGTGGTACACTATTCCACTATAAAGAGATACTTGTACAAATATGGTCTTCATGGAAGAGTCATCAGAAGAAAACCTCTTCTACGTCCTCACCACAAAAATCATCGTTTGAACTTTGCAAATGAACATATAGACAAGCCTGATGCATTTTGGAAACAAGTTCTGTGGACCGATGAGGTTAAAATTTAACTTTTTGGCCGGAATGAGCAAAGGTACGTTTGGAGAAGAAGGGGCACACAATTTAATGAAAAGAACCTCTGTCCAACTGTTAAGCATGGGGTTGGATCAATCATGCTTTGGGGTTGTGTTGCAGCCAGTGGCACAGGGAACATCTCACGAGTAGAAGGAAAAATGGATTCAATAAAATTTCAGCAAATTTTGGATGGTAACTTGATGCCATCTGTGAAAAAGCTGAAGTTAAAGAGAGGATGGCTTCTACAAATGGATAATGATCCTAAACACACCTCGAAATCCACGGGGGATTACATCAAGAGGCTTAAACTGAAGGTTTTGCCATGGCCTTCACAATCTCCTGACCTCAACATAATTGAAAATCTATGGATAGACCTTAAAAGAGCAATGCGTGACAGACAGCCCAGAAATCTCAAAGAACTGGAACACATTTGTAAGGAAGAATGGGCAAAGATACCTCAAACAAGAATTGAAAGACTCTTGGCTGGCTACAAAAAGCGTTTACAAGCTGTGATACTTGCCAAAGGGGGCAGTACAAGATATTAACTCTGCAGGGTGCCCAAACTTTTGCAGACGCCATTTTTTTGTTTTTGGTTATTTTGAAAGTGTAAATGATGGAAATAAAATCTAACTTTTGTTGACATATTATAAGAATGTCTAATCTGTAATTTGATGCCTTTTGGAGATTTTTCCATCTTTCCTTGGCTTCTTTATGCACATTAATACAAATTTTTAGCTGGGGTGCCCAAACTTTCGATCCCCACTGTATGTGCTGTCATCATGCCAAGATCAAAAGAACTCTCTATGGTTTTCGGAAAGAAACTTGTGGATGCCTATGAGTCTCCAAACGTTCATTGTGAGGATGTTCTAGTTTGGAGTTACTTTAATGCTTCAGGGCCTGGGCAGGTAGCAGTCGTCAAATCAACTATAAATTCTGCAATATTGTGTTTGATGACAATGTGAAGCCAATTGTTCGAAAGTTGAAGTTGGCTGGAAAGAGACATTTCAACACAATAATGATCTGAAGCATACTAGCACATCCATCAATGAATAGCTGATAAATAAGAAACAGGCAGCTCATGTATGGAAACTGACAAACATGCTTTAGCTAAAGGAATTTTGCATGGCGGGGTAGTCAAAAATTCCACTGAGTCAATGTCAGAAACTGTGAACAGTTATGCAAAGCACAGGAACCACAGGAAGTATTTTTTTGTTAAAGTGGGCAATACCAGCTTCTAAGGCCAAGGGTGTACTTCCTTTTTTGCACAGCACACCATTGCATCTATTGATATCTGTATTGAATAATTTATTGAAAGGGCAACATTTGATTCAGTTAAATCACCTTTATCTGTAGGCAAAGTTTGAATGAATTTATTGAAAAAGTCAACAATTTCCCTGGGGAGTACTTACTTTTTCAAATGACTGTACATTTCACATACAGTATATCCAGTCAGGCAGGCCTTCATACTACATAGTTTTTGGTCAAGCTAAAGGAGATTGCATGATCGGTTTGTAATGTGTGTGGCCAGCTTTAGCAGCCAGTAACAATACAAATTTCACAATAATATAATGTGTATTGGACACAGTTCTACAAGCAGCAAGATGCAGTTGTGCTCAAAAGTTTGCATACCCTGGCAGAAATTGTGAAATTTTGGCATTGATATTGAAAATATGACAGATCATGCCTAAAAATGCTCTTTTATTGAAGGATGATGATCATATGAAGCCATTTATTATCAAATAGTCATTTGGCTTCTTTTTAAATCATAATAACAGAAATCACCCAAATGGCCATGATCAAAAGTTTACATACCCTGGAATGTTTGGCCTTGGTACAGACACACACGGGTTAAAATGCCAACTGAGGTTGATGTCCCATGGCTTTTTAAATTTCAATTAATGTCAGTGTATAAATAGTCAATGAGTTTGTTAGCTCTTAGGTGGAAGCACTGACTAGGCTAGATACTGAGCCATGGGGATCAGAAAAGAACTGTCAAAAGTCCTGCATAACAAGGTAATGGAACTTTATAAAGATGGAAAAGTACATAAAAAGATGTCCAAAGCCTTGGATATACCAATCAGTACTGTTAAATCACCTATTAACCACTTGAGCTCCAGAGGATTTACCCCCCTTAATGACCAGGCCTCTTTTTGCTACTCGGCGCTGCAATAATTCAACTGATAATTGCGCGGTCATGCAATGCTGCACCCAAACGAAATTTACGTCCTTTTTTTTCACACAAATAGAGCTTTCTTTCGGTGGTATTTGATCATCTGTGCGCTTTTTATTTTATTTATAAACATAAAAAGGCCAAACATTTTGAAGACAAACAATATTTTTTACTTTCAGCTATAAAAAATATATAGTAAACTCAAAGTTGGTTAAAAATTTAGGCCAAAATGTATTCTGCTACATGTTTTTGGTAAAAAAAAATCCCAATGAGTGTATATTGACTGCTTTGTGTGGAAGTTATAGTGTCTACAAACTATGGTATAAATACTGCAACTTACGCCATTTTTCTGCTATACAGCGCTGCGCTAGTTTAACGGACAATTGCGCGGTCATGCAATACGGTACATAAATGAAATTTACATCCTTTTTTTCCCCACAAATTGAGCTTTCTTTTGGTGGTATTTGATCGCCAGTGCGGTTTTTATTTTTTGCGCTTTAAAAATAAAGGCTGACAATTTTGAGGAAAAAAAAACAATATTTTGGACTTTTTGCTATAAAACATGTCCAGTAAAAAAAAATGCAAAAATCAAATTTAGTCATAAATTTCTGCCAAAATGCATTCTGCGACATGTCTTTGCTAAAAAAAAACTCAATACGTGTAAATTAATTGGTTTACGTGAAAGTTATAGCGTTTACAAATGGCGGGAAAGATACTGGGATTTTTAGGGTTTTTTTTATACTAATAATGGCGGCGAACAGCGAATTATGGCGGCGATCAGGGACTTATGGCAGCGACCAGCGACTTATGGTGGGACTGCGGCGGACATTCTGACATTGGGGGGTACTGACTTGGGGTCACTGACATCCCCAAAAACACTAATACAGTGATCAGTGCAAAAAAAAAAAAACTGACACTGTACTAATGGCAATGGGGAGGAAGGGGTTAACTTTATTTTGCAGGGAAGGGTTATAGGAGTGAGGGGAGTGTTTTACTAGGGGTTGGGGGTGTGTGCTGCACGGGAAAAGGCTGATTGAGAAAGAGAAACTCTTCTTTCTCGATCAGCTCATCCTCAAGCTGACAGGGAAGTGACAGACAGCACAGCTACTGCAGCTGTGCGGTCTGTCACTGTTTGCCGCCGATCGCCGGAACATAGCCGCTAACGAGCGGCTGTGACCCGGCGACTGACATCTGCGGCGGTGATCCGCGGGACAGATAGGGCGGCAGCGCGCCTCGCGCACACCCCCTATTTGTTTACAAAACACACGTCTTAAAACGTGGTTTTGCCTGTGAGTGCCGCCCTGCCGCCGTATATGTACAGTGGCTGGGCGGCATGTAGTTAAGAAGTGGAAATGGGAATCAGAACTGTCTTTTTCCAGTTCTGATTCCCATGGCTCAGTATCTAGCCTAGTCAGTGCTTCCACGTAAGAGCTAACAAACTCACTGACTATTTACAGTCAGGTCCATAAATATTGGGACATCGACACAATTCTAACATTTTTGGCTCTATACACCACCACAATGGATTTGAAATAAAACGAACAAGATGTGCTTTAACTGCAGACTGTCAGCTTTAATTTGAGGGTATTTACATCCAAATCAGGTGAACGGTGTAGGAATTACAACAGTTTGCATATGTGCCTCCCACTTGTTAAAGGGCCAAAAGTAATGGGACAGAATAATAATCATAAATCAAACTTTCACTTTTTAATACTTGGTTGCAAATCCTTTACAGTCAATTACAGCCTGAAGTCTGGAACGCATAGACATCACCTGACGCTGGGTTTCATCCCTGGTGATGCTCTGCCAGGCCTCTACTGCAACTGTCTTCAGTTTCTGCTTGTTCTTGGGGCATTTTCCCTTCGGTTTTGTCTTCAGCAAGTGAAATGCATGCTCAATCGGATTCAGGTCAGGTGATTGACTTGGCCATTGCATAACATTCCACTTCTTTCCCTTAAAAAACTCTTTGGTTGCTTTTGCAGTATGCTTTGGGTCATTGTCCATCTGCACTGTGAAGCGGCGTCCAATGAGTTCTGAAGCATTTGGCTGAATATGAGCAGATAATATTCCCGAAACACTTCAGAATTCATCCTGCTGCTTTTGTCAGCAGTCACATCATCAATAAATACAAGAGAACCAGTTCCATTGGCAGCCATACATGCCAACGCCATGACACTACCACCACCATGCTTCACTGATGAGGTGGTATGCTTAGGATCATGAGCAGTTGCTTTCCTTCTCCATACTCTTCTCTTCCCATAATTCTGGTACAAGTTGATCTTGGTCTCATCTGTCCATAGGATGTTGTTCCAGAACTGTGAAGGCTTTTTTAGATGTCGTTTGGCAAACTCTAATCTGGGCTTCCTGTTTTTGAGGCTCACCAATGGTTTACATCTTGTGGTGAACCCTCTGTATTCACTCTGGTGAAGTCTTCTCTTGATTGTTGACTTTGACACACACACACCTACCTCCTGGAGAGTGTTCGTGATCTGGCCAACTGTTGTGAAGGGTGTTTTCTTCACCAGGGAAAGAATTCTTCGGTCATCCACCACAGTTGTTTTCCGTGGTCTTCCAGGTCTTTTGGTGTTGCTGAGCTCACCGGTGCGTTCCTTCTTTTTAAGAAGGTTCCAAACAGTTGTTTTGGCCACGCCTAATGTTTTTGCTATCTCTCTGATGGGTTTGTTTTGTATTTTCAGCCTAATGATGGCTTGCTTCACTGATAGTGACAGCTCTTTGGATCTCATCTTGAGAGTTGACAGCAACAGATTCCAAATGCAAATAGCACACTTGAAATGAACTCTGGACCTTTTATCCGCTCATTGTAATTGGGATTATGAGGGAAAAACACACACCTGGCCATGGAACAGCTGAGAAGCTAATTGTCCCATTACTTTTGGTCCCTTAACAAGTGGGAGGCACATATGCAAACTGTTGTAATTCCTACATCGTTCACCTGATTTGGATGTAAATACCCTCAAATTAAAGCTGACAGTCTGCAGTTAAAGCACATCTTGTTCGTTTTATTTCAAATCCATTGTGGTGGTGTATAGAGCCAAAAATGTTAGAATTGTGTCGATGTCCCAATATTTATGGACCTGACTGTATACACTGACACTAATTGAAATTTAAAAAGTCACAGATGTAGGACATTAACCTTTAATTGGCATTTTAACCCATGTGTGTCACCATGTGTGTCTACCAAGGCCAAACATTCCAGGGTATGTAAACTTTTGATCATGGCCATTTGGGTGATTTCTGTTATTATTATGATTTAAAAAGGAGCCAAACAACTATTTGATATGATCATCATCCTTCAATAAAAGAGCATTTTTTGGCATGATCTGTCATATTTTCAATATCAATGCCAAAATTTCATAATTTCTGCCAGGGCATGCAAACTTTTGAGCACAGCTGTATATACAGAATTTTATGAGCACAATTTCCAAGCTCATTGTAACCTCTGCTAGAAAGACAACATAGACATGAAAAAAACACTCACAATGGTATGTGCTGATTTGCAAGCCTGGGAACTCTACAGATTTCGGCCAGGAACTCTATCTAATCAGTTTAATTACAGAGTCTCTGGGATGCTGGGGTTTCCTCTGATTCAGCTGCCAATTGGCTAACAACAGTAGTGACATCTGTGTCACTACTCAAGTCATACACCATCTGGAGCAATGAGCTAACTCTAAAGTAGACGAGAGAGAGTTGGGAGGAGGTGTGTCTTCTCTTCAGGTACCCCTCTCAACCACCCCTTCCTCTGGCTACTAGGGACATATATTTCCCTAACAAAATATTTGTTGCCCAGGTGTTGTCATGATTTTATCCCATTTATTGTAAGTTTTTTGCCTACTGTCAAGTCAGCACTGTTTCTAAGACCACGTTACTATCATTTAATGCTCTGTGTATGTTTTCACTCCCCTAAAAAACCAACATTTTTGCATTCTGCCCAATTAGCATGCCACTACTAACCCCACCAGTACGCTGTGGAATGCTGCACACAACACTATCTTGAGAGTTTGCAGACTATCCCCACCATAATTAGCCCCCACCATCAGTCTCAGGCTCATGGAGTTCAAGAAGTTTCCATGTTTGCTAATGTGTGAACAGTCATCCTTTCAAACATTTTATCAGTTTCTGACAGTATTATTACACACAATAGTATTTTCTAACATCGGAGTAAGGTTTTTTATTAGATGCAACCATTCCATCAGTCTTTTTTAACATGTGTGCAGTCCCTAATAGGCTTTTGTTATATGCAAGCTGTCTTTGGCAGGATTTTCCTACACGCAATCAGTCTCTGTTGGCCACTTGTGAACATTAACATGTGAACAATAACAATGGATTGTGATGTACGTAAAAAAAAAAATACATTCACGCTAACCCTACTGTTCCACGCTAACAATAAGCTACCACCTATTTAATCACACTTAGCACAGTCGCACCAGCTTCTGTGTGCACCAATTTTAGCAAATCTCCCCCAGGATGTCAAAAAAAGTCCTGTGTCAGTACATTTTAAGATGTTGCTGTGAGGATTCTTATTTAAAAAACTACTCACTGATATTACAATCAATGATATCAACTAATATTGTCATCTCGTGGCCAGTATTAGGGTGAGGTGATGTCAAATTCAATATTATGTACAGTATTCAAAAAGGAAACATGGAACTAAGGGCTTTGATCTTCAGTTTGGCAAGATAGCCATGAAACCAACTCACCTAAACAATTGTCCAGGAATTACAGTATAGTGTGCAACAGCATTCTTGCTTTGTAAATCTTCAGAAGCCCTGGTGTTCTTGGGATCAAGTTGCAGCTTAACTGTTTATCACATTTGGAATGATGACAACAATTACAGCAAAGGTCACCCAGGGCATGTGCCCTGAGTTGTAGCAATCTTGACAGAAGAAAACCACAAAATGTTCGAATGTAAATGACAACTGCCAACATTGTGGGGGGTTTGACACTATAGGTTGATACAATAAATTGTGATGTATAACATGAAGAAATATATTTAACAGCAGGGCTTTTTTAGCTGGAACATGGTTCCACCACCTCTGGCTCAAGACCTCTGCTCCCTGCTCACCACTGTCACTTGTAAACACAGAAGTCCGGTTTCTGTGTTTACAAGTGACAGCTTGTATCCCAATGGCTCCCACAGATCAGATATCCTGAGTGGCTCCCACTGACTGCGGGATGGGGACAAGGGAGATGTAGGTGCTTGGGGTGCAGTGCGGGTGCCAACACCCCCACTGGATGATTTCCCTGCAAGTAAGAGAGGCAAAACACTAACAGTGTGCGGGGAGGCACTATAGCCCGCTGGATGCTTCAGCTTATTACAACAACAAAAATAAAACATGTGGAAGATGGTGGAGCTTTTAAGGAGAGGGAGAATATGGGGGTTGTGGGGGGTTGCATACAGAGGTCAGAGCTGAAGAGAGGCAAAAGTGAGATGTGGATGGGAGATGCAGAGGTAAGCAGCTGTGGAAGAAGGCTGAACTCTGCAGTATGTACGTAGCACACTCCCGAACTCTGCATTCTGTGTTAACACCCCCCTCCAATTCTGCACTTGTAATGCACTCCTGGTATTTAATGCCCCTTTAAGACCCTCCTGATGTTAGTGAAATTGACTACACCCATTATTTGATGCAGTTTGGAGGGTGTGCAAGGAGGGAGGGGGTTTTAGGGGAGTCGTCATTGAGTTCCTGCACCTATTTTCTGAAGAAAAAAAAAAGCCATGTTTAACAGGATCATATGCAATTTCTTTGTGTTATATTTTATCTAATCAGGTTTTGATAAATTATACTGTTATTTTTGTTTTTATTTTATTATGGGTGTCAGATTTTTAATATGGGCTGTATAGAATGGTTGTTGAATTTGAAATATATTGATTTTTGGCAAATTGCACTTGCCTAGTATGTAAGTTTGCCATGTTTTAAGTGCTGCTAACCAATATGCATGATGCTCACTGTAATTCCTTTTGAATCAGTACACTGTCCAGTAATTATAATGATCTTCATGGTGAAACCACAGTCAGAGAACTTGGAAAACATTCAGTGAGCTCTACAATTCCGTTCAATATTGGACTCCTCCAAATCCCCTACCTTTGTGTTGTGCTGCCCACCAGTGCCAATTGCCATGTCCTAACCCTCAGCCTGTGTATCTTAGAAGTCAGGACTCATATTAGTACTATACCTGTTCACTGTCAGAGTGGAGAGTGATATTGTCTGGCACCTCTCTCCTTTGGCAGCCTATAAGGACCACGTTTTCCATGCCAAATGCTGGAGAGGGTTGGCATTTTCAGTTGATGCTATGTGTCTGAGCAGCCAACAGAGGAATCTGAGGCACGGTCAGATGCTCAGAGCTATTTTCTGTGCTCAGATGTTATGAGTCAAAACTAAACTGCTGCTGAGCCTCTCAGCTGGAAGATTTTCTTTTTTTTAGAGTTGGCAAGGATTTATACTGGCCTTGCTAAGAGTTGAAAACATCCTAGTGGCAGTAATATAAAATACTATGATGCTGCTACAAATGTATTCTTTTATGTTTTGTTTTTAACCGCTTCCCGACCGCCCTATAGCAGAACTACTGCTACAGGGTGACAGGGCTGCGGAAAATCACGTATATATGCATGCTTTTGTATTTTCGGGTAGGGGGCGCGCACCCTACCTGCACTGCCATTGGCAGCTACAGCTGTCAATCACTGGGTCCCGGCCGGAGATTCCCCACCAGCATTTGGCGATCACCGAAGAACACTGACGGGGGAGAGGTCTATATGTAAACAATACAGATCTCTCCTCTGTCAGCAGAGCAATACAAAACAGCATGCCTCCCTAGTAAAACACAGCACACAGTAAGGCTAGGTTCACACCTATGCAGTTTGCGTTTGATCCGTTTCTGCAGTGCATTTTGTGTTTTTTGCACATGCGTTTTTGATGCGTTTTGCTTTTTTTTGGGGGGGGGGGGTTCTTGTTGCTAGGCAGATTAAAATGCAAAACAAATAAAAAATGTGGCAAAAACGCATCGAAAACGTACTACATGCTTTTCTGCAGTGTCATCATTGAAGTCTATAGAACCAAAAACACATCGTTTTCCATTTAAAAAAGTCCCTGACCCTTTCCAAAAAACGCACCAAGTGAAAATGCGGAGATGTGAACTTGTCCCTTTTTATTAGCACTGATCACTGTATTAGTGTCAAGGGGGATGTCAGATTCCTACCTTTTTGTTGCTCTTCTTAACAAAACCTTTTCTTTTACAAAGAATTTTATTATAGAATAGGAAACAGCAGAGAATCAGTCAAGAACATATGCAATGACCAGCAGGAATATAACATACAAAAGATTTGATGGATAGTACAGAATATGTACTGATGCAAAAACATGAAAATAAACTGCGTACATAAGTGCCGTACAGAAAGAAAAGACAATAAATTGCAAAAATGATAGACATTTAGAGACTAATAACATAATAAACTCTCAGGAAAAATTGTTGCAGAATCAACATACAGAATGCGAGATGAATAGGAGAAAGAGCCTCTCTGAGTACAGAGAGGTACTTAACACGCAGGGCTCTCAAAGGAGTCCAGCACATGGGTGCAGTATTGCTGGTACGGGACTCAAAACAGGAATCACGATCAGCACAAATAACCTGAAGAAGACAGACTAGACAAGAGGAAAGAAAGGAGCGAAGAGAAAGGAGACAAACAAACAGACACCAACAACAAAGAAAAAAAAAAAGGGGGGGGGGTGGCTCCAGGGGGACCGCAGCAGAGAAAAGAAAAAAAAATATAAAAATAAGCTGGTATATACGTTTTATATCAACAAGAGGGACTGGTCGAATCTTGACGGTTGAGCTATATCAAGCCAAGGACGCCACCATGTCTGTAAAAATTTTGTATGGGTGTCTAACAGTATAGCTGTCAACTTTTCGTTGACCATTATAAAGTTCATCCGGTTTTTGACAGCCTTGAAGCTGAGGAGGGGAGTCTTCCAAGCTCTCGCAATCGTCAGCTTGGTGGCCATGAACAAGTGCGATGCCAGCTGACGTTCAGAATGAAGTAGGCCCACTAATGGTTTAAATAACAGCGCTTCGTACGGGTTGCATTTAATGTCTGTGTGGAACATAGTGCGGAGAAGGGCATAAACTCTGATCCACAATCTGCACAACTTGGGGAAAGTCCACCAAATATGGACCATGGTACCCGTCTGCTGACAACCTCGAAAGCAAGTCGGGGAATATGTGGGAATAAAACGAGCCAGACGAGCAGTCGTGTAATACCATCTATAAAGAACCTTGTATGCGTTTTCACAAAACCTTTTCTTTATCTCCTGCCCTCTGGCAAGGCAAAGTTTGGTTCATTAACCACCTAATGAAATCTGGCTGTGGTTGGAAGCTGCAGTATCAACCTCCATCTAGCCATTGTTAACCCTTTAGGGTTTGTTACTAAGCAAGCTATTTTCTACTTCATTACATTTATTATTATTTTTAGCTGCTTTAAGAGGCAGGCAAAACCCTGCGAAAGGATTTTCTAGTCTGGCAATGAGCAGTCTCAGAGCTTTCCCAAGCAAAAGCAACCCTCTTCAGACTTTTCAAAAGAAGACAGAGATGAACATGACTGTGTGATAACCATAAATGGAAGTGTTTCACTCACCCTGTAAAAGGGTTATATGTAAAGCAAGGAGCAGTCTAATAGCCTTCCCAGGAAAAACAGCCTCTTCAGACTCTCCAAGGGGGAAGAGATGGATGAACATGACGATATGAATCTTGCCTTGTTCAAGCAACCAGAAATGAGGATGGTCACACCTAACATGTTGTCATATTCATTACATAAGTGCCCAGTACACTCAAAAGGAGTTTTTTCCACTCACACTGTAAAAGGGTTATGTGTTCTGGCAATTAGAAGTCTCATAGCAGTGCCAGGCAAGACAGCCTCTTCAGACTCTGAAGAGGAAGATGTGGACAAGGATAACTGTATGTATCCTGCTGGTTTAAGCAGCCAAGGATAGGGGATGATGACACCTAACAGGATGTCACATTCAATAAACAAATTGCCAATACACTCTAAAGGAGTGGTTTCCACTTACCCTTTGAAAGGGTTATCTGCTTTGGCAATGAGAAGCAACCTAGCCTTCCTAGGCGAAACAGCCCTCTTCAGTTTCCAAAGAGGACGATGCAGTTGGACATGACTGTGTGAATACTGCTTTCTTCAAGCAACCAAGGATAATGATGACACCAATTAACAGGTTGTCACATGATAATACACTATAAAGGAGTGTTTCCACCAGGGTGGATTTGATTTAAATCAAACTGATTTAAATCACGATTTAAATCACTAGTCAGTAAGGCTTGATTTAAATCCTAGTTTTCTACATAAAGACTAATTCTTGCTGGTATAACTTTAATATGCAAGTAGATGAAGATTTTTAGAATAACAGCTTTTCATATTAGTTTTTTTTATCCCCAGTTTAATAGGTTAATCATTCATATTTGGACAACTTTTCTGTTGTACTTAGGAAGGAGAAAAATAATCATTCCCTTAATAATAACAATTTAAATAGATTTATTCAACTGAAACAATAACATTCCAGCATATGTTATTTGCTTAAACAAACATCCATGTTTGTTAACTAATTTGGCTAAACAAAATATATATATTTTAAGAAACTTAGACTGTCAGCCCCTTCCTCCTCACACTTAGTTTCACTTTCTTCTTGTGCAGATCTATTCCACTGCAAACAATCAGAAAAATATTGTTTCTATTCTATTCACTGAACTTCTTGAAACTTAGCACTGAAGGGGTTGATTCTGTATTCATAGGTTTGTAGAAGTTAGGATTAAGGTCTTTTTCTTAACTCTGTTCATGTTATAACATTTTTGCTGTGAAGAAGAGGCATGTGATCTCTGCTGAGTCAAATTCAGTTTAAGAACTGCAAAAGTAAACCAAACATCTGTGATAGTATCTTGTAGGCAGAGAAACTGCCCAATAATCTTACAAAAACCTCTGGAAGAGCATGACATTGTGAATGGATTCATGGAATTTATTTACCAAAAAAATTAAACATATACAGCCTTATTCTACATAATTAAAAAAACGAATCTTTATTTCATGATGGAATAACCTTTGGATGGTAATATATTTTACTCAAAAAGCATTTTATTCAAAAAAATCCGATTTAAATTAAAAAAATCCGATTTAAATAAAAATCCGATTTTTTTTATTTGTTTTTAAAAATCATTGATTTTTATCCACCCTGGTTTCCACTCACACTGTGAAAGGGTTATCTGTTCTATCAATAAGCAGTCTCCTAGCCTTCCAGGCAAACTAACCTCTTCAGACTCTTCCAAAAGAAGATTCGGATGAGCCTGACTGTATGAGCCCTACTGGTTCAAGCCGCCAGGGATAAAGTTGACACCTAACAAGGTATCACATTCACCATGTGGTCAATACATTCTAAAGGAGTTGCTTCCACTCACCTTGTAAAGAGATTAAATATTCTGCCAATCAGCAGTCTCAGAACCTTCTAAGGTGAATCAACCCTTGCCAGATTCGTTCAAAGAACATGTGGATGAACAGGACTGTATGATTCCTGCTTTGTTCAAGTAGACACTGATTAAGATGATGGTGACCAAGTTGTCACAATTATTAAGCATGTGGTCAAAACACTAAAGGAATTGCAGAATTCACCTTCTACAAGTTCTACAAAGTTAACCTTTGCTGTCATTTCCTGTGGTGAGCCATAGGCACCCACAGGTGCCCTTTCTTATTGTTAAAATTTCAACTGCTAATGACACCTTTACAAGTTGCTTTTTTGTTTTCACTAAGAAAGGACAAAGGTGTCACAAAGATCCTCTTCTGTATGACATTTTGCACATCGGTTGATGTTAGAAATTTTTGCAATTTTTGTTACCCCAGCCAAAGCCTGCATCACAACTTTATCACTATGTATATTAATATACTATTTTGTGTACATTTTACATTCACAATATACAGAAAAATAGCACATCTTTATATTTGCTTCCATACAGTGATTTTGGCACTGTGGCCCTTACACTGGTTTGAACATTTCTGTAATTAACATACTGAAATTATGCTGGATAGGTTTTAATCTATATTAGTGGATGTGTGTGTAGATGAGTCACTTTTTAAAATTTTCTCCCCAGCTATACTCCCTACAAGCCATCTCGGAAATACTAACACAATTACAATCCTTCTCCACTAGTTCAGGACACATAGTGAGCAAAATACACATCATTTCTATGAAAGTTACTGAAAGCAATTCTTTTCTGGCTCTAACACATGGCTAGTTTCTGCAGAGCTGGCAGGAGTGAAAATGACATCAGAATCATATTAGTCCGAATACACAAAATTCACTGGAATTTTACCCCAGAAGAATAGATCACATTGAAGATGCTGTCATACTACAATGCAACAAATTCTAAGAATAAAATATAGTTAAAGTGATAGTAAAGTCAAAATTGTTTTTAGCTATTTTAAATGATGATTAAGGCCTCATGCACACTGGACAGCTTTCTAGCTCTCCTAGACTTCTTTCCTACTGGCAGGGGCATTTTGGAAGAAAAAAAGTTTTAACACTTGTAAAAGTGTGTAATGTGTTTAGGTGCAGTTAACCCCATCAAGAATTTGGGCGATTTCTTTGGCTAGAAAAATACTTTATTCTGGCCATTAAAATGAATTCATGCTCAAGCACTAAACGCACCTAGCACTTACGCATCTTTAAATGTGTTAACATGCATTTAAATACATCAAGAGTACAGGACCCGGCGATTGATGGAGCAACGGACAGGAGAGAGATCTGTGAATGTAAACACAGATCTCTCTCCTGTCAGTGGGGATGTGCTTGTTTTTATCTCCCTGCTTTGCAAAACCAGCACATTCTCTAATAAAACAGTACACAGCAATCACACTCCCTAACAAACAGTTAACCCTTTGATTGCCCCAGATGTTAACCCCTTCCTGTCCGGTGTCATTAGTACAGTGCACTGTATTAGCACTGATCACTGTATTCGTGTCACTGGAGATGTCAGTGACAGTTAGTTAGTTCCCACCTACTTATTGGGATTTTTGTGTAGCAGAATACATTTTGGCCTAAATTTTATGAAGAATTTTTTTTTATTTGATATGTTTTTTAGCAAAAAGTAAGAAAATATTGTTTTTTTAAAATAAATGTTTGGTCTTTTTTCGTTTGTGCAAAAAATAAAAAACCCAGTGGTGATCAAACACCACCAAAAGAAAGCTCTATTTGTATGAAAAAATTATATAAATTTCATTTGTGTACAGTGTTGCATGACTGCACAATTGTCAGTTAAAAAAGAACAGCGCCATATAGCAAAAAATGGCCTGGCCAGGAAGGGGGGTAAATCTTCCAGAAGGCAAGTAGTTAAAAATGTGCACCATTTAATACTATTTCAAACTAAAGGAAACTACACACATACTATACTTTTTTATAGAGTTGTAAAGAAAACTCATCGTGAGAGAAATATGGAGGCTGGCCTCTCCTTCTGAAATTGTTAACTAGTAATCTGTCATGTTGACGGTCATAGATGAAGGAAGACAAAAGAAAAAAAGAAAGATCTGTGATTCTGAAGAAAAAGTAAACTATGCAGGCTACTACTGCAAAAACGGGAGGCCTCCGATCCAAACATTGCAAAAATACACATGCAGGCTATCATCTCTGCTTTCCAACTGAAATCAGGCAAGTAAAATAGGATTTTGCAAACATTAATTTTGCTTTAAATAGCAGTTAAAATAAAATGTTATCTGTATCGATCACAAAAAAACTCACTCTGTCCCTTCAGATGTCACATTGGGGGAGATTTTCTAAAGCTGGTTCGCTCAGAATCTTGTGTACATGTGCATGGTAGCCAATCAGCTTCTAACTTCATCTTGTTCAATTAAGCTTTTGCAATAAAACCTGGAAGCAGATTGGTTTCTGTGCAGAAGTGCACCTGATTTTGCACTCTCCAGCTTTAGTAAATAAACCCCATTGCACTTCTTTATTTAAAGTGACAATAAACTTTGGTTTTAAAAAAAAAAACAATTCTATTCAAGTATGTATTCTTAAAGTATATGTAAACTCACACCTTGTAAAACAGCCCATTCAGTTAAAAATAGAAATGAAAGGCAAAACATTTGTGTATATTTATAAAAAAAATTACAAATAGCTTTCTTTATAAGTAATGACATACTCTCTGTTCTCAGCTGCATAATAAGCTCTGGGGGGAGGTACAGCAGTACACTGGTCTTCCCAATGAATGGCTGTGCTGGGGGGGGGGGGTGTCAGCACAAGCCTGGTCATTGGCTTAGCTCCCAGCACAGCCAGAAAACTGACGACGTGCTCTCATGCTTAATGTAGTCAGTTTTTAATATTTTAATAGGAAAGCAGGGGGACTGACAGGAACAGCAGGGATGTCACACAAAAGGAAGCAATACAAAGAGAGCAGGATACTTTTTCATACAAGTACATGGTACAGGGCCATTAAGTAGTGGATGAGAATGGATTCTTTTTGGAGAATAAGGATATTGTTTAGTGTCACCTTAACTTTCTGAATGTTTGGACACTGTTCAAAAGCTTCCTATTATACAGTCCTGGGTGTCATTTTGATAGCCGGGGATTGCTGGTAATAGTGCCAGGGGGTAGTGGCACGGGGCAAGGAAGAGCAGGGCATTCAGTATACCACCTACTTTGATGAAGCTTGATTTGGGCGTTAAGATCAGTTTGTGTACCTTCCTAAATAATGGAAAATAGGTAATGTACAGTTACCTTTAAAATGCTGCCCATATCTTGAACATTAGGTCTGGTTCACATTTACATGGGTGGTTGCAGATTATTTCTTGTGGGTCATTCTGAATGGCACCCCCTTGCATCTAAAAACGGGTGTTTGCGGGTGTGGGAACCGCAAGGAAATCGCATGCAATTTCACAGCTGCTGTGTTTTTAGAATGGTGCAGGAACCTTTTTCCTGCAAGAAACACAGGCATGCCAGCCCAATGAAATGAACAGGCTGCCGTACCCACGCAAATTCAGGCCACAACACTGCATAGATGTGAACCAGGTCTTAGGACACTCAATTTATTGGCTTTTTATGGATTATTAAATTCTACATAATATTGACCGGTGGCTGAAGTTCTTTTTTTAAACAGCATGGAGAAAATGGGGGTTATTGAACACCACTATACAGAGTTTGAGGGTTATCTAAAAATAAGAGAATGTTGGAGTTGATAGATATAAAATGTCTCAATATCTAAAAAGTTAGTCTGGGGGGAGATTAATGAATTGGACATAAAAGAACAGTCAGACAAAACACTAGAAATGAAATACAGATGAAATTGTAACCTACAGCATAAGCTCTCACATCTACAGTATCTGACACCACGTTATACATAAAATCACAAAAAAAGTAATGCAATGGGAATAAAAAAGCATTTCTGCCTAAAGAAAATTCCCCTTGCCTGGACAAAAATCCTATAATGAGATTTTTCCTAAATGTGACAAAAATTATAATTTTTCCATTTCAGAATGTGTGGACTTAAACTCAGACTTACTTTTGTGCAATCCTGAGAAGGGACAAGTCACTGACACGTAAACAGTTTGTTAAATTTAGCTCTTTTATCTTGATTCCTGAAGGGCCTTCTAGAACTTGTCTCACTCCTGGGTCACTTACCCTGCAATGAAAAACACAGGATATTAGAGCTACTGTATATAGCAATATAACAATGATTCAAAAGGAAATTTGCAAACTATCTTTTTTATTGGAGTTATCAGGTAGGCATTTGTCGTTATCAGGTAGGCAATCTACTTTTTAGAGCGATTGATACTTGAAGTTTAAAACCTCTTTTTCCAATTTGGAGCACTATACTAAAATACTGTATGTTAGGTCACTGAAAAAATTACTTCTGTTATAGAAAAAAAATTCCTTGAATAAAATTGCATCAAATCTACTGAAAACACAGTTTTACTCCACGTGGTTGCTAAAAGACAAAAGTTTTGGCACTGAAACATGTCTGTATGCATGACATTTTACAGTGAACCAGATATGTCACACTAACCTGATGGCCATTAAATAATTATTCTGCAATAAAGCCTTCCTTTTCACTGGAACATTTTACAATACTTTGGAGTAATCATCTACTTCAAATAAATGCAGATTGGTAACAATATGTGCAGCAGAATAAACAGAAAAGGAAATGAATGATAAAATGCCGCATAGACTTCTGTAAATAAAAATTTCATTTATTAAGAGCCAAAATAACATTTTAACATTAACAAAGATTTCCCAAACTTTATATCACATGTGTATCCAATTTTAACATACAAAAATATTTCCCACTAGTTGCACTGATCAAGACCCCAACTCAAGCCAAAACATATTTTGCCTTTAGGATGGAGTAGGGAAGAGCTGGAAGCTTTACCAGCTTTTGACAGTCCATATTCTTGCTGGGGAGATTTTCCCTGGCTTCCTGTGTCAAAGATGGGTGTTACCAGGAAACAAACAGCCCTAAAATCTGACACAACTACTAACCCATCCCCACGTTACAAAAAAAAGAAAACGTTTTGTATGGAATTGGGCTTTAATGTCATACTATGCTTGTACGGTTGTTGAGTAGTTTTTCATCCTCTATCTTTTTCCATTCTAGGAACATTTGGAGTATGAATATGCATACTTGCAGCATGCCTTGTAAAAAGATGCCTTTACTTTGGCACCTGTCAGAAGCAACACTTTTTTTAAATCTCCAAAGATATAGCGTATACTGCAGCTGAAACAATTTCTCTACACCATTCAGCTGTTGTACAGCGATTTCATGCCCCAACATCTGGGACACATTTACTTTTACAGTTAAAAGCGCTAAGGGTATCCCAGTTGCTGAAATATATTGGTGCTATAAATTACACCTTTCTTGCACACAATAAAACAGCATAGCATTTTCCAATGTATATTTTATATTTTGTATATTGGTACATTTTATTTTACCTATGTAATAAAGCAGTGCAAAAGTCTGATGGTAAGTAGTCTTTCATTAAAGCTCATCCCACCATTCTGGCAGAATAGCTTAGTCTTGCCCTGTATGTGTAATGCACGATCAAGTAGGGAGTTTGGAAGAGATCCAAGATTTCAACACCCACACTGCTAATGGCCAATGAGCAGCCAGACTGGAGAAAAAAAACATGCATATGTATGCGGAATACTCTGATTCCTAGTGTTTTTACAGTTGGTGTTCAGATTGTTCAGATCAATGCAAAGATAGTACCTGCTACATAAAATCCACTAAATGGCTGATAGTATATAATCTCTCATATAGCTGATTTCCGTTTTGGCAGAATTGCTTAGTTTTCTTTGCATGTGTAATTTCCAACCCAGTGGGGAGTTTGGAGGAGATCCAAGATGTCAGCACCAACACAGCCCATGGCCAGTGAGATGTCTGGTCTGGAAATTAAAGCCACATATGCACATGTAAAAACCTCTAATGTCTAGAGCGGACTTTCTGTTGCCTGTGAGTCTACGCGTTTCAAGGAGAGTTCCCATCTCTTCCTTAGGATTATAGCAACAGGAGCTTTTGCTTCTCTCCTCTATATTGGATACTCAGATTTTTACCATGGTTATCACACTGTTTTATCATGCATCAGGATTTGCTTATTTCATGGTCTTGGTGAGTTTTGATTTGCGTATGCTGTTAACTGTATTACATAGCAAGGTATACACAATTTTTGTTTTGTTCAACCAGTGGGTTGAATGAAAAAATCTTCAGATACCAGCATCCAGTTGAGTTAGTTGCAGAGATCTCCCCCACCATGCTATTGTATTCTGACAATAGGGACTCTTCCTCCCCATCAGAATATACTGATCAGCCTGTAGTCATTGGCTGCAAGTGCTGATCAAATGCTGGCTTTCCAACAGGATAGTTCAGCAGAAGTTGGTCTAACGACCATCTTCTGTTAAATAGATGGGTACACACGTACCAAAATTTGGCCAGTTCCTGCTGAACCGGCCAAATTTCAATATGTTTATACCCAGGTTACTTGTTTAAAGTGGTTGTTACATAATTTTTTTCATAACAAACAGGTTCATGCACACCTGCTCTGTGCAATGGAATTACACCGAGCTGCTGGCTCCTCTTCTCTGTCCAGTGCCCCCATAGGAAGCTGCTTCCAATAGGGGCACTTGAGCGGGCTCGCTCCCGAACCCTGCTGTCTGCATCCATTGACACAGAAAGCTGCTTTATCGACACTGGCTTTGATTGACAGCAGCGGGAGCCAGTGGCTCCAGGTGCCCCAACAAAGTCTGTGAGGCTTGGAACTGAGGGGAGAGAAGAGCTGTATCATGCACAGTGCTGGATCGAATGAAGGCTCAGGTAAGTAAAAGGGGAGCTGAGGGAGGACACTGATGCCTAAATATTTTTTACCTTAATGCAAGGAATGTATTAACGTAAAAAATGGTTGGGCTTTATAACCACTTTAAATAATACAAGCAATTGGTTAAACATTAAGCTGTTTAGTGTGCTGCCTCTCATTTATACATTTTACTACACAGAAATGTCATATGGAATCTGGCAGTCCATGTTCACAGCCTCTGGATATTTAAAAGGCTTTATTTGTTTTAGAAATATTAAGGGGGTTAAGGGGTCATTTAGTAGCTAGTAAGAATCACAGAATTGGGAATTTCCATTAGACAATGTAACTAAATTGGCGCAGTCCAAAATAACAGAAAACAGATACATAGTTTACAGTATTAATACTTAAAAAGGCCAAATTGTTTAATTTTCCACCTTGGGGAATGAAATCATTGAGAAAGTTGTTAAATGTTTTACAAAGTGTAACCTTGTGGCACCTTTTTTTTGCCTCTGTTACCTTTAATGTTCTTCTTCCACTTAGAAAATATAATGAATAGGTATGCTTTGATTATGAGAGAGCAATACATCCCTACTTGCAAGCACATTGATGCATCTAGCTTTGAACAAAGAATATCTACAGTCCATCCAGCTAATTGTGCCTGAAAACATGTATGTATGGGTATATATTTGCTATTAGGACAAAAGCTTATTTCTTGTGCTACATAAAAAGGGATATGTGCATATAATGCAAGAAAATGAGCAAGAATATCTATTGTCTTAACTCATTTGTTTGACTTTCAAGCTGGTATATTTAGACCCAAGAATGAAAATGCAATTTATTGCAGCTTACTAGTGCTCAGATGTGGAGGCTGAATTTGGTTTCTTTTTTCAGGTTTTCTTCACCTGGTGATCCTGCCAATAACACACTTCGTGTCCTAGGATGGCAGCACTAACTTTCTGTACTGTATCTATGGAAAAGCAGTATTGTCACCCTAGAATATGAAGGGTTAAGACTGGAGAACCTCTCCTCCTCTCCACATTTCTATAACATAAGTAAGGAGTGCTCTGAGAACTGGCAACTGATATATCAGTAGAGGCTATGGTTATGAGCCATTATTTTGGGTTCCCACACTTCCTGTATGTTGGAACATACAGAGGTAAGCAGAAATACACAAAACTATATGGACAGAAAGTTAGGTGCTCATAGGAGTTCTGGCAGGATCAACAGGTTTTACTGGTGGGGTATAGCTACTAAAAGCAACACCAACTTTTCTTCAGACATTTCTTTTCTGTAGCTGTACATGGACCCAGGTGTTGATAATAATGTATTGAATGTTCAGTCGTGTGGTATATTTGGTTATTAACATACCTTATGCAGTCCGCTACGTTCAGGACAGTAATGTTTTTCAATAATGAAATTGCCTTTAAGCTAATATCTGTAATTTTCTGGCAGTCAGCCAAATAAATGTGGTTCAAACTGGGGCAAGATTTGCTGATTGCCTTGATGCTAGCATCAGTGATCCGATTATTACCTGAAAAGAAAAAAGAATTATCCATATTAAAGGGTCGGTCCACCCAAAACCGATATATTTGTTTGTGGTACATGAAGACAGTTTCTTTCCTCTCTCCAAGCATGTTTTGGTAAGATCAATTTCTGGGTATTTAGTACCTGTTGTGGCCTCTGAGGGATTCTCACACTTCTTGTTGGATGTTTTTTTTATTTTATAGTATATAGCAGTGGTCTCTAAGCTGTGGGCCTTTTCTTGCACCTATCCAGTGCAAGTGATAGAGGACTATTCCTCCAACTAATACCAATGATGAGACATTATTCCTTCAACTGATACCAATAATAGGGCATTTTTCCTCCAACTGATACTAATGATGGGGCACTATTCCTTCGACTGATACCAATAATAGGGCCTTATTCCTCCAACTGATACCAATAATAGGGCATTATTCCTCCAACTGATACCAATAATATGGCATTATTCCTCCAACTGATACTAATGATGGGGCACTATTACTCCTCCTATTGACAAATGGTGGTTTGTAATCTCTTACTCCCATTGATCACCCAGCTTGAGGCATTGTTTACTTCCACTGATACCAGGACATTTTCCACTCCCACTGACCCTTTGTTTAGAAAGTTTGGAGACCCCTGACATAGAGAATGCAAAAGAAGGTGCTGAAAAACACAAAGATAAGTGAGAACACACAATATGGACAGAAGCAGAATCAGGGATTCAGCAAGAGCCAGAGATCTTGCTGTTGGAATATCTAGGTACAGAACAAGTTAGGTGCATAACTGTCTTTAAAGTCTACCTATTACTTAAATATTACCTTATGTGTGGACTGACTCTTTAATAAAAAAAAGAAAGGGTACAAAGAATTGAAACAGATTTTTTTTCAGGGTAGAATCTGACCTTCAATCCTGATTTTCACAAGCTTCTTTCCATGTGCGAGAACTTTGAAGGCAGCATCAGAGAGATGAGGGGAGCCCAGCAGAGACACAGAGGCAATGTTATGGCACTTATCCAGCAAAGTCTAAGCAAGAAAGTGAACACAGCACAGGTTATTTTACTAGTTTCTGCATACAGTTTGCAGACATTAATCTGGAAGGGGGTTCACCTTCCTGCTATACAATTTAATCACCAGTTCATGCCGTGCAAGGTCCATCTAAACAAATGATTTTTTTCCCGGAGTACCACCTGCATTTTTAGCCAAGCATTTATATAGTCTGTAAAGTTTATTTTCACTATGCACGGATGTGACTTCGCTGTGTGGTTTCAAGAAGAAAGGTTTGTGTTTTACTCCAGTGTAGCGGAAATAAATAACTCAGCCTGAGAACAGTTCTTTATTAAAAGTGAAAGTGGTTCATGCAGTCTCTCTGATTATTACACAACAGAAAATATCTCTTCTTCTATCAACTACTAGAATATTGTCTATTATGAGCGATCTAAGGTTAAGCGTATTCGCATACATCAGCAATTGTAGCCTCGCTGTTTCTTTCCTTTAATAAGATGACCAGGAACTGAAGAAGTCACTATGGTTCAGTCTGGTGTTCCTTTCTTTACTGGCCCCTATGGCTACTATACTATACTGTTCAATTATTTTATACTAGAGTAGGTTGGCCAAACGTGTCCAATGAAATCAAGAACACAACAAAGCAAACACTCTTTAACAGATGACATGTGAACTTGGATATTAAACTTGTTTCATCCAATATAGCGCCTAAAAATATATAGGAAGGATGGATAATAAATAGTCTTCCCATAAGAAGTCACATTGTCTGACAGTCCTATGAAATTAGTAGAGGTCCATTGTTAAATTTAAAGTGAACATACAGGCTTTTAAAATATAAGGCAGAGAAAGTAGCACAGCTCACCCTGGGAAAAATCAACCACCCATTATATTTTATTACTGTTGTAGATCAGTAAGGGGTTATGCAAACCAGCCTGCATGCATTATTGAAATGTCACAAAATTACATTTCATTCAACTCCATACAACGGAGTACCTCAAGGCAGCATTATGATTGAGAAAGCCACACAAAAAAAAAAATATATATTTATTATTTGTCCTTTCATTGGGCCTGTGCTGATCTATTCAGCTCAATGGACATGGCATGGTATGAACAAGCCCTTACTGTGCATTTGCACATCATTGTTGGTCCTCATTCCTTTTAATGAGGCTTGTTGGATAGACTGTTCCAAATCAGTACTTTTGTAAAATGTATCCCTTTCCATGATATAGTGCAAGTCAGAAAGTTTTAAAGTCAGTGGCTAAAAATATTATCCAGGTAACTCATGTTCACAAGGTGATCAACAACAGAAGTCCCTGTATTTTACCTAGGAAATGTTTAATTTAAATATCCATGGGCAGTAAAATGGTTAATAAAGTGTACAATTAATCTTGAGCTAGGGCCATCACTATCATGGACTTTTATCTTATTTCTGCTTAAGATGAAACTCATACTTCACCTCCTGGTCCCCAGTTAGATTTCCTATCTAAAGCACTTTAGCACTCCACTCCATGGCCACTCCATAACGTCAATCTTGTTGGTCTGGAACCAAGATGTTGCATGTTTACTGGTGTGTTTGGGGTCGTTGTCTTGTTGGAACACCCATTTCAAGGGCATTTCCTCTTCAGCATAAGGCAGCATGACCTCTTCAAGTATTCTGATGTATTCAAACTGATCCATGATCCCTGGTATGCGATAAATAGGCCCAACACCGTAGTATGAGAAACATCCCTATATCATGATGCTTGCGCAACCATGCTTCACTGTCTTCACAGTGTACTGCTGCTTGAATTCAGTGTTTGGGGGTCGTCTGACAAACTGTCTCCAGCCACTAGACCCAAAAAGAACAATCTTACTTTCATCAGTCCACATAATGTTGCGCTATTTCTCTTTAGGCCAGTCAATGTGCTCTTTGGCAAATTGTAAGCTCTTCAGCACGTCTTTTTTTCAACAGTGGGACTTTGCGGGGGCTTCTTGCAGATAGCTTGGCTTCACATAGGTGTCTTCTAATTGTAACAGTACTCACAGGTAACTTTAGACTTTCTTTGATCTTTCTGGAGCTGATTGTTGGCTGAGTCCTTGCCATTTTGGCTATTCTATCCGTTAGAATGTTGGAACACCCATTTCAAGGGCATTTCCTCTTCAGCATAAGGCAGCATGACCTCTTCAAGTATTCTGATGTATTCAAACTGATCCATGATCCCTGGTATGCGATAAATAGGCCCAACACCGTAGTATGAGAAACATCCCTTTATCATGATGCTTGCGCAACCATGCTTCACTGTCTTCACAGTGTACTGCGGCTTTAATTCAGTGTTTGGGGGTCGTCTGACAAACTTTCTCCGGCCACTAGACCCAAAAAGAACAATCTTACTTTCATCAGTCCATATAATGTTACGCCATTTCTCTTTAGGCCAGTCAATGTGCTCTTTGGCAAATTGTAACCTCTTCAGCACGTCTTTTTTTCAACAGTGGGACTTTGCGGGGGCTTCTTGCAGATAGCTTGGCTTCACATAGGTGTCTTCTAATTGTAACAGTACTCACAGGTAACTTTAGACCTTCTTTGATCTTCCTGGAGCTGATTGTTGGCTGAGTCCTTGCCATTTTGGCTATTCTTCTATCCGTTAGAATGGTAGTTTTTCGCTTTCTTCCACGTCTTTCAGGTTTTGGTTGCCATTTTAAAGCATTTGCGATCATTTTAGCTGAGCAGCCTATCATTTTCTGCACTTCTTTATATGTTTCCTCTCCAATCAACTTTTTAATTAAGGTACGCTGTTCTTCTGAATAATGTCTGGAACGACCCATTTTCCTCAGAATTTCAGAGAGAAATGCACTGTAACCAGCATGTACAACATTTGCTGCCTTCCTTCCTTAAATAAGGGCAATAATTGCCACCTAACAATAGGGTAAGTGAGCACAAAGTAAGACAAGAAAAACCACAGCAGCTGGCATACAAGGTAAACCTCAACACCTTAGAACTAAGAAACACATACAAACAAGGTATGCAGCGCTAAACAGAAGCTATAAAGAAAACCTTGTTCCCAATGGTTCTGTAGGGACAAAATGATGATGCTAATAGCCTGTTCAAGTTCCCAGTATGGTAATTAAACCATGTAAATTTGTGTGAAAAAATGTTCATAACAGCAAAACATCAGCGTGCAATCCTGAAGATACCAACAAAATTATGCGCTTACCACAAGGGCATACAAACAGAGCGTTGTATGTATATACTCTGGTGTGTCATCAATGGAAAGGGGAGCCTGGTTCACACTGCGGACAACATCCGGTCACTAGGATAAGCGCTCAAGGGATGTCAGCACACGCTCTGGGGTCACATCCAGCTCACCGGTAGGTCCAACGGCGCCCAGCCTCACGGTATGTGCTCCTCCTATGGTGGTCCACTTTTCATGACTCGCAAATAAACGAGTCACAAAGCAAAATGGTATTGATGGTGAAGTACGTCTTTATTAGAAAATTCCAAATGAAGGTATAAAACTCACATGTACAAATGAATGAAAGCCTGCAAAAGCCAGGTCTGCTATCAACCTCCTTGGTGGTCTGTGGCTCCCTGGTGTATAGTGGCGTCAGCTTGGCGAGTCCCCTGATATGTTTTGAGCAAAACACACTCGTTATCAAAGGGGTGACTCATGACCCAGGACGCCTGTTTAAATAAACGTGGTCGCGCACGCACATTCGGCACCGCGCGCCACTATGGGCTAGTGCGCATGCGCCGATAAATCTTCTAATTTGAAAAACGCATCTCTTTTTAACCCCCTGGCACATTCTTACATTAATACTTTTAAAAATATAACATTAAAGGATTTGGACAAAATGAAAGTTAAGAAATTACGTAATCAACACTTAATTAACGATGGGATTAAATCCTTGTTAGCAAATAAAGATCTTGCCATTAGGCCTGCAGACAAGGGTGGAGGGGTTGTTATTATGGATAAGGGGGACTACATGCACCAAGCTTTCCTCCTATTAAATGACAGAGAGACATATCAACCTCTCCCTAAATATTCGCTAATCCCTTACAAGAGGGAATTGAAGAGCATTATAATAAAGGGTTTTGAATCAGGCATTATAAACAAAAAAGAAAAAGCTTACTTATGTCCAGTAACCCCGCACCTTCCGGTGTTTTACTGCCTCCTGAAAATCCATAAAAATCCTCAGTGCCCTCCAGGGCAGCCAATCCTAAGTGGTATTGGATCATTAAATTCCCGTATAGGCGAATATATTGATTTCTTTCTACAACCTTTGGTTAAATCCACGCCGGCTTACTTGTTAATGAATCTTGCAGATCTTAGGGTGAATGAGGAAATGTATCTGGTGATAGCAGATGTCTCGTCCCTGTATGGTAATATTAAGCACAGGGATGGAATGGAGGCAGCGCAGTTTATTTAAATACAGCATCAGATGTTCCTAAATTACAACAGGAATTCATTCTGCACCTGCTGGATTTTGCCATGCGTAGGAACTACTTTTGGTTCAGCAACACATATTATCTGCAGGTCACTGGGGTTGCTATGGGGGCAAAATTTGCCCCCAGCCTGGCCAACCTGTTTATGGCCAGGTGGGAGGAGGACATAATTTATTCCCGTGAGTGGCCCTCCCTTCTATTTTATCGGAGATATATAGATGACGTGCTTCTCCTATGGCAGGGAGATGAGTTTTCTTTAAAAAAAATTTTTATTACCCTTAATAATAATGACCTTAATATTTTATTATCATATGATTACGATTTTAAAGAGATCAACTTTTTAGATTTGGTCTTGGTGAATAATGGAGATAACATTGTAACAAAAACTTATTTTAAAAGCACAGATAGGAATGGGTACATTCCCACGGATAGCTGCCATCATCCCACTTGGTTGAATAACATTCCGAGGGGCCAATTTCTTAGACTCAGAAGGAACCCTACCAACTTATCGGATTATCAAAATCAAGCGGGAGTGCTTAGAACCAGATTCACTGAAAAAGGATATGATCCAAAAAATTTGGACCGGACTATTCAAGAAGTAGGGCTACTTGATAGACCAGAGCTACTTACTATGGAAAAAATGGTGAGACCTGAGAAATTCTGCCCTTTCATCATGGACTTTTCTATTCAGTATAAGGAGGTCTCTAAGATTATTAGAAAAAACTGGCCTATCCTTAAAGGTGACCCGGTATTGGGGGAAGCTTTACCAGAACAGCCTGAAATCATGTTTAGAAAAGCGCCCCCACTCAGACTCTCTATAGCCCCTAATGTTGTGGACCCACCTATGAATATGTCCTCAGCATTTGGACTTAGAGGTTTTTATCCTTGCAATAGGTGTGTTGCCTGCAAGTTTAATGGTATACACAAAACCAGAGTGAAGGAATTTGAGTCTAGTGTCACTGGAAAGAAATATATGATACACCCAATGATCACATGTAATACCACACATACGGTGTACCTCCTACAATGCTCTTGTAATTTTCAATATGTAGGTAGAACCACGAGGCGTTTGAGGGATCGCCTTAGAGAGCATTATAACAATGTTAAAAAAGGATTCAAAGACCATTCACTGTCTAAACATTTTAGAGACCACCACGCTATGGATCCCTCAACTTTGAGATTTACCGCAATCGATAGGATTACGCAACACTTGGAGGGGTGGGCATAAGCGGAGAGCGGTGTCTCAACTCAAGACCAAGTGGATAGTGGAACTTAGATCTTTGCAACCCCAAGGCCTTAACGTGGAATTAGACATCAATTGTTTTATTGATAATAGCTGATTTATACTATTTATATTTTTTTTTGGGTCATCCACTATATCCACTGATTAGGGGTTACCTATGCCGGCTTCCAGTTTTTTAGTGTGTTTTATATATTTTATATATATTTATAATATATTGACATATTAATATACATTTTTCCTCATGTGTTATATTTTACACACTAAGTTTACCTTTCTGGCTTAATATAAATGGGGATGCTTCATATATAGTTTTTTATACATATTTACATATTATAATCTATCAGATTTTATGAATTATTTACTTTTTATGTATATGTAAACTTATATTTTTACTGTATACAGTCATGGCCGAAATTGTTGGCACCCTTGATATTTTTCCTGAAAATCAAGTATTTCACACAAAAAAGGTATTGCATTAACACATGTTTTGCTATACACATGTTTATTCCCTTTGTATGTATTGGAACAAATATAAAACAGAGGCAGAAAAGCAAATATGACATAATGTCACACAAAACCCCAAAAATGGGCTGGACAAAAGTATTGGCACCCTTAACTTAATATTTGGTTGCACACCCTTTGGAAAACATAACTGAAATCAGTCGCTTCCTATAACCATCAATAAGCTTCTGACACCTCTCACCCGGAATTTTGGACCACTCTTCCTTTGCAAACAGCTCCAGGTCTCTCTTATTGGAAGGACACCTTTTCCCAACAGCAATTTTAAGATCTCTCCACAGGTGTTCAATGGGATTTAGATCTGGGCTCATTGCTGGCCACTTCAGAACTCTCCAGCGCTTCTTTGCCATCCATTTCTGAGTGCTTTTTGACGTATGTTTGGGGTCATTGTCCTGCTGGAAGACCCAGGATCTTGGACGCAAACCCAGCTTTCTGACACTGGGCCCTACAGTGCGACCCAAAATCCTTTGGTAATCCTCAGATTTCATGATGCCTTGCACACAGTCAAGGCACCCAGTGCCAGAGGCAGCAAAACAACCCCAAAACATCATTGAACCTCCACCATATTTTACCGTAGGTACTGTGTTTTGTTCTTTGTAGGCCTCATTCCGTTTTCGGTAAACAGTAGAATGATGTGCTTTACCGAAAAGCTCTATCTTGGTCTCATCTGTCCACAAGACGTTTTCCCAGAAGGCTTTTGGCTTACTCAAGTACATTTTGGCAAACTGTAGTCTTGCTTTTTTATGTCTCTGTGTCAGCAGTGGGGTCCTCCTGGGTCTCCTGCCATAGCGTTTCATTTCATTTAAATGTCGACGGATAGTTCGCGCTGACACTGATGCTCCCTGAGCCTGCAGGACAGCTTGAATGTCTTTGGAACATGTTTGGGGCTGCTTATCCACCATCCGGACTATTCTGCGTTGCAATCTTTCATCAATTTTCCTCATCCGTCCACGACCAGGGAGATTAGCTACAGTGCCATGGGTTGCAAACTTCTTGATAATGTTGCGCACTGTGGACAAAGGCAAATCTAGTTCTCTGGAGATGGACTTGTAACCTTGAGATTGTTGATATTTTGCCACAATTTTGGTTCTCAGGTCCTCAGACAGTTCTCGTCTCCTCTTTCTGTTGTCCATGCTTAGTGTGGCACAGACAGACACACAATGCAAAGGTTAAGTGAACGTCTCTCCTTTTTATCTGCTTTCAGGTGTGATTTCTATATTGCCCACACCTGTTACTTGCCCCAGGTGAGTTTACAGGAGCATCACATGCTTGTAACATTCTTATTTATCCGCAGTTGTGAAAGGGTGCCAATACTTTTGTCCAGCCCATTTTTGGAGGTTTGTGTGACATTATGTCGAATTTGCTTTCTTTCCTCCCTTTTTTTGTTTTGTCCCAATACACACAAAGGGAATAAACATGTGTATAGCAAAACATGTGTTAATGCAATACGTTTCGTGAGAAATACATGATTTCCTGGAGAAATATCAAGGGTGCCAACAATTTCGGCCATGACTGTATATGGCTTTTATTTACCTATTGATATTTGATATATGTGCTAGCAACATGTAATGCACGTATTTTGTTGGTTTATTATGCTGTACTAACAATTTTATGTACATATCTTATATATTTATTTATCATTGGGTTGATTTCTGATAAATGTATGGATTCCTATATAATCACTATGTGGACTACAAGAATATGGTGTTCCTGGTATGGTGCTAATATGGTGTATTTACCTACTATGTATCATTGGCCATTTAGCTGTTATAAGGGATTTACAACAGTTCGGATTAGAATGGATACCACCACCTGCAATATCTGGAGGGGATCATCTTTTAAACATTATTATCAATTTTTGAACTTCTTTTTGATTCCCAGCTCCATACCAGTGAACCGAGCTGTGACAGCTCTCATTAGACATAGCGGATGACGTTCCCGCGCATGCGCACTAAGTGCCATCAGTGTCGGCGGGTGACGTCATCGGCGCATGCGCGCTGGCCTGTAGTGGCGCGCGGTGCCGAATGCGTGTGCGCGACTACGTTTATTTAAACAGGCGTCCTGGGTCATGAGTCACCCCTTTGATAACGAGTGTGTTTTGCTCAAAACATGTCAGGGGACTCGCCCAGCTGACGCCACTATACACCAGGGAGCCACAGACCACCAGGGAGGTTGATAGTCGACCAGGCTTTCATTCATTTGTACATGTGAGTTTTATACCTTCATTTGGAATTTTCTAATAAAGACGTACTTCACCATCAATACCATTTTGCTTTGTGACTCGTTTATTTGCGAGTCATGAAAGGTGGACCACCATAGGAGGAGCACATACCGTGAGGCTGGACGCCGTTGGATCTACCGGTGAGCTGGATGTGACCCCAGAGCGTGTGCTGACATCCCTTGAGTGCTTATCCTAGTGACCGGATGTTGTCTGCAGTGTGAACCAGGCTCCCCTTTCCATTGATGACACACCAGAGTATATACATACAACGCTCTGTTTGTATGCCCTTGTGGTAAGCGCATAATTTAGTTGGTATCTTCAGGATTGCACGCTGATGTTTTGCTGTTATGAACATTTTTTCACACAAATTTACATGGTTTAATTACCATACTGGGAACTTGAACAGGCTATTAGCATCATCATTTTGTCCCTACAGAACCATTGGGAACAAGGTTTTCTTTATAGCTTCTGTTTAGTGCTGCATACCTTGTTTGTATGTGTTTCTTAATAATTGCCACCTGTTTTTCAAAGAATGAATGACCTCACTAATAGAACTCCACACTGCTATTATTTTGAACATGTCCCTTTCAATTAGTGATTCAATTACACAGAATGAGCAGCATGCATGTCATGACTGTTGGGTCTGTTGGATTTCTATTACTCTACTACACCTGCTAGTAAATTATTTGCCATGTAGAAATATAATTTCTACCAAAAACAGTGATTGATCAGGTTAGTGATGTCTGACTGCTATTAATTTGAACACAACTGTATATATATATATAAATATATATATACTGTGTGTATCTAAATATGTTTGTGTGTATATGTGGGTGTGTGCATATGTATATACAGTCAGGTCCATAAATATTGGGACATCGACCCAATTCTAACATTTTTGGCTCTATACACCACCACAATGGATTTGAAATGAAACAAACAAGATGTGCTTTAACTGCAGACTGTCAGCTTTAATTTGAGGGTATTTACATCCAAATCAGGTGAACGGTGTAGGAATTACAACAGTTTGCATATGTGCCTCCCACTTGTTAAGGGACCAAAAGTAATGGGACAGAATAATAATCATAAATCAGACTTTCACTTTTTAATACTTGGTTGCAAATCCTTTGCAGTCAATTACAGCCTGAAGTGTGGAACGCATAGACATCACCAGACGCTGGGTTTCATCCCTGGTGATGCTCTGCCAGGCCTCTACTGCGACTGTCTTTAGTTCCTGCTTGTTCTTGGGGCATTTTCCCTTCAGTTTTGTCTTCAGCAAGTGAAATGCATGCTCAATCGGATTCAGGTCAGGTGATTGACTTGGTCATTGCATAACATTCCACTTCTTTCCCTTAAAAAACTCTTTGGTTGCTTTTGCAGTCTGCTTTGGGTCATTGTCCATCTGCACTGTGAAGCGTCCAATGAGTTGTGAAGCATTTGGCTGAATATGAGCAGATAATATTCCCGAAACACTTCAGAATTCATCCTGCTGCTTTTGTCAGCAGTCACATCATCAATAAATACAAGAGAAGCAGTTCCATTGGCAGCCATACATGCCCACGCCATGACACTACCACCACCATGCTTCACTGATGAGGTGGTATGCTTAGGATCATGAGCAGTTCCTTTCCTTCTCCATACTCTTCTCTTCCCATCACTCTGGTACAAGTTGATCTCGGTCTCATCTGTCCATAGGATGTTGTTCCAGAACTGTGAAGGCTTTTTTTACATGTCGTTTGGCAAACTGTAATCTGGCCTTCCTGTTTTTGAGGCTCACCAATGGTTTCCATCTTGTGGTGAACCCTCTGTATTCACTCTGGTGAAGTCTTCTCTTGATTGTTGACTTTGTCACACATACACCTACCTCCTGGAGAGTGTTCTTGATCTGGCCAACTGTTGTGAAGGGTGTTTTCTTCACCAGGGAAAGAATTCTTTGGTCATCCACCACAGTTGTTTTCCGTGGTCTTCCGGGTCTTTTGGTGTTGCTGAGCTCACCGGTGCGTTCCTTCTTTTAAGAATGTTCCAAACAGTTGTTTTGACCACGCCTAATGTTTTTGCTATCTCTCTGATGGGTTTGTTTTGTTTTTTCAGCCTAATGATGGCTTGCTTCACTGATAGTGACAGCTCTTTGGATCTCATCTTGAGAGTTGACAGCAACAGATTCCAAATGCAAATAGCACACTTGAAATGAACTCTCTACCTTTTATCTGCTCATTGTAATTGGGATAATGAGGGAATAACACACACCTGGCCATGGAACAGCTGAGAAGCCAATTCTCCCATTACTTTTGGTCCCTTAACAAGTGGGAGGCACATATGCAAACTGTTGTAATTCCTACACCATTCACCTGATTTGGATGTAAATACCCTCAAATTAAAGCTGACAGTCTGCAGTTAAAGCACATCTTGTTCGTTTCATTTCAAATCCATTGTGGTGGTGTATAGAGCCAAAAATGTTAGAATTGTGTCCATGTCCCAATATTTATGGACCTGACTGTATATATATATATATATATATATATATATATATATATATATATATATTTTGTATGTGTGTCTAGTATGTGTATGTATGTATAGAGAGAGAGAGACAGAGAGAGAGAGAGAGAGAGAGAATATTGAACATACAATAGCGTTGGTGTGGTTAATTTGAAACAGTAAAGCAGATGAACTGGCAGGAACACCAGGTATTTTACATAAAGGAAGCAATACAAAGAGAACAGGATACTTTTCCATATAAGAAAATAGTACAACAGGCACATGTCAGAAATATTGGGGGAAGCATACAGTTTAAGACTACCGAATATAGTGCTGGAAAATACCTGTAACATTACTTGCATAGTTACATAGTTAGTCTGGCTGAAAAGAGACAAATGTCCATCCAGTTCAACCATTAAAAAAAAAAAGAGGAAGGCAAAAAACTCAGCAAAGCATGATCCAATCTGCTCCTGCTGTGAAAAAAATTCCTTCCTGATCCTTCGAGAGGCAATCAGATATTCCCTGGATCAACTTTACCTATAAATGTTTGTATCCAGTTATATTCTGTGTATCTAGGAAAGAATCCAGGCCTTTTTTAAATCAATCAATGGAGATGGTCAGAACCAACTCTTGAGGGAGACTATTCCACATTTTTCCCAGCTCTCACTGTGAAGAAACCTTTCTGTGTTTGGAGATTATATTTATTTTCCTCCAGACATAAATAGTGCCCCCTTGTCCTCTGTAATGACGTCAGGGCAAATAACTCTACACTGAGTTCACTATAGGAACCGTGTATGTATTTGTATTTATACATGTTGATCACATCCCCCCTTAATCTCCTCTTCTCAAGAGAGAATAAATTCAGTTCCTCTAATCTTTCCTCATAGCTGAGATCCTCCATGCCTCTTATCAGTTTGGTTGCCCATCTCTGTACTTTCTCCAGTTCCCCAATGTTCTTTTCGTGAATTGGTGCCCAAAATGAAATTTGAATCATTTTTTTCTCACAAATAGAGATTTCTTTTGGTGGTATTTAATCGCCACTGGGCACTTTACTTTTTGCGCTATAAATAAAAAAAGTGCAAAAAATTTGAAAAAAAAAAGTTTCTTTGTTTCTATTATAACATTTTTCAAACAGGTATTTTTTCTCCTTCACTGATGTACGTTGATGAGGCAGCACTGATGGGCACTGATAGGCGGCACTGATGGGCACTGATAGGCAGCACTAAAGGGCACTGATAGGCAGTACTAATGAGGTGGCATGGATAGGCGGCACTGATAGACAGCACTAATGAGGTGTCACGGATAGGCGGCACTAATATGCAGCACTGATAGGCGGCACTGATAGGTGACACTGATGATGGGTACTGATAGACGGCACTGACTGGCATCACTGCTGGGCACTGACTGGCGGCACTGACTGGCACAACCCCTGGGCACTGACTGGTGGCACTGACTGGCAGCACTGCTGGGCTGCACTGGTGGGTGGCACTGGTGGGCAGCACTGGTGGGTGGGCACAGGTGGGTGGCACTGGTGGGCACAGGTGGGTGGGCACAGATGGGTGGCACTGCTGGGCACAGGTAGGTGGCACTTCTGGGCACAGGTGTGTGACACTGCAGAGTGGCACAGGTGGGTGCACTGCTGGGCACAGGTGGGTGATCTGCTGGGCACAGGTGGGCGGAGCTAGTGGGCGCACTGCTGGGCACGGGTGGGCGGAACTTGCGGGTGGCACTGCTGGGCACCTATCATCAGGGCACTGATCATCAGTGCCCTGATGATCGGTGCCGATCCCCGCTCTGACAACTGCCGGTTCTCGGCAGTACTTTCCTCACGATCTCACAGCGTGAAGAGAGTGTAGCCGAGAACCGGCACTTGCATTTCCCTCTGATCAGCGTGTCATTGGACACCGCTGATCACGTGGTAAAAGGCCGCTGTGATTGGCCTTTTACCACATCACGTGATCAGCTGTGTCCGTAGGACACAGCGATCACGGAGATCGCCGGGTGCGCGCCCCCTGGGGCGCGCAGGAGAGCACGTTCTGGGAGGCCGTCATATGACGTCCACTCAGAACTGGCCGGCCGCAGTGCAGCCGTCATTCGGCTATCTGCGGTCGGCAACTAGTTAATACAAGAGAGGATTTTGCTCACTTTAGAAACCGCAGCTTGGCATTGCATGCCATTATTAAGCCTGTGATCTACCAGAACTCCCAGATCCTTCTCCACCATTGATTCCCCCAGTTGTACCCCCCCAGTATGTATGATGCATGCATAGTCTTAGTCCCCAAGTGCATAACCTTACATTTATCAACATTTGCCACATAGTTGCCCAATTAAACAGTGCATTGAGGTCAGCTTGTAAATTGGAGACATCCTGTAAGGACGTTATTTCACTGCACAGTTTGGTGTCATCTGCAAAGACTGAAATGGGATTTTTAATCCCAGACCCTATATCGTTTATAAATATATTAAAAAGTAAGGGTCCCAACACTGAACCTTGTGGTACACCACTGACAACCCTAGACCATTCAGAGTATGAATCATTAACCATTACTCTCTGAATACGATCTTTTAGCCAGTTTTCTAACCATTTACATACGGCTTTTTCCAAGGCTGTAGACTTTACCTTACATATTAGCCGTGTATGGGGAAATGTGTCAAACACTTTTGCTAAATCCAAGTATACCACATCCACCGCCACCCCTCTGTCCAAGGTTTTGCTCACCTCCTCATAAAAATAAATCAGATTTGTTTGACAACTTCTGTCTTTCATGAATCCATGCTGTCTGTTGCTTACATTTTTTTTCCAGCAAGAACTCAGCTATCTGATCTTTTATTAAACTCTCCAGTATCTTACCAACTATAGAAGTTAAACTAGCAGGTCTATAATTACTTGGTAAAGATTTTGACCCCTTTTTAAATATTGGCACCACATTGGCCTTACTCCAATCCAATGGTACTATGCCAGTCATTAAAGAGTCCCTAAAAACTAGAAACAATGGCTTTGAAATGACAGAGCTCAATTCTTTGGGTGTATGCCATCCGGTCCAGGTGCTTTATTCACCTTCATTCTGACTAAATATTTTTTGATCATATCAATTGTGAGCCAATGTGGATCATTTGGAGCTCCTTTGTATACACAGAGTTGAAGAAGGTATTTAATAAATTTGCCTTCTCTTTGTCCTCAGTCACCCACTCTAGATTATTTTGTAAAGGGCCTACATGCTCGGACTGGATCTTTTTACTATTAATATATTTAAAGAATTTTTTGGGGTTGGTCCTGCTATCTTTTGCAATCTGTTGTTTGTTTTCAATTTTTGCGGCCTTTATCTCCTTTTTGCATATTCTGTTATATTCTTTGTAATGTTTAAATGATGATAGCATTCCTTCATTTTTATATTTAATAAAAGCTCTTTTCTTATTATCTATACCTTTTTTTACCTTTGGCCGTAAGCCACATAGGTTTTTATTTTTAGCCTTTTAAACTTGTTGCCCATGGGAATATATTTTGCAGTGTGTTCACATACAGTTTTTTTTAAGAACTTTCATTTCTGTGTTATGTTCATTGATGCCAATATTCCCTCCCAGTCTAAGTCTTGGAGAGCATCTCTCAGCCTTGGAAAATTAGCTCTCTTAAAATTGAGCGGTTTTATTTTTCCCGTATGTGCTTGCTGTTTACGGGTAACAATAAATGAAATCATGTTATGGTCACTGCTACCCAGATGTTCATTTAAATGGACATTCATAATCAGCTCTGCATGGTTTTAGATGACCAGGTCCAGCAGAGCATCATTCCTGGTTGGGGCCTCTATGAACTGTACCATAACATTGTCCTGTAGTAGGTTTAAAAATGTTTGCCCTTTAACTGTGCATGTTATTTGGAGTACACAAAATTACTAAAGCAACATACATGGGTTGTTTTACAAAAGGTCTTGAGAATTTGCACACAATAAAATGCTTCACTGTTTATGTAATATGAATATGTTTCATTATGGGTAAAATCACACTTAGAATCACAAAAGGCATATATCATAATCAGAATACAATGTGTCTGGCATGTTCTCAGTCACCACGCTACCCACTACTGAAAGCTAGTCTTACATACTCGACTACTGCATTTCTATTCATGGATGCACTTGACAGCTGAATGGTATTACTTTTCACTGGTTTTCCAATGTAGGCAGACTCTAACCAATTTGTTTGGGCTGTCCACTTCCTGGCAACTCCCTAGACAACCCAAAATGGTAGTGCTTCAGCATTAGTACCCTCTGTCTTGTATCATCAGCAACTAAGTACCTAAAGTAATATTTTTTTATATATACGTTCTACCACTAGTGGAAGATTTGAAACACATACCACCTTTGTACTTTCCATATTCCTTGTATTTGTAACACCTGTTATAAAATTTTAATAAAGCAAGAATGACCTAAAAATACAATGTAATGAGCTTGCTAATAAAAATGTCTTGTGTTTGTTACTTTCATTAGAAACTATTTCTGCATCTAAAGTAGGCCATAGATAGCGGGAAATTTTGATTTGCAGGCATGATTCAACTGAAAATGTCTTTAGGTCCAGCTCCAGACATCTACAGTCATTCAAGCAGTTGTGATTAAAAAGAAAATAAAAAGAGAAAGAACGCAGGCAAACTCAAGACACCTTTTAAAGGAAACAATATAATTTGGGCAAAGAGTAAAAATTAAAAACAGTGTAAGTACATTTACAGTGTAAGAACCCTTACAATGGGCAATGAAGAAATAATATAGATGTAATATGTATGGGTGAAATATGATTCATAAAGGTAGCATCTTGCAGTATTACAAAGACCTACAGACTGAAGACCATGTCTATTCTAAAGAAGCTTTCTGCAGAACATGAAGCTTTGCTTCAGAACAATATAGTAGGCCTTTAAAAGAGTGGTATTAATATCAGGTTAGACTCTGCAATAAAGTTAGCAAAATTGCAGTATATGTAGAAGATCGCCTGTCACAGTCTCCCCCCTTGCCTGCTCTTCCTTCCTCCCCCCTCCCCTCAGTTCACAGGTGGTAGCGGCTCCCCCTCTCCCCTTTGATCCCCCCCCCTTCCCCTTGCAGATTCCTAAGGTCCTGCAAAAGCCTACATCAAAGGCTGTGCAGGATGGAAGGAAACGCTCCCTGTGGTGTGGTTAGCACCTCTCCTCTGTGAAGCCACCAAGGAGTCAGGCATCCTGCTGGGACTGCACAGCGCAGGCCGCCGGGGTGTCTCTGCGCACCCCCCTCCTCCCCGGTGGCCAGGAAGCGTCCTGCTCCGGCATAAGAAGACCGGAGCAGGACCCAGCCCGTTGTTGGTCCCCTGCTCTTGAGAGAAGCGCTGTGTGCGGTCTGAGCTGAGGCCAGACCCCCACAGCCCAGACCCCGCTGAGTACTCTGCTGATCCCTGGGGGGCTAGAGGTGCCTGCTGTCCGCTGTGTGCCGAGGGTACTCCTGCCTGACATCCGCTGTGTGCCAAAGAGTACTCCTGCCTGCTGTTCGCTGTGTACCAGAGGGTACTCCTGCCTGCTGTCCACTGTGTGCCGAGAGTACTCCTGCCTGCTATCCGCTGTGTGCCAAAGAGTACTCCTGCCTGCTATCCGCTGTGTGCCAAAGAGTACTCCTGCCTGCTATCCGCTGTGTGCCAAAGAGTACTCCTGCCTGCTATCTGCTGTGTGCCAAAGAGTACTCCTGCCTGCTGTTCACTGTGTACCAGAGGGTACTTCTGCCTGCTATTCACTGTGTGCCAGAGGGTACTCCTGCCTGCTGTCCACTGTGTGCCGAGAGTACTCCTGCCTGCTATCCGCTGTGTGCCAAAGAGTACTCCTGCCTGCTATCCGCTGTGTGCCAAAGAGTACTCCTGCCTGCTATCCGCTGTGTGCCAAAGAGTACTCCTGCCTGCTATCTGCTGTGTGCCAAAGAGTACTCCTGCCTGCTGTTCACTGTGTACCAGAGGGTACTTCTGCCTGCTATTCACTGTGTGCCAGAGGGTACTCCTGCCTGCTGTTTTGCTGTGTGCCAGAGGTTACTCCTGCCTGCTGTTTGCTGTGTGCCAGAGGTTACTCCTGCCTGCTGTTTGCTGTGTGCCAGAGGGTACTCCTGCCTGCTGTTCGCTGTGTGCCAGAGGTTACTCCTGCCTGCTGTTTGCTGTGTGCCTGAGGGTACTCCTGCCTGCTGTCCGCTATGTGCCCAAGGATACTCCTGCCTGCTGTCCGTTGGCCACTGTTTGGAGGTCTGAGCTGAGGCCAGACCCCACAGCCCAGACCCCACTGAGTGTCCGCTGATCGCTGTTTGTCCCTGGAAAGCGATCCCTGTTTGCTGACCGCTGTGTCCCTGGGAAGCTACCTCTGCCTGCCGACCGCTGTTTGTTCCTGGAAAACTGTTCCTGTCCGCTGGCCACTGTTTGGAGGTCTGAGCTGAGGACAGACCCCACAGCCCAGACCCCGCTGAGTGTCCGCTGATCGCTGTTTGTCCCTGGCAAGCGATCCCTGTTTGCTGACCGCTGTGTCCCTGGGAAGCTACCCCTGCCTGCTGACCACTGTTTGTCCCTGGAAGGCTGTTCCTGTCTGCTGACCGCTGTTTGTCCCTGGAAAGCTGTTCCTGCCTGCTGACTGCTGTGTCTCTGGAAAGCTGAGTGCTGCACGAGTCCCTGTCTCCTGACTGCTGTGTGCCTCTGGGAAGTTATCCCTGCTTTGCTACCCAAATCGCCCTATCGAAGGCCGGATTATAACTATTTGGACTCTTCCCCCCTCTTCCCCCCTTTTTGGGTACCAGGACACTACCTTCCTACCCTGATTGAGTTTCTCAACCATTTTAATAAAACTTTGTGTCTTTATCATCCTCCTTGCTTAAAATTAGAGTTTGTTTGACGTTATCAGATCAGTTGCTGGGATGTCGAAACATGGAGACAATAGAGAATTTTGGCACTGAGAATAGAAGCCTTGGACATAACCACTGTGTACGGTTTCTATAGATTCAGTAGAAGTTATGCAATAAATAATTCCAGATATTCTTCCCCCAGCAAAAAGTTCAGGATGAATGCAGTCTTTTGAAGCTCAGAACAATTCTACTGTGCGCTTAGACTCTCTCATAAGAGATTTGCAAGCTCTGCATGAAATGAAATTGCCTCACATAAGGGCGTCTTCCAAAAAACATGCAATAATTCATCTCTCTGGCCTGGTCTGTTCCCTTCATACCATTTCTGTTCATTCAGACTGTAAATGGTAGTCGCTTAACAAGAATGGAATTGTTTGCAGAGCTCAGTGAAGAGCCTTTGTCTATTCTAAACCAACATATTGTATATGTTTTATTTTTAAGTGATTTTATTTATTTATTGAACTGTTGTACAAATTCTAATTTAAATTAAGAGGCAGAGTAACTAACTCTAGGTATTGTATGTATGCAACTATAAAGGTCCCAAGGTTCAGCGTTAAGGCCCTTACTTTTTAACATATTTATAAATGATATAGAGTTTGGAATTACAAGTACCGATTCAGTGTTTGCAGATGACACCATGGTATGTAGTGGAATAATGTCCTTACAGAATGTCCTAACTTACAAGCCAACCTCAATGCACTATTTAATTGGGCAACTATGTGGCAAATGAGGTTTAATATTGATAAAAGCAAAGTTATGCACTTAGGGGCTAAAAAACATGCACGCATCATACATACTAGGAGGAGAACAGCTGGGGGACTCAATGGTAGAGAAGGACCTGGGTGTTCTGGCAGATCATAGACTTAATAATAACATGCAATGCCAATCTATAGTTTTTAAAGCTAGCAAAATATTTTCTTGTATTAGCAAGTTACTGACTCCGAAGAAAGGGAGAGGCATCCTTTTGCCCTTGTAGAAATCATCAGGATCTAATCTGGAATGTGCAGTTCACTTTTGGGCACCAATTTACAAAAAAGAAATTGGAGAACTGGAGAGTGCAGAGAAGGGCAACCAACCTGATAAGAGGCATGGAGGAGATCAGTTCTAAGTAAAGATTAACTGAGCTGAATTTGTTCTTTCTTGAGAAGAGGTGATTAAGAGGGGATATGATCAATATGAATAAATATATAGATGGTTCATACAGTCAACTCGGTGTAGAGTTATCCACTTTCAGGTCATTAGAGGACAAGGTGGCATGCTTTACATCTGGAGGAAAGGCTTCTTCACAGTAAGAGCTGTGAAAATGTGGAAAAGACTCCCTCAAGAACTGGTTCTGGCCAGCTCAGTAGATTGTTTAAAAAAAAAGAGCTGGATGCATTCCTAAATGGCCAAAATATAACTGGATATTTATAGTTATAGGTAATAACACAATGGTGATCCAAAGAATATCTGATTGCTTATTAGGAGATCAGAAAGGATTTTTCTCCCCTGTTGAAGCTAATTGGACTATGCTTCATAGGGATTTTTGTGCCTTCCTTTGATCAAATGTAGGTATAGGATTGTGTATATGGTGGTTTTATATTCATCTATTTTTTTTTTCTATTGGTTGAACTAGATGGACTTATTTCTTTTTTACAACCTGACCAACTATGTAACTGTCAATAGAGAAAGCCCATAGCATACCATCTATGCTATAGATAAGTGTATAGACTTCATTCATTCAAGATAATCATGATATGGGTAGTCTGCACCAACAATGACACCCATATCTGTCAAATTTGGCCATCATTGTGAATGGTAAAATCTGTTGAAGGTGATTTTAATTGCTAAAAAAAAAAAGTACAGGCAACTTTACAACCGATCACAGTTTACATTATAATATCTACCTGTTCATATGTTTTTCTACAAATTCCCCCTATGTCTATTATTAAATGACACATGTATTGTGGGTTCGCATGAGCATGTTGCAAGTGGCACAGGCTCACCCAAGGCACAGAGTCTAAGTGACAACTCAGTCTTCACCAGAGCACCTCTCAGGGAGTGATAGGCCAGTGTCCCTAGTGAGACTCTAGGATACGATAACGGCAAGTAGGTATTTGAGCAGGGGGTCAGGGCAGAAGGCAGAGAGAGGATTAGATAGTGTCTAGGCAGAGATCAAAACAGGTAGCAGGCAAAGAGTAGTTAGTGCACAGGCAGAGGTGTGAGGCAAGAGGGCAACAGGAGCCGACATCAGGGACTGGAGATATGAGCATAGTCATGCAATTAGGGTCAGAAATGGATAATCAAAGTAATATCAATCTAATGTACAAGATAGTTGGCAAAAAGGCACAGCATCATCCACCTGAAGGTAAAGCATTTAAATGCCCTCAAAGGTCTGTGGGCACACCTAGTGTCAGGGACACACGCCAATGCATTTTAACATATGCACACTGATGCACATGTCTCAGCACACACATGCTCACATGTGCAACTGGTCATGACTAAAGGTCCACAAGCTAGCTCACACATGTGATGTGCTCCAGACAGACAGAAAAATCCATGCCCCTGGCTGTACAGAAGTGGATTCTAGAATACTGTAACATTTGTATATCAGCATAAACCAGAGCTAAATGTTTATAAAATGCCCCAACATTTGCTAAAATTCTAAGAATCTTTAGGGTTCTTCACCATATGTGTTGACCCTTCACATAAATGGGTCAAAATAAAGCTTGAATAAAACAACCATTGAAGTGTGTCTTTTCTTTATTTCTTCATCTTGTGCTGTTCCTCCTAAGTGTTATTTAAAATGTCAAAAATGAAAACAAAAATATAATAGAGTGTACTATATTCTCATATAACAATATCACAAACCAAAATTAGTGAGCTCCCAATGAGTGAGTACCAAATAACATCCAGTGTTCTACAATGTGTGCACAATTAGGTAAGTGAGAATTTTAACCAAATCATAATTTTTATGCATATTGTCCAACTCCAAGCTGTATAAATTTGAATGCTTATTGGATTTAAGCATATTAGGTGATGTGTATTTGTGAAATGAGGAAGGGTGTGGCTTAAAGAGATCAACACCCTATATCAAGGTGTGCATAATTATTAGGCAGCTTCTTTTCCTCAGGCAAAATGGTCCAAAAAAAAGATTTAACTGTCTCTGAAAAGTCAAGAATTGTAAAAAGTCTTTCAGAGGGATGCAGCACTCTTGAAATTGCTAAGAAATCGGGGCCTGATCACAGAACGATCAAACATTTTGATGCAAACAGTCAACAGGGTCACAAGAAACGTGTTGAAAAAAATGAATGCAAATAACTGCCAAAGATTTGAGAAGAATCAAATGTGAAGCTATCAGGAACCCATTATCCTCCAGTGCTGTCATATTCCAAAACTGCAATCTACATGGAGTGCCCATAAGTACATAAGTTCAGTGCTCAGTGACATGGCCAAGGTAAGGAGGGCTGAAACCCAACCACCACTGAACAAGACACATAAGTTCAAACATCAAGACTGGGCCAAGAAATATCTGAAGACAGATTTTTCATAGGTTTTATGGACTGATGAGATGAGAGCGACTTTTGACGGACCAGATGGATGGGCCCCTGGCTGGATCAATAATGGGCACAGAGCTCCACTTTGAGTCAGACACTAGCAAGGTGGAGGTGGGGTACTGGTATGGGCTGGTATTATTACAGTAAAGATGAACTAGTTGGACCTTTTTGGGTTGAATCAACTCCCAAACCTACTGCCAGTTTTTAGAAGACATTTTCTTCAAGGAGTGGAAAAAGTCTGCATCTTTGAAAAAGACCATGATATTTATACAGGACAATTCTCCATTGCAGGCATCAAAGTACTCCACTGCGTGGCTAGCCACTAATGGCCTTAACCACTTCCCGACCGGCCGTTGTATATAAACGGCCGGACGGTGGCACTGCAGGGTCGGGTGGCCGTCTATAAACGGCCTCCCCGCACCCTGCTTGTGCGCGCTCCCTGGGAGCGCGCAGCACCGCGATCCGGTGCCCGCTGTGTCCTCCGGACACAGTGAAACACCGATCGTCGGACGGGACCTCTGTACGAGGTCCCGATCATGTGATCACTGATTGGCGAATCAGTGATCACATGCAAAGTAGTAAGCAAGATGTCACTTCTGACATCATTGCTTACTATGTGTGAAATCTGTGAATGATCACAGAGGTCACATGGTACAAGGCTATTCACAAAAGCCTTGTACCATGTGACAAGCTTTGACCAATCACAGCTCACTCTGTATTTCTCAATGAGTGCAGGAATGCACACAGAGAGAAAGAGAAATGATTGCTTTTACATCCTATATGGGTGTAAAAGCAATCAGTGTAAAAAAAAAAAAAAAAATCTTTATCACCCCCCACAAGTAGTACAGTGTCACCATGGTGACACTGTACTGCTAGGGTGACAGTATGTAAAAAAAATAAAAAAAATAAAAAATAATAATATAAAAAAATAAAATAAAAATGTAAAAAAAAATGTTTAAAAATTATAATTTTTGCTTATAAACTAATTTGGATTTTTTTTTTTACTAAAAAAATAACGGAATACATTTTGGCTAAGATTTATGATGAAATATTATTTATTTGCAAAATTTTATAAAAAAAACACTTTTTAAAAAAATTTTTGGACATTTCATTTACATAGCAAAAAAAATACAAATCCCAGTGGTGAATAAATACCACCAAAATAAAGCTTTATCTATCTAAAAAAATGGTAAAAAATTCATTTGGGTACAGTGTTGCATGACCGCGCAATTGTCATTCAAAGTGTGATAGCGCTAAAAGCTGAAAATTGCCCTGGTCAGAAAGGGGGTAAAAGTGTCCTGTCTGGAAGTGGTTAAAGATGAAAGAATAATGACAAGGCCCCCTTTCTTACCTGACCTAAACCCTATTGACAACTTGTGGGCCTTTCTTAAACAAGAGATTTACAGTGAAGGAAAACAGTACACCTCTCTGAACAGTGTCTGGGAGGCTGTGGTTGCTGCTGCACAAAAAGTTGATTGTCCGTCATCAGATCAAGAAACTGACAGATCCCATGAATGGAAGGCTTATGACTGTTATTGAAAAGAATGGTGGCTATACTGGTAGCTGATCTCTTTCTTTTTGAAATGTCAGGAATGTTTATTGGTATAATTCTGCACACTAACAGTTGCCCAATAGTTGTGCACACATAGATATTCTCCTAAGAAAGCCGAAATCTCACTTTTACTTTCCTAAATATTCAGGTTTGAAGTTTATTAACATTTTGGATTGACCGAGAGGACTGTAGTTCAATAATGAAATTAATCCTCAAAAAATACAACTTGCCTAATATTTTTGCACACAGTGTAGTCTAGTCTATTAGACAAAATGTGTTAGAAAGTGACATCAGACCGATACAGGAAGTGATGTCAGGCTGGAAACAGAAGTTCTGATCAGCCATCTTGGAACTGGGCATTTTTCAGTGATCCTTTTTATATGTAAGCATATGAATGGGGAATACATTTTTTAAACTGCTTGATTGCTGAACCATGGTCCTTCTTATTAATTATTTTACATGGCATTGCTGAACATTTCTATTGGGAATTCTGAAGAAGAGAACTAGATGTGCATTTTTGGCCAATATAACAGCAGGCATTTCGTTTTGTAAGGTGCATGGGAGTGGATGCATGGATTTTATTAACATGGGAATTGGATGGAGATTTTCTTGCACTAAAGAATTACACTTAAATGTGAGCACAATTATTGTGAATATTATGTGTATAAAAATTTACACTATTATAACATTTTGTTAATTTGGGTATTTTAACACTGAGAATTCCAACGTTGAAGATCTTGGTGAAAAGCAGTGAATGGAAATATGATATGAGACAGCTGAATTACAGGCAGTCCCAGGGTTACGAACAAGATAGGTTCTGTAGGTTTGTTTTTAGGTTGAATTTGTATGTAAGTTGGAACAGGTACTTTTTTTTTTTAAGTGTAACTCCATACAAAAAAATATAAAGTTTTGGATAGCATAGGGATGGGTTATTTGGCCATGCAGTGATGTGGGATTGCTGACAGGTCCACCGGACAGTAGGTGGCACCATGCAGTGAACAGCAAGATGGCCACCCAGACGTCACGCTGTCTCCATTCTTAAGTACGAGTTATATGTAAGTCGGATGTTTGTAACTCGGGGACTGCCTGTGTATTTGACATATTGGGATTGGCAGCACCGTGAGCACTGGGTCTTATTTGGCACTCATACATCGATCAAGATGTGAGCACACTCATTTGGTTCATGATATTGGCATATGAGAATATGCTATACTATAGTATATTTTTGTTTTTATTTTTGATGTTTCAAATAACACTTGGGAGGAAGAGCGCAAGATGAAGAAATAAGAAGACACTTTTCAATGGTTGTTTTAAATAAGCTTTATTTTGACCCATATATGTGAAGGGTAAACACATCTTGTGAGAATCCTAAGGATTCTGAATATTGTAGCAAATGTTGGGACATTTTAAAAACTTTTAGCGCTGGTTTATGTTGGTACATCTTTGAACTAACCGGAGGTAGTAATATGATTCCAGCTGCTTTTTGGACATCTTTAAAACCTCTCCTGTGCGCTGATATAAGAACTGGGTACTGTAATATATGTACCTTCCAATCCCCAGAATGTCATCATTTAGCCTCGGTTCACACTGCCGCGACTTGGGATCCAACTTGTGAGACTCCAAGTTGCATGACATGTGAAAACCCATGTTGGTCAATGTGAGCTGTCTTAATTAGCACTGCTGAAGTCGCTCCAACTTTAGAAAAGGTACCTGTACTACTTCAAGGCGACTTTTATCCAACTTGTGTCCACATACTTTAATAGAAGTCGCCTACAAGTCGGATTCTCATCTATATTGATGTGATTTGGATTCGACATTACAGGAAGATTACCCAGGCATTTCCTGAAAGTTGCTTAAGAGTTGCTTCAAAGTCGCTTCAACGTAGTCCTTAAGTTGCCTGGCAAAGTCGCACTGCACGTTGCACGACTTTCAGGTAGCAGTAGCGTGAACTGAGACTTAAGGGACTTTGGAAAGAGTACACTCTTGAATAGTGTCTGTTCATTTCGTTTTGCCATGGGTATGGAGCATTCATATGGGTCTGTTTTAGTGTTTTATATGTAGATATGTTTAAGTGTGTTAAAATTCTGTATAAAAAAATATATAATGTGATCAGCCACAAATATTTTTGCTGTAGATTTTCAGATTCCCTACTCTGTTGAATCTGGTTGATCCAGTCTGAATGTTGATTTGGAAAGATACATTTACAAATTGCTTACTTTGTACACACTCAGAAGTGGATAGCTTTTTTTTCAGTTGAATGAAGAAATGCTGCCCTCTCTGAAACAGTTTAGGTGGTCTTCCAGTTCTGTTTTCGAATAATGTAAAGAAGGAACATTTGACCAAGAAGCAGATTGGGTCAGTAGCTGTAGTTTTCTTGATGCTAAACTGGACCATTTGGGTTAGTGTAGGCTGAGATTTAAAACAGAGTCTATACTTCTAGTTTTACCCTTGGACATTAGATATGGGTAATGTCTGAAAGAACAGTCATGAGTTTGTGCAACACAAAAGGCTCCTGACTTTGCTCTCAAAAATAAGTCGTGGCATGGTCTTGCTGAGCTTCAGGCTCAAGAGATGTCACTGGGCATATTGTATGGTCGTGGCATGGTCTTGCTGAGCTTCAGGCTCAAAAGATGTCACTGGGCATATTGTATGGTCGTGGCATGGTCTTGCTGAGCTTCAGGCTCAAGAGATGTCACTGGGCATATTGTATGGTCGTGGCATGGTCTTGTTGAGCTTCAGGCTCAAGAGATGTCACTGGGCATATTGTATGGATGACCCCCGAAAGTCACCCCAGGGAAATGCACCAAATTGTCCAACTGGTGGGAGGCCCTGTGACATCACTAGAATACACTGGTAGGATGATATCGTCAAAGTGGCCAGGGTATGCCTTGAAGTTACATTGCAGAAGCTGGATTTTATAACTAGGCAGAGGGAATTACAGTTAACAATATATTCCAAAAATTGGTGATGTGCAGCAACCAGAGAACAAATCAGGTATCTGTTTACAGGCTGGTATGTGTAATGCAAACATATTTCTAAACTGGTAATAGCTCACATCACTGTTTTTCGGTTTATATTGGTAAAAAAAAAATATTCTAAACTATCCTCCTAGATTGTAAGCTCGAAAGAGCAGGGCCCTCGAACCCCTCGTGTATTGTTTTGTTACTGTATTGTCTCATGTTCTGTCCCCCTCGCTATTGTACAGCGCTGAGCAAACCTTCTGGCGCTATATAAATACTGTATAATAATAATAATATTACCAGTTTTCAAATCTGCTCACACAACACTTGACATCATATGTGCATGTACAGTGACTAGAGAACTGAATAAGCCAGTGCTTTCTAATTTATGGGCACATATTTATAATATTAACCCCTTCACGCCTAAGGGTAACAAATCTTAATGTCTAAGCACAATTTTTGCAACGTTAACATGTGTTAGTAATACCGTACATATCATCACAACTACTTTGTACATCCAGGTGAATTATACCTTGTTTTTTTTTCAGGACAAATTGGCCTTTCCTTTGGTGGTAAATGGTAATGGATATCTCCTGATTTTTTTTTCATTATCAAAGGAAAACTGGCCCAAAATAATGTTAAAAAATATTTTTTTTATTTAGCTGTGTGTTTCTTGTTACTATCATAACCTACCACCAAAGAAAAACCCAAAATAAATTCTCCAGCTCTTGACAAATGCAGCAATACCATATATGTGTATGTTATTTGTTGTTTGTACCCGTAGTACAGCCCAGAAACAATAGTGCACATTTTGTTTTTGTCTTTTTTTTTTTTTACCTAAAACACACTGACACTGACATTGACACTAACTGACACTGATACCAAATTTTTTATATGAAATCCTGACCTTTAACCCTGACCTTTTGACCTTGACCTTTGACCATGACCTAAACACTAACCCTGGCACTGAACTAGATCAAACCTTGATCTAGGAATTTTTTCTTTATTTTTTATTTTATTTTTTTAATATTTATTTCTTTTTTTCTTTCTTTTTTCTTTTTTTTACAAACATTTTTTTTCTCTCTATGCTAGGAGTTAGAGAGATACAATGTATCTCTCTCCTCCATTCAGAGAAAAAAACAAGGTGCCAGGCTGTACAGTGACTGATCACTGTGATAGCCAATCAAAGGCTATCACAGCAATCATGTGACCAAGAATCGGGAGTCCCGGGTCCCGATCGTTAGAACGGGACCCAGTGCTCTCAGTGACACCGCGGTCTTTGTGCTGGGAGCGCTCCCAACACAAAGACAGATACGCGCCGTTCAGCTAGCTCCCAGCACAAAGACAGGTACACAAATATGCGGCCCCATGGAAAAAAGCCCAGTTCTGTGATGCCGCATATTTGTGTTACATCGGTGTCAAGGGGTTAATCAGAGCTTGTTGAAATTAGCTTTACTTTCTTATATTTTTTTTTTTTCAGATTTAAGCAAGTCATAGGCAACTGAATTATACATCTTCAGCTTCACTGATATGAAAAAAAAACGCATAAGCCTTAAGATTAAAAAAATGTGTCCATGCAACACAAGTCTACACACATACAAAACATAAGAGGCACTTCTGCCAAAATGTCTATTCTGATATGCACTGTGAAACATATTTTATCCAGATGCAAACACTCTGTATAGGATTAGTGCAGGTCCACTAGCTTACTTCATGTCCTAGACCTTGGCCCCATCATAAATAGAGCGAGCATCTAAAGAAGACTGAAATAGTATCTCTCTATTTTTTTCTGTGTTGTGTGTCTGGTAGAGAGTCAACATCCAGAGCTTTCCAGACAGTGTTCATATGTGTACAATCTTCTGATTGCCAGCCAATGGCATCACTGCTGAACTGTCCCCAATTCTTATAAATAACTATATGCTCAACACACAAATCATACGCTATACGCCAAAATATCTTCTCTCTAATGTTATTTCTGCCAGAAAAACAATGTGCATATTTAGCTTTACGTTTCTTACTGTATATCATACAAACAACAAGTTACTATAGTCTTGATCAACTGCTAAAAGCTTTATATCTTTTCCAGTTTGGCTATAAAAAGATGTTTTATAAACACCAGTTTAATTTATAATAATAATTTATTTTAATGTAATAATAATTTATTTTCACCAGTCACATCATACAAACAACAAATTTATCTTATAATTACTGTAGTTTTGATTAACCTCTGAAAGGTTTAGAATTTTCCAATTTGTTTTCAAAAGAAGTTTTATATATACAAGTTATAATTTATTTTCACTGATTTATAACTGTCACATGTAATGTTAATATTACTGAGGGTGCAAATAGCCTGCAATTTAAAATAACACTTTCAAATCGAATTAAATATTAGACAGCATTATTACACTTTATATTGAAACATATGTTGACAATCTTTTTCATATAAGCATAACAAATATGTTTCTGCTGTCTAGACTTACTATGAGACAACTGTCCGTGAGAGTAAACATGTCATTTATTTTCAGGTGCTGAAGAGCTCCACAACCAGCCGCTATGTATCTGAACCCATCAATAGAGATCTAGGGGTTAACAAAACATATAATATAATTACACACATATCTGTTGATAGACACCACCAGCAGAAATAAATTGTGGGTTTATTACAGGGTTTGGGTGTACTTTAGCTACACTTAGTATAATCAAATTAACCTCTTATTTAGGGAGGGTAAAACAAATCTTAACATCTAAACACAATTTTGCAACTTTGACATGCGTTAGTAAAGCTTAACATATTATCACAACTTCTAAGTTTGAGACCCCTTGTTTTTTTTTTCTTTTACACTTGCTCTATTTTCTTTACCCCCGTTTTTCTTTGCAGGTAGGTGGCACTTCCTTTGTCCTTTTTTTCTTTTTTCCCTCTTTGGGCCTTGTTCACACCATGAAGCAGCGATGTCAGTTTTTCTGCAAGCATTCTGCAAGGGCACAATTAAATCAATTGTTCTCTAAGTGCCCTGTTCACACCACAACACTAGTATCACCTGCAGATTTTTTTCTACATAGGAATCTGCAGTGTGTATAAAACTCATTGAAGTGTGCATGAAAACTGTTGTAAACTAACCTCTGTGCAAGTGAAATCTGGGCGTTAGTTTCCATCAGTTTTTCTGCACATATGGTATGAACAAGGCCTTACTGTTGCTACTCCAAAAAAGTTTGAGGGAAATTCTTACCTTCTGACTCCAGTATATGGGTATGCTGTTGATATGATGCAGAGTATTATCTTTTACCCATTGGAGCAGGGGTAGGCAACCTTAAAGAGGTAGAGATCTACCTGAACAACATGGCAGAAGTCAAAGATCACCGGGCACAGTGTTGCCTCCTCAAGCCTTATTTAAACCTCTAATTGCTGTACTACCATGTCACAATCGCATGCATTGCACGCCAATCATGGGTTTAAATCAGGTGATGAGGAGGCAACATAGTGCCTCTTCACCACCTGTCAAACGTACTGGGATCACTTTGCAGGGAGCAGCAGTGCCTAGTGCACCTGTGAATGAGCCCTTAGTTATAATCAGCAGTGGCAACCTAAGGGCTTCTTCACATGTAAAGTTGGGGATGGTAAAACCCTGCGGTTGAATCACGGCTTTACCACCCTCCAATCCCTACCCCCTTTAGCTGCTGAGGCAGCAGCCAAAGGTGTGCACATGCCACAGCAGGAATTACACCCCCTGTTGCTTTTGGTGGGTGCTACTGCCTGTCAACCGAGACCCATTCAAGTAAATTAGCCACTCTGCAAGTGTCCTGCAACTGCATGCTTCAGCGGGGTCCAAGGGCTAAAGCAGGTGGTGAGAAAGAAACACAGCTACCTGTTTAACCCCTTGTTTGCTGTACTGCACAACGTTGCAGGGCAATTGCAGAGTGACCTCATTCACTTGAATGGGTCATGCTTGACTGGTGCTGCACCCACTAACCATGTCAGGGCGTAGGAGCCAGTGCTACAGAGGAGACATCAACTTATGTAGCTCTTGCTCCCTACTACAGCTCCAACTTTACAAGTAGTCCCTCTGCATTGCACTCTGTTTGATGCTCTGGGATGGCGGGTCAGCAATCCCTGACCGTGATCTACCAGTCAACCTGGCCAAGATCTACTGGCAGATCACCATCTACTGGTCGCTGACCCCCGCATTGGAGAATACCTATAAAAGATTTCACAATGGACAATGTATACCGTTGTATGAGGATATATGGATGTAAATACGTTGGTGTGACTCATGCCTTTTGTTGTGCACTGTACTGTATGTACTTCCCTTATTGTTAAATTAAGAATTAAAAAAAAAACAATTAGTTTATCCAGGTAACTTATACCTTGTAGTGTTTTTCAGGATAAATTGAGCTTTAATTTGGTGGTAAATGGTAATGGGTATCTCCAGATTCTTTTTTCTTTGTTTCATTTTCAAAGGGAAACTGGCCAATCCGATGCTATCACAATGATCAGATAATCGGGAACCAGGCCTCCCAGTTCCCATTCATTAGTATGAGACCTGGAGCTGTCACTGACAGCTCAGTCTCTGTGCTGGGAGCACACTATGTAGCTCACTCTCAGCACAAAGTAGCAGATACAGTATATGCAACCCCATGGATAAAGACCTAATTCCGCAAGGCTGTATATATCCGTAAGCTTAAGTGGTGAAATAGAAACTGTCATCATTTATTTTACTTTAAAGGAAAGGATTCAAGTCTGAAATGTCACACAACTGAGGGTTAAGGTAAATAAAAAGGGCATTTAGATATTGTTTTTATTTTTTGAGACCAGTAATTTAGTTAGAGGTGGATGAGTGAAGGCAACCTGGAGATCAGCTTTAAGCTGGCCATAGACTGTGGTTGAGCATGTTTACAATCCAAAAGGAAGACATCAGAGCATTGCCTAAAGAGAACTTGTGAGGAGAGAAATATGAGAGCTAGCTTAATTTTTTAAGGTGCAGCCCCAAGACTTGTCATTCTGAACCTGGCTTCATTAGCTTTCAAGTCTCGGGCCAGTAACAAAAATGCAGCCATGTCAGAAAAGTGTGAACTCTCCTTCTGCATACCTATTTCGGTACTGAAGCAAGAAGCAGAATGTTTGCCCTTGACAAAACCTGTCCCTTTAAAATGGTCCCTTTAAAATAGTCTGTCACTAGCATAAACAAAGCAGTTTTTTTTCTGAGCTCCCCCCGAAACATAGCATTTTAAACCTGTTCTGTTACTTCTGTTATTTTTTTACTTTCTTTAACCAATTCAATACCGGGCAATTTTACACCTTACTGCCCAGGCCATTTTTCACGTTTCAGCGCTCTCACACTTTGAATGACAATTGCGCGGTCATACAACATTGTACCCAAACTAAAATTTTATCATTTTCTTCACACAACTAGAGCTTTCTTTTAGTGGTATTTAATCACCACTGGGGTTTTTATTTTTTGCTAAATTAACGAAAAAAGACCAAAAATTTTGAAAAAAAAACACGTTTTTCTTTGTTTCTGTTATAAAAGTTTACAAATAAATAATTGTTCTTCATAAATTTAGGCCAAGATGTATTCTACTACATGTCTTTGGTGAAAATAACCCAAATTAGGATGTATTTTGGAGTTTGTAGGAAAGTTATAGAGTTCACAAACTATGGTATATATCTGAAAATTGATCAATCCTGAAGTACTGACAGCCAATCTAATTTCTTGAGGTCCAAGAATGTCAGAACAGTACAGATATCCCCCAAATGACCCCTTTTTGCAAAGTAGACAGTCCGACGTATTTCATAAGAGGCATGGCGCGTTTTTTGAAGTTGTATTTTTTTTGTCATAATTTTTTGGAAAATTAAAAAAATTATTTTCACTATTTTTTTTTTTACATACTGTCACCAGTGCAGTACAGCATCATCATATAACTGGCATGGCAGTGAACAGGGACACTGACTGGTGACAGTATGAAAAAAAAAAATATATATATATATATATATTTTTTTTTTTATTATTTTTAATTTTTTATTACATTTTTTTAAGATTTTTTTTTTATATTTTACTATGACCAAAGTAGTACAGTGTTACCATAGTAACATTGTACTACTTTGGGGAAGTGATCAGTATTTTTTTTTTTTTTACACAGTTTGCTTATAGCAATGAATTACTTTGCTATAAGCAAGCATTTACCAGAATGAAATCGATTCATTCAGGTTTTGGGTTTTTTTTTTGTGCTTAGCTGTGATTTGGCCACAGCTAATCACATGACATGTGCATGTGACCTGCTGTGACCATTCACAGCTAGGCACTAGTATACAATGGATGGCATCATTCAGTCAGGCTTCACGAGGTATGTAAATGGCCTACACCTATAGCAAGGTTAAAGCAGGGCTCCACACAAAAGGGGAAGTTCTGCTTTAAGTCTTTGTTTCTCTGCTCCCCATTAAGGTTTGGGGAGCGGGTACCCGAATTTGACAGGCTTCCGCTACAATCGTCTAAGGCAGTGGTCGGCAAGCCGCGGCTCGCGAGCCACATGCGGCTCTTCACCCAGTCTAATGCGGCTCTTCTGTGTGCCGGGCGCCTGCTCCCCTCCCTCCTCTCGGTCGGCCGCTCCCCTGCCTCCTCTCGGTTGGCAGCCCCAAAAGTCCGCGCGGACCTTTTAATCCGGCTTGCGGATGTGGCTGTCAGGATGTGTGTAGGCGGGGCAGCGTGCCGAACGTGAGGGGAGGGGAGCTAGGCTCCTCTCACAGTCCGCCCTGAAGACCCGAACGGCGCGGGAAGACAGCGAGAGGAACGCAAAAGGTAAGTGAATTGACACGGGGGACTTGGCTTACTAGAAGGGGGGGGGGGAATAGTACTGTGGGGGATGAAATACTATATGAGGGATGAATTACTTTATGAGGGATGAAATACTATATGGGGGGATGAAATACTATATGGGGGATGAATTACTATATCAGGGATGAATTACTATATGAGGGATGAAATACTATATGGGGGGATGAAATACTATATGGGGGGATGAAATACTATATGGGGGGATGAATTACTATATGAGGGATGAAATACTATATGGGGGGATGAAATACTATATGAGGGATGAAATACTATATGGGGGATGAATTACTATATGAGGGATGAATTACTGTATGAGGGATGAAATACTATATGGGGGGATGAAATACTATATGAGGGATGAAATACTATATGAGGGGATGAAATACTATATGGGGGGATGAAATACTATATGGGGGATGAAATACTATATGAGGGATGAAATACTATATGAGGGATGAAATACTATATGAGGGATGAATTACTATATGAGGGATGAAATACTATATGGGGGGATGAAATACTATATGGGGGGATGAAATACTATATGGGGGGATGAAATACTATATGAGGGATGAATTACTATATGAGGGATGAAATACTATATGGGGGGATGAAATACTATATGGGGGGATGAAATACTATATGAGGGATGAATTACTATATGGGGGGATGAAATACTATATGAGGGATGAATTACTATATGAGGGATGAAATACTATATGAGGGATGAAATACTATATGGGGGGATGAAATACTATATGAGGGATGAAATACTATATGGGGGGATGAAATACTATATGAGGGATGAAATACTATATGAGGGATGAATTACTATATGGGGGATGAAATACTATATGAGGGATGAAATACTATATGGGGGATGAAATACTATATGGGGGATGAAATACTATACGGGGGATGAAATACTATACGGGGGATGAAATACTATACGAGGGATGAAATACTATACGGGGGATGAATTGCTATGGGGGATGAATTACTATATGGGGGATGAATTACTATGGGGGATGAATTACTATATGGAGGATGAATTACTATATGGGGGATGAATTACTATATGGGGGATGAATTACTATGGGGGATGAATTACTATGGGGGATGAATTACACTATGGGGGATGAATTACACTATGGGGGATGAATTACTATATGGGGGATGAATTACTATGGGGGATGAATTACTATATGGGAGATGTATTTTCAGTTTTAAAAATGTGGCTCTCAAAATAAATTTCAATCATGGTTTTGGCGAGATTTGGCTCAGTTGAAAAAAAAGGTTGCCCACCACTGGTCTAAGGCGATCAGAAGTGGAAGTTGTCCTCCTCCCTCCCCGTAGTCTTCTGGGACACGTGACAGGTCCCAGGAGACTATGAGGCCATTCACAAAGCCCAGCACTTCTCACACATGCGCAGTGGGCACCCGGCAGTGAAGCCACAAGCTGTCAAAGCCGGGTGCCTACACTGAAGATGCTAGCGCCAGAAGAAGAAGACGGCCGGTGAAAACAGCCGTGGTGAGGACACCGCTGGACCGAGGGACAGGTAAGTGGCTGTATTTTATAAGTCAGCAGCTACAGTTTTTGTAGCTGGTGTTATTTTATTTAATTTTTTCAGAAAACTCCGCTTTAGTTTTAAAATTTAGTCAGAGCTGTACAGTTTGTTTTCATCTACAGACACCCCTTATCTGCATAGGCAGTTTTTTGGTAAAGGTGAACTCTCCCTTTAATTTTGTTATTCACTTATGTAAAGTCCATCTAAATCTACTAGTCTGTCTAACACTATCCTCCATAAATAGAGGAGGCACCCTGAAGGCAGCCATACATAAATGGAAATTCAGCCGGTTCAGCAGGGACCAGACAAATTTAGATCCATGTATTGGCAGAAATTAATCCACCGATTGACTTTTGTACAACCAGCCTGGCGGCTTTTTCCCAAACTATCAGTGCTATAGCTGGCAACACTGATCAGTGTGTTCTGATGGCAAGGAAGGCTCCTCACCTTCCGAACACAATGGCGCAGCGGGAGTGATTCCCTCATCCACCCTGTGGATGGAGGAATCAGATCCTTTATTTTTTATCAACTTGCTGGTTGAATGAAAGATAATGGTAAATGTATGGCCAGCCTAAGATGGGAAGTGTGCTACCAACTAGATCACCAGGTGAAAATGAAGGAAAAAAAACTAATGTAGTCACCACATCTAAGTATTCGTAAGCTGCAATATATTAAATAGTTGTTTTTGGTTTAAGACACCAAGTCAGCAATGTTGTTTGCCATTTATCTCTTCTCATAGAACCGTTTATGAAACTGGAAAAGGAAGGTGTGAAGATATGAACCAGAATCTTTGGGGGTGCTAGGGGAGGAGGGTACATCCCCCACAATTTTAGTCCCCCCACCCCCCAGACCAGTGACGTAAGTGATGGGCCGGGGGGCACTGTGCAGCCTCAGCAATACTGAGTCAGCACAACTGCACAGTGCTCTGCACCTATCCATCGCACCAAATGGAAACTGATGATGTTGATCCAGGGGAGGTATTCAGGAGAGAACAGAAGTCCTGCTTCTGTCCAGACCTGCTATCTATCCTGCTCTCTGCCACGATGCTACAGTCGTAGCAAACACTTGAAGGTTCTATTAGTGAAGGGAGGGAGTTGATGACTCTTTTGTGAAGGGGGCTGACTCTGATGTGTTTGATAGGGGGGAAACTGATGCCAATGTGGCGTCAAGCAGAAGGTGACATTATCCAGTGCAGATGTCAGTTTCCTTCAGCTCAAAAAATACAGTTCAAGTACAAATACAGTTCAGGAATAGGGTGCCTCAGGTTTTTAACGTACTTTGGGTGCCATAACTGAAAAAGGGTGAGAAACACTGGCCCAATATATGCACTCTTTGCAGCCACGAAGAGATGCAGGGTACTAGCTTTCCCTGTTCTCCCTGCACCATCTATACACTACCCAGAAGTAATGTCAGGCTCGTTACTCATGGTAGAAGCATGCCAAGTGAACAGGAAATACTGGTTCCCTTTAACCCTGGATATAGGAGGGTGCTGGGGTTGCACCCCTTATATTTTAGGTGCCCCCCCTTAAGTATCTAGGAGTGCATCGCCTATTTCATAACCCAGTCTGATGGGGACAATGAATATAAGGAGCATTCTGATGGGGACATTTCATGTAAAAGGACACTTGACTCTGATGAGAATAGTTGATGTATGAGGAAACTCTGGTGGGGACAGTTAATGTAAAGGGGTACTATGAAAGGAGCAATTGATGTAAGGTGGCACTCTGATGGTGCCAGTTGGGGATGGGGATCCTGATTTAAGGGGAGACTCTGATGGGGACTGTCATGTAAAGGGGGGAGTTATGATGAGAATTTGTGGTGTGAGGAGGGGCTCAGATAGGCACACCTGATATAAGGGGCCACAGATTCTATTTAATCATCTTAATACATACTGGCGTTCCCCGCTCACTTCCGCACTGCCTCTGGACAAACAAATGTTACTACCAGGTTATGACTTGTGATACAGAAGAGCGCCAAGTAAACAATTACTCTTTCCCTGCATCTGTCACACCATAACAGGCTCAGTGAATCACACACAGCCAGTGGCAGCAGAGACTTGGAGAGGCAGAAAAACTGGAGAGGATAAAATGAAAGTGTGTTGATAGTATGCCCTTCTGACTTTTTTTCTGCAACTCCATATCACAGGTTAGATCCAGCCATGACCTTAATAGGTATTATTAATAATGTAAAATGTTTGCAGAAATGTTGGCAATCCTTTCACATTCTGTACACCAATACAAGAATAGAGCAATAATGGGTTAGGACATCAGTCCACAGCTTTGGCAGTCAGGCAGTTCCACTATCACACCATATCCATCATTATTACATAATGTGATTTCCAAGTAGGTCTTTTTTTATGCTACCATCGGTGATGAGAATTGCTCCCTAGTAGTATGTAGAAAGATGGATCAACAAGGTGGTCAGTAACTCTAGCAGAAATGCCTGAGTGAAAATTCCACTAGCTGGAAGTCTGGAGAAGTCATGTACTCCTACAATGAACTACACACACAAGTATTTGGCCATATGCAGGATTCATTTGTTAGGAAGTTATTCATACCAGATCCTTGTCCTTATGCTGTCTAGTAAACCACAAAAAACATTTCAGTAAAACTAACGTGGAAAAAGTACATGTTATAAATGAAGGATTGTTCAGTTTTCTTAATATACTTAAAGAGAATTTAAAGTTACATCATTATAAACGTGTTACATTCCTCACTTGCCCGATTTCTGAGTGATATTTTAGAGTTTTCTTGCTTAGCTGATTTACTTTTACATTTAAAGTAGATGGAAACCTTAACTGGATGACAGTTAGCTTGCTGAACCATTGTTTGTCATAAGCAATTGCTCTACTTTTTTTTATCCTTTGTTGCATCTTGGTACTTCTGATCTCCTGCAATTCCAGTCAAACTCTAGAGATGACTGCATGGCATTTAATAGGGTTGGATTTTCGATGCTGAGAACAGTAGACCACATCCATGTAATTGAATAGTGTGTTATTACAGCAACTTGTAGTCTGTCGGAAGATGTACACAAGTAGACAGGGACAGAGAGCAGGATCACCAAATTCAATTTTAGTTAAAGTTGCAGATTGTAACATATTAAAAAATAACTTTTGAAATTACACTAACATTAGGGATGAGCTTTCAGTTCAGACTGAACTTTGTCACTTCAGGTGTTCTTCTGAATGCTGGATTTTTTTGCTTGTTTGATGGGATCTGAATGTCATATACAGTCAGGTCCATAAATATTGGAACATCGACACAATTCTAACATTTTTGGCTCTATACACCACCACAATGGATTTGAAATGAAACAAACAAGATGTGCTTTAACTGCAGACTGTCAGCTTTAATTTGAGGGTATTACATCCAAATAAGGTGAACAGTGTAGGAATGACAACAGTTTGCATATGTGCCTGCATATGTGCCTCCCACTTGTTAAGGGACCAAAAGTAATGGAACAATTGGCTTCTCAGATGTTCCATGGCTAGGTGTGTGTTATTCCCTCATTATCCCAATTACAATGAGCAGACAAAAGGTCCAGAGTTCATTTCAAGTGTGCTATTTGCATTTGGAATCTGTTGCTGTCAACTCTCAAGATGAGATCCAAAGAGGTGTCACTATCAGTGAAGCAAGCCATCATTAGGCTGAAAAAACAAAACAAACCCATCAGAGAGATAGCAAAAACATTAGGCGTGGCCAAAACAACTGTTTGGAACATTCTTAAAAAGAAGGAACCAAAAGACCCGGAAGACCACGGAAAACAACTGTGGTGGATGACCGAAGAATTCTTTCCCTGGTGAAGAAAACACCCTTCACAACAGTTGACCAAATCAAGAACACTCTCCAGTGTATGTGTGTCAAAGTCAACAATCAAGAGAAGACTTCACCAGAGTGAATACAGAGGGTTCACCACAAGATGTAAACCATTGGTGAGCCTCAAAAACAGGAAGGCCAGATTAGAGTTTGCCAAACGACATCTAAAAAAGCCTTCACAGTTCTGGAACAACATCCTATGGACAGATGAGACCAAGATTAACTTGTACCAGAGTGATGGGAAGAGAAGAGTATGGAGAAGGAAAGGAACTGCTCATGATCCTAAGCATACCACCTCATCAGTGAAGCATGGTGGTGGTAGTGTCATGGCGTGGGCATGTATGGCTGCCAATGGAACTGGTTCTCTTGTATTTATTGATGATGTGACTGCTGACAAAAGCAGCAGGATGAATTCTGAAATGTTTCGGGCAATATTATCTGCTCATATTCAGCCAAATGCTTCAGAACTCATTGGATGCCGCTTCACAGTGCAGATGGACAATGACCCAAAGCATACTGCAAAAGAAACCAAAGAGTTTTTTAAGGGAAAGAAGTGGAATGTTATGCAATGGCCAAGTCAATCACCTGACCTGGATCCGATTGAGCATGCGTTTCACTTGCTGAAGACAAAACTGAAGGGAAAATGCCCCAAGAACAAGCAGGAACTGAAGACAGTTGCAGTAGAGGCCTGGCAGAGCATCACCAGGGATGAAACCCAGCGTCTGGTGATGTCTATGCGTTCCAGACTTCAGGCTGTAATTGACTGCAAAAGATTTGCAACCAAGTATTAAAAAGTGAAAGTTTGATTTATGATTATTATTCTGTCCCATTACTTTTGGTCCCTTAACAAGTGGGAGGCACATATGCAAACTGTTGTCATTCCTACACCGTTCACCTGATTTGGATGTAAATGCCCTCAAATTAAAGCTGACAGTCTGCAGTTAAAGCACATCTTGTTAGTTTCATTTCAAATCCATTGTGGTGGTGTATAGAGCCAAAAATGTTGGAATTGTGTCGATGTCCCAATATTTATGGACCTGACTGTATATTAAATGTTTTCTTCCCCTACTATATATGACAGCTTCCTGTCAGTGGTTGTTAAGGAAGCAGCACCTGCCGTGCCCTTAGCAACCAGTGACATCACGCTCTGTCAGTGGTTGTTAAGGAAGCAGCAGGTGCTGGCACCCACTGCTTCCTTAGTAATGATCTGCAATGTTGGATGGCATGATTGATAATTTGTATTGTTTGGTTATTTTTTTTAATGATTTTTCAAGAACTGTGAGTGTTTTTTCACTTTTTTTGTGTGAATTAGTAGGACTATGTACCCCTTATTCATATTGGGGAGTGGTATCCTGGGGCCCCCTGCCCACAGACCCTCACAATCTCTAGGCAAAGGTTGTGAGGAAGAGGCCTTTGTCCTCAACAACATGGAGACAAGGAGCTTGGTCAGGGGGGTCTTCCCTAATAAGATACTTCCACATGTTGAGGGCATGTGAACTGGCGTCTAATAAGGGGTGATGCCTCCTGAAAGCATCATGATACCTAATTCTTAACATAACGCAACACTACTGCACTTGCTTGTGCTTTACTGTCTGGCTCCCATGGTAATACTAATGGCAGCCATTGAAGAGCATTTTAAATGATTGCAGGAAAATGGGTTTATAGTCTTGGCAGTATTGTATCTCTCTTAGGCTAAGTTCACACTAGCTTTGTAGGCAGGCATTTTGAGGGGTGTTTTTAATGCTCCTCAAACGCCTATGAAAATTATACACATGGCAGCACACAGTGCTGTCCACACTGAAGCGTTAACATTGCGTTGTGGCAAAATTGATGCCTCATGTCGAGACAGGAGGATCTGAAGTCTTTCAACGCCTCTTATTCAAGTTTATGGTGACGCTCCTCAAATGCCTGGCAGGCGTTTGCAAGGCATTTGCAAGGCATTTGTGGGGCATTAATATCATTCAACTTCATTATAGGCATTTGTGGCGCGTTTTTAACGTGCATAGGGTGTTTGGGGAGCATTTGAGGAGCGTTAAAAAATGCTTCCCAAATGCCTGTCTAACGCCTGTCAAATGCCATAGGGGTGTTTGGGAGGAGTTAGAAATTATTCAAGTTTGAACGAGCCCTTACAGCATGGACTATAGTGTATCCCTATTGCATACAAACTAGTGCATCTGCTAGCAAAGGATAGATTACGTGTGCATGTGTGTATGTGTACTTATTTGTTGCACTCTGTATGTCTTGTATTAAATTCTTGTTTAGTAAAGCCATTGATAAACTATTGCGTAATTTCCGTGGCTTTACAGCTAGAATCAACAAAACATTTAATGAAAAGCACAACAAAATAAAGACAATAGCGTGCCATTCATACCCCTTTAAACAAAATATTACCATGATCTGCAGTATTCACCTATGTTAATTTCAGACAGCCAACTTTTTCTGTGCAGTGGATTGTTATGTACCAAATCCAGCAGTTTTATCATCATCATCCTCCCCACAACTCCTGAGATCAGCAGGAAAGAAAATGTGATCACAAGCCTGGATGTTCTGGGAGACACTCCTTACACCTTTCTTTCTCTGCTCTGAACTACTGTTGCTTTTTATTGTGGTTTATGCCCCCACTGGGGAGATTTCCCTTCAGCTTCACACAACAGAAAGAAATGGAAAATCTCTACAAAGTGGACATAGACAGATACAAAACCAATGTTCTTATCTTTTAGCAAAGTGGGAAAAGGTTAGAACCTGTGTGATGTTCTGATTATTTGTGCGTTTCTTTCCTGGTGATCCCCCTTTCCCATTATTTTTTATATTGCTATTGCAGGGATAAATGTAAGGATAATTCTATTTAGAAGTCAGATAAATGTATAAGCATTACACATTACCAAAACATTATGTAACACCATCCATATTAATTCTGAAGCTTTGGCCGGAATTTATCTTGCACGCCTGGGCAATCAGTCTAAAACTCTCACTGATAGGATTGTGACAGCTGAACATACAGTATATTTGGCAAACATGTTCTGTAAGAAGATATAAAACATTACTTGTCCTGGACTTGCTTTTCCTATATTTAGACGAGAATAATTTTTCCTAGGTTCTCCACTGTGCTAGGCTTGTATCACTCTTGTATCACTCTTCCTCCTACATCTCCTTTGCCTTATCACTCTACACCCACTCCATCATTGTGCACATCTATGGAATGACTTATTTCACTGCTTCTGGATCTCTATAGAGTGTGGTGAGCAGGGGCGGACTGACAACTCATGGGGCCCCCGGGCAATAGGGGATCATGGGGCCCCTGTGTCCTTGCCCACACTCAAACCACATCCAAAAAAAGCCTATGAAAGGTACTAGGGACATCTCATGGGGCCCCCTACTGACCCCGGGCCCTTGGGCAGTGCCAGTGTTCCCCAATGGTCAGTCCGCCCCTGGTGATTAGTTAAGGCTGGCTAGATTAGTGCATACCAGTGTGAATATCTTTAGTATGATCTGCTCCCATGCCAGGTCTCAGTGTTTGTTGCAGCATTTATGAAAGCCGAGCAAGTGAGGCCAATTCTGTGTAGAATGTTTGCTCCTTTACTGTGTAACAGCAATCCCCATGCACTTTCTAACAAACAGGTAGTGTGCATTTGTGTATATTTGTAGCCCTCGGTTGCCTCCTGTTGAATCCCTGCAACTAGTTTGCATGGGCAGAATGCAGAAGGTGAGAGGTACAGTCAGGTCCATAAATATTGGGACATCGACACAATTCCAACATTTTTGGCTCTATACACCACCACAATGGATTTGAAATGAAACGAACAAGATGTGCTTTAACTGCAGACTGTCAGCTTTAATTTGAGGGCATTGACATCAAAATCAGGTGAACGGTGTAGGAATGACAACAGTTTGCATATGTGCCTCCCACTTGTTAAGGGACCAAAAGTAATGGGACAGAATAATAATCATAAATCAAACTTTCACTTTTTAATACTTGGTTGCAAATCTTTTGCAGTCAATTACAGCCTGAAGTCTGGAACGCATAGACATCACCAGACGCTGGGTTTCATCCCTGGTGATGCTCTGCCAGGCCTCTACTGCAACTGTCTTCAGTTCCTGCTTGTTCTTGGGGCATTTTCCCTTCAGTTTTGTCTTCAGCAAGTGAAATGCATGCTCAATCGGATCCAGGTCAGGTGATTGACTTGGTCATTGCATAACATTCCACTTCTTTCCCTTAAAAAACTCTTTGGTTTCTTTTGCAGTATGCTTTGGGTCATTGTCCATCTGCACTGTGAAGCGGCATCCAATGAGTTCTGAAGCATTTGGCTGAATATGAGCAGATAATATTGCCCGAAACATTTCAGAATTCATCCTGCTGCTTTTGTCAGCAGTCACATCATCAATAAACACAAGAGAACCAGTTCCATTGGCAGCCATACATGCCCACGCCATGACACTACCACCACCATGCTTCACTGATGAGGTGGTATGCTTAGGATCATGAGCAGTTCCTTTCCTTCTCCATACTCTTCTCTTCCCATCACTCTGGTACAAGTTAATCTTGGTCTCATCTGTCCATAGGATGTTGTTCCAGAACTGTGAAGGCTTTTTTAGATGTCGTTTGGCAAACTCTAATCTGGCCTTCCTGTTTTTGAGGCTCACCAATGGTTTACATCTTGTGGTGAACCCTCTGTATTCACTCTGGTGAAGTCTTCTCTTGATTGTTGACTTTGACACACATACACTGGAGAGTGTTCTTGATTTGGTCAACTGTTGTGAAGGGTGTTTTCTTCACCAGGGAAAGAATTCTTCGGTCATCCACCACAGTTGTTTTCCGTGGTCTTCCGGGTCTTTTGGTGTTGCTGAGCTCACTGGTGCGTTCCTTCTTTTTAAGAATGTTCCAAACAGTTGTTTTGGCCACGCCTAATGTTTTTGCTATCTCTCTGATGGGTTTGTTTTGTTTTTTCAGCCTAATGATGGCTTGCTTCACTGATAGTGACACCTCTTTGGATCTCATCTTGAGAGTTGACAGCAACAGATTCCAAATGCAAATAGCACACTTGAAATGAACTCTGGACCTTTTGTCTGCTCATTGTAATTGGGATAATGAGGGAATAACACACACCTGGCCATGGAACATATGAGAAGCCAATTGTTCCATTACTTTTGGTCCCTTAACAAGTGGGAGGCACATATGCAAACTGTTGTCATTCCTACACCGTTCACCTGATTTGGATGTAAATACCCTCAAATTAAAGCTGACAGTCTGCAGTTAAAGCACATCTTGTTCGTTTCATTTCAAATCCATTGTGGTGGTGTATAGAGCCAAAAATGTTAGAATTGTGTCGATGTCCCAATATTTATGGACCTGACTGTATGTGCGTGGGATTGACATCCTTTACTAACAAATGCAAAACATATTGTTATACACAATCAAATCTGGTCGTAAATCAAATATCAGCCTAATGTGCCACTAATTGTCATGTGTAAGGCCTTTTTTTAAAGTGGTTGTAAAGGCTCAAAGTTTTTCACCTTCATGCATTCTATGCATGAAGATAAAAAACCTTCTCTGTGCAGCAGCCCCCCACAGATCCCTAATACTCACCTAAGCCCCCTCTTGATCCAGCGATGTGCACCGGAGTCTCGGCTATCCTCAGACTCCCTCTCCTCATTGGCTGAGACAGCAGCAGAAGCCATTGGCTGAGACAGCAGCACGAGCCATTGGCTCTCGCTTCTTCTAATCACAGCTAGTGAGCCAATGAGGAGGGAAAGCTGGCAGGGCTGGGCCGCAGCTCCGTGTGTCAATGGACACCGAGTCTGTTTGGGTGCCCCCATAGAAAGCTGCTTGCTCTGGGGGCACTCAACAGGAGGCAGGGGCCAGGAGCACTTGAGGGGGACTGGAGAAGAGGAGGATCAGGGCTGCTCTGTGCAAATCCACTGTACACAGCAGGTAAGTATAGACATGTTTGTTATTTTAAAAGAAAAACATTTTTGCCTTTTACAATTGCATTGTTTTATTGGCTTTAGACACAATTATACAACAGTACAAAATTGTACAAAAAAACAAAAAAACAAAAATACAAAGCAATAGAGATCTTCAGCACCAATGTGCTTAACAAAAAATAAACAAGTACTCCACTCCAAACTCCACTACAGGTGAGTATGTATAGTAAGGTTATTCACAGGCTTCAAATACCACAAGGGTCATACCACAACGACAATTATACACCTCAGCGATATGAGGGAGAATATGATAGGAATAATACCTCAGTGGGGGGATGCAGTAAACAGGAATAAAGAGGAAAAGGGACAGTCATATAGGATGAATCATCCCATCATGGGATGATTCATAGGGAACCATATGAGAGTGGTTAGGACACAACCACTGAGTCCAAGGATTCAAGCCACAAGGACCAGATTTTATTGGGTTTAGCAGGACATTATTGGTCCCCAATAGTAACATAGATAGTAACAAAAACTTGACAAAGTGTCTAGCCCTTCCACACTCTCTCCAAAAAAAAAAAAATGTTTTGCAAGATCCTTCTACTTATCCCTAGTCTATAATTCTTAGAATTAACTCAGAACAGCTGAGTACTGTCCATGATACTTTTTTATTTGCACTAACATCTACATTTCAGGAGAGGTTTTTGGGGTGTACCCCCTTCTTTAAGGTCCAAGCAGTACACAAAGTTTTAGCAGAGTGTTGGGTAAGACAATTTCTAAGGAATAAAAAACACAAACAGACACAGCAATGGCAATTAAACTTGGATAGTTAGTGACATAAGAAAAGGAGAGGGCTATAGACTGGGTGGAGGTAAGAGTCACAGAAGTGAGGGAGGTCATAAAAATTTGGACATTGATTTAGAAAACTGAGGTCCACATTTAGTCCATTATCTTTTCTGCCAAACAGGATTATCACTTAGTTTAAATGTTTTCCTTGAATAGTTTTGAAGTTCCTTTTAAGAACTAAAACATTTGTGTCTTCCACAGTGTGGTCTGGTTGTAAAAAATGATGTCCCACAGGTGTACAGAAATCATCTTCCTTAAGCCCCATACACTTAATGAGAATATCAGACAAATGATCTTTTTTTTTGCATGCTAGTCTCATACCAAAAAATGAAGAGGTTACTAAAGGTACGAATATTCTCGTATGACAGAATACAACTTTGGAAGTGATGTAATGTATTGTACTGTACTCTTTCGCTTTGAGCATGCGTTGTCTTGTATTTCTGATTGTTTTTCGGACAACTACTGTACTGATTAAACGAAAATCGTTTGTTCTGGTATTGTACAAGAACATTTTTTGCGTTTGTTACTTCAGATATTGTTGTATGAACTGTCGTGATCAGCTCTCGGAATCTGCGTACTAACGATCAGATTATCGGCGATCATTCTGAAAGCGATATTTTTTTGTTCAATGTTCTCATGGTGTATATGGGACTTTATGCACTTTAACCACATACTTACCGTGCTATAGCCGGATGGCGGCTACAGCATGGTTACCCAGTTCTGGGAGAGCGTTATATGACATCCTTCCAGAAGGTGCCCTCCCACGCACCCCCAGCGGCGCCCACCCGGCGATATCCATGATCGCTGTGTCCTACGGACACAGCTGATCACATATAAAGATAAGAGTGCAGCGCTTATAAAGATAAATAAAACACATAAAATTACATATCAAAGTGCAAAGGTGTATAACTGCAAAAACGCAGGTAAATAAAAGTTCTAATACTGTCACTAATAGAGTGACTCGATATGGTTTAGGTGCTCAGTTCACAATCTCCTCAATAGGTGCAGTGGAGTGGGAATCGGTTGGATCCCTGTTGGTATATGGTGATGACCAGAAAACGATATATGGCAATATCCAAAATTGGTATAAGATTGTGCACTCACCAGATGCACACAATCAATATGCGCATTTAAGAGATAACCCCTCTTAAGGTATGACTCCAGGACTCATCTGAAGCAAGGTCTGGTCTAATTCTGCGTTGTGGACCCTCAGCTGTCATGCATGGCTCTGTCTCCTATTGCTCTTGACTCTGTAGGTAATTGGAAGCTCACCCAAGAGCCCCAGAGAGAAAAGGAGGCCAGAATAGCGTGATACCGTTTGAACATGCGTGTGTTTATTCCATCCAGCAAAAAGGGTATAAAAACATAACACTGACCAGACAAGAAAGTAAGTTGGCCGCCGGGACCCCAGTGGTGCCGGCGGCAGTAAAACGTCACTGTGCCGCAGTTCCTCTCTGACGCGTTTCGTGCAACTGCACTTGCTCATAGGGGGTATAATCTGGGCACAGGACGTGTGACAATGCATTTATATACGAAAATTCGTGCACGTGAAATAATCATGCGACATTTTGTGGTAGACAAATGTCTCTAGGAATGCGCCATTTTGTTGAAGTCCGCACATGCACAGTAGTCATATGCTGGGAACTGAAGTGCGCTAATGCGCCAAATCCACCGTCTCAATTTCGCATGTGCGGGCGCCATTTTACTGGAGTGCAACAAAAGGGGGACTGTGTCATCACCAACAATCGGGACAACCAAGGGAAGGGAAGAAAATAGTATTGAGTGAGATATCCTCACTATTAGATACCAGGGTAATGTGTATAGACCCCCCGATGTATGCCCGAGATGGGTCATACGCAAATGTTATGGCATCATTTGCGTATATATATATATATATAATACATACCATATATAAAATGATAGCAATCGTACAAATGTGTACTTAGGTGCCTACATGGAGCACCTTCTGAAACTCACCCCAAAGATATATAAATATAATGGTGATCTCTGATTTGGGATGGTGACACACGGAAACATACATAAAGATAGATAAAATCAAAAAATATGTAAAATATAGGTCAGAAAAACATAAAATGTGGTCAGGATTATGTCTCATGTACTAATCATAACTAAAATCACATAATACTTTTTTAATCAAAATATAAAAACGTGTAGAAGTATAGAAAATATTAAAAATACCCATAGTAATATGTAAAGCATCAGTAATAAAATATAGAGATCCAAGGATAATACATTTCAAAAAAATTATTATTATGAAAATTAGAATTATTAAAATTATATATTCTTAAAATAGAATTCGCAATAACCTGAAACAAACCATAAAAATATATGTTAGGCGGTAATAAAATGTGTGGTACATTAAAGAACAAAGATGTGCTAAAATGGATAAAATGTTAGCTAAATCGAGTAAAATGTTAGCTATTATCTATAAAACAATTTATATCCATTTCGACATTGAGTCCTTTGGGGTGCATGGATCCAATTTCAAAGATCCATCTGGACTCCATCTGTGATACAACCCGTTTTTTGTTTGTCCCTCTCCAATTTGTCTGTACAACTTCAATTCCTGTAAATATTAAAGATGAGGGATCTCTATGGTGACACCTTCGATAATGATTGGAGAGGGAATGTTCCTTGTATCCACGTTTAATATTGTAAACGTGTTCACGTAAACGGTCCCTTAGGCGTCGTGTTGTACGGCCTACGTACTGATTCTTATATGGACATTGAAGCAAATAAACCACATACCTGCTGTTGCAGGTTATAAAATTATCAATATTGTAGATTTTACCGGTGGTTAGGGACATAAAGCTATCCACTTTCCTTTTTCTATGCCCATTGCATGTACAGATCACACACTTGTTACAGGGGTAAAACCCAACTAAGTTATTAAAAAAGGTGATATTCGGGGGAGGGTTAATCACGTTAGGGGCAATTTTGTTGCGTAAAGGAGGTGCCCTCCTAAAGGTGATTTCAGGTCTGTCCGGCAAGATTTGTGCTAGTGTGGGGTCAGCTTTAAGAATCTTCCAATTATTCTTTATGATTCTACTTATTGTTTTATGTTGATTGGAATAGGTGGTGACAAACGGGCACACTTTGGACGGGCGTGATTTGGCCACTCCATTCAATAATAATTTCCTGTCAAGGTTAGCAACCTCATCCAAAGTGCAGATTAGTGTAGATCATCGTAGCCTTTTTCTTTGAATCTATGTTTTAAAACATTGGCTTGCTGATAGTATGTGTGCAGGTTGGTACAATTCCTCCTTATTCTCTGGAATTGGCCTTTCGGGATATTAGAAAGCCAGTTGGAATGGTGACAACTATGTGTAGGAATGTAACTGTTCCTGTCGCTATCCTTAAAGAAGGATTGTGTTACTATTCCGCCATTCAGATTCATGAGCGTTAAATCCAAAAAGTTAATACTGTTCTTACTATATTCATAAGTTAATTTGATAATTAGGTTATTATTATTCAAGGATTTAAAAAAATGATTAAGTGCCTGCTCTTCCCCCTTACATATAAGTAAAATATCGTCAATGTATCTTCTATAAAAATATAGCTCTGGCCAATCTCTTGCATAGATAATATCTTCTTCCCATCTTGCCATAAAGAGATTGGCCAGGCTAGGAGCAAACTTCGCTCCCATGGCCACGCCCTTGGTTTGTAAATAAAACTTGCCGTCAAACCAAAAATAATTGTTGGTCATTGCGAATTCTAATAAGTTCAAAATAAATTCCTTTTGTAAAATCGGCATTCCAATAAAATTGTTCAAATAAAATTCCACTGCATCCATTCCATCATGATGTGCTATATTAGTGTAGAGGGACGAGACATCAGCCGTGACTAGGTATGTATCAGGTTCTGTGATTAAATCTTTAGTGTCCAAAAGAACCTGTTTCATGTCCCTAAGATAAGATGGGGTCTGTCAGGGCTCCCAGGTGTGACCAGAGGTGTGTGGCTGACGCAGGGAAACGCAGACCTCAGATATGTTATAAACAATATAATTTATTAACACTAACAATACAAACATAAATGCAGTGCAATACTAAAACATAATACAGTGCAACCAAACCAACCACCCACAGATAACAGTACATACAAGCAAGCGTCGTCAGGCAGGCCGGGTCAATATCAATAGGGCAGGTAGGTACAGGGGGAGCAAGCGGAGATTGGTCGGGGTCACAGGCCAGGTTCAGCAGGTAGCAAGCAGCGTAGTACAGAGGGTCAGGCAGAGGGATGGTCAGGGTCACAAGCCAGGGATCAGAACAGGTAGCAAGCAGCGTGGTACAGAGGGTCAGGCAGAGGGATGGTCAGGAGCGAGCCGGGATCAGAGCAGGAGAAGTCAGCAGCGGTTCAGAAACAGGATGCAGGACAGAAACAGGATACAGGGCCCAGGACAAACACAACACCAAGGCAGAGTCTGTGGGTCTGGCCATCCCTTAAATACCCCAGCATAATCAGTTCCAGGTGTTAGCTGGCTGCAAAGTTGAGTCTCTGATTGCTGGGAGCATCCGCTGGCCAGCCCTGGTACTGCAGATCAAAAGGCAGGTGAGTCCCACCATTGCTGGCCAGTCCATTCCTGACAGTACCCCCCCCCTCAAGGAGCGGCCTCAGGACGCTTCAAACAGTCCTAGCTGGGAAAAATGTTCCACCGCCCGGGTCTGGTAACTGGTGGGATATCAAAGACTGGCACACCGGGCAGGACTCCGGGCAGCGGTACACCGGGCAGAGGCACATCGGGCTGGACTCCGGGCAGAGGCACACCGGGCAGAGGCACACCGGGCAGAGGCACATTGGGCTGGACTCCGGGCAGAGGCACACCGGGCTGGACTCCGGGCAGAGGCACACCGGGCAGAGGCACATCGGGCTGGACTCCGGGCAGAGGCACATCGGGCTGGACTCCGGGCAGAGGCACATCGGGCCGGACTCCGGGCAGAGGCACATCGGGCCGGACTCCGGGCAGAGGCACACCGGGCAGAGGCACATCGGGCCGGACTCCGGGCAGAGGCACATCGGGCCGGACTCCGGGCAGAGGCACATCGGGCCGGACTCCGGGCAGAGGCACATCGGGCCGGACTCCGGGCAGAGGCACATCGGGCCGGACTCCGGGCAGAGGCACATCGGGCCGGACTCCGGGCAGAGGCACATCGGGCCGGACTCCGGGCAGAGGCACATCGGGCAGAGGCACATCGGGCTGGACTCCGGGCAGAGGCACATCGGGCTGGACTCCGGGCAGAAGCACATCGGGCTGGACTCCGGGCAGAGGCACATCGGGCAGGACTCTGGGCAGAGGCACATCGGGCTGGACTCCGGGCAGAGGCACATCGGGCCGGACTCCGGGCAGAGGCACATCGGGCCGGACTCCGGGCAGAGGCACATCGGGCCGGACTCCGGGCAGAGGCACATCGGGCCGGACTCCGGGCAGAGGCACATCGGGCCGGACTCCGGGCAGAGGCACATCGGGCCGGACTCCGGGCAGAGGCACATCGGGCCGGACTCCGGGCAGAGGCACATCGGGCTGGACTCCGGGCAGAGGCACACCGGCAGAGGCACATCGGGCAGAGGCACATCGGGCTGGACTCCGGGCAGAGGCACATCGGGCTGGACTCCGGGCAGAATCACATCGGGCTGGACTCCGGGCAGAGGCACATCGGGCAGGAATCCGGGCAGAGGCACATCGGGCCGGACTCCGGGCAGAGGCACATCGGGCCGGACTCCGGGCAGAGGCACATCGGGCCGGACTCCGGGCAGAGGCACATCGGGCCGGACTCCGGGCAGAGGCACATCGGGCCGGACTCCGGGCAGAGGCACATCGGGCCGGACTCCGGGCAGAGGCACATCGGGCCGGACTCCGGGCAGAGGCACATCGGGCCGGACTTCGGGCAGAGGCACATCGGGCTGGACTCCGGGCAGAGGCACACCGGGCAGAGGCACATCGGGCAGAGGCACATCGGGCTGGACTCCGGGCAGAAGCACATCGGGCTGGACTCCGGGCAGAGGCACATCGGGCAGGAATCCGGGCAGAGGCACATCGGGCAGGACTCCGGGCAGAGGCACATCGGGCTGGACTCCGGGCAGAGGCACATCGGGCCGGACTCCGGGCAGAGGCACATCGGGCCGGACTCCGGGCAGAGGCACATCGGGCCGGACTCCGGGCAGAGGCACATCGGGCCGGACTCCGGGCAGAGGCACATCGGGCCGGACTCCGGGCAGAGGCACATCGGGCTGGACTCCGGGCAGAGGCACATCGGGCTGGACTCCGGGCAGAGGCACACCGGGCAGAGGCACATCGGGCAGAGGCACATCGGGCTGGACTCCGGGCAGAGGCACATCGGGCTGGACTCCGGGCAGAGGCACATCGGGCTGGACTCCGGGCAGAGGCACATCGGGCTGGACTCCGGGCAGAGGCACATCGGGCTACCAGGAGAAGCGGCAGGCACCGGGCCCCCGGGCGGAGCGACAGGCACCGGGCCCCCGGGCGGGGCGGCAGGCACCGGGCCCCCGGGCGGGGCGACAGGCCTCGGGCTCCCAGGCGGGGCGACAGGCCTCGGGCCCCCAGGCGGGGCGACAGGCCTCGGGCCCCCAGGCGGGGCGGCGGGCGCCGGACCCCCAGGCGGAACTACAGGTCTCGGGCCCTCAGGCGGAACTACAGGTCTCGGGCCCTCAGGCGGAGCGGCGGGCGCCGGACCCCCCAGATGGAGTGACAGGTCTCGGGCTCTCAGGCGGAGCGGCGGGCGCCGGACCCCCAGATGGAGCGACAGGTCTTGGGCCCTCAGGCGGAGAGGCGGGCGCCGGACCCCCAGATGGAGCGACAGCTCTCGGGCCCTCAGGCGGAGCGGCGTGCGCCGGACCCCCAGATGGAGCGACAGGTCTCGGGCCCTCAGGCGGAGCGGCGGGCGCCGGACCCCCAGATGGAGCGACAGGTCTCGGGCCCTCAGGCGGAGCGGCGGGCGCCGGACCCCCAGATGGAGCGACAGGTCTCGGGCCCTCAGGCGGAGCGGCGAGCGCCGGACCCCCAGATGGAGCGACAGGTCTTGGGCCCTCAGGCGGAGCAACAGGTCTCGGGCCCCCAGGCGAAGCGGCGGGCACCGAGTCACCAGGCACGACAGTGGGCACCGAGTCGTCTGGCAAGACTGCGGGCATCGAGTCAACTGGCGGAACTGCGGGCACCGAGTCGTCTGGCAAGACTGCGGGCACCAAGTCGTCTGGCAAGACTGCGGGCACCAAGTCGTCTGGCAAAACTGCGGGCATCGAGTCAACTGGCGGAACAGCGGGCACCGAGTCGTCTGGCAAGACTGCGGGCACCGAGTCGTCTGGCAAGACTGCGGGCACCGAGTTGTCTGGCAAGACTGCGGGCACCAAGTCGTCTGGTGGAACAGCGGGCATCGAGTCAACTGGCAAGACTGTGGGCACCGAGTCGTCTGGCAAGACTGCGGGCACCGAGTCGTCTGGCAAGACTGCGGGCACCGAGTCATCTGGCAAGACTGCGGGCACCGAGTCGTCTGGCAAGACTGCGGGCACTGAGTCGTCTGGCAAGACTGCGGGCACCGAGTCGACTGGCGGAACAGCAGGCACCGAGTCGTCTGGCAAGACAGTGGGCTCCGAGTCAACAGGCACAACAGTGGGCACCGGGTCATCAGCTATCGGATTGTCTGGCTCGACAGCGGGCATCGGGTCACCAGGTATGACAGCGGGCACTGGGTCACCAGGCATCAGGTCATTTGGCTTGCCAGCGGGCACCGCGTCATCTGGCAAGGCAGTGGGCACCGGGTCACCAAGTATGACAGCAGGCTCTGAGTCAATTGGCACGACAGCGGGCACTGGATCAGGTACCGGATCATCTGGATCAACAGCGGGCATCAAGTCAACTGGCCTAATAGGATCGTCGGGCTGGATCAGTTCATCATGCTGAGTAGCGGCATCAGGCTGAATGCAGGCATCAGGCTGAGTAGAGGCTTCAGGCTGAGTAGAGGCTTCAGGCTGAGTAGAGGCTTCAGGCTGAAGAGAGGCATCAGGCTGAAGAGAGGCATCAGGCTGAAGAGAGGCATCAGGCTGAAGAGAGGCATCCGGCTGAAGAGAGGCATCAGGCTGAAGAGAGGCATCCGGCTGAAGAGAGGCATCAGGCTGAAGAGAGGCATCAGGCTGAGTAGAGGCATCAGGCTGAGTAGAGGCTTCAGGCTGAGTAGAGGCTTCAGGCTGAGTAGAGGCTTCAGGCTGAGTCACGGAAGGCAGGTTCACCGGTTTGGATACTGGCAGGATGGTATTGGTTGGAAAGAATGTTCGCTTTTTTCTGGTTTTAACTACTGGAGCACTGCAAGTAAACGCAGGTCTGCAAACGAATGGAACAGCTGGAGACAGAGAAAAACTGGAGAATGGAACAGGAGAGGGAGCAGTTGCTACAGAGGGCTTTTTTACAGGGTTAAAGGCAGGATAGGTGCAGCGAGTGGGAACAGGGTACTGACATGCGGTAGATAGCCAAGTATACTGGGCTGTAACTGGAGGAGCTGGTGGGAATACAGGAGTAGAGTTAGAAGCAGGACTGGGTTTTTGTAAGTGACTGAGGCTGGGTGCAACAAGTCTGTCCATGTCTGCAGTATGGGTTGAACAAAGCTGAGCTTACACAAAGCCTGTCTGGTCAATGACTGCACTGCGTTTATACAATCTCTTAGTGTCTGTGGTGAACATGTGGAATAACGCTCCAGAAAGTAACCCACATCATCCTCTAATAACCACACCAGGGACTCTACCTGGTCTGCACTAAATGGTGGCAAAAATTCATCCCTGCATTCGGGGGAACCAGATGAAACCAACTCAGCACAAACCTCAATCAAAGGCTGCACCTCAGAGAACTCTGTGCCCTGATCTACTAGAACATGAGCGAGCCGTATACATTCTAGTAGTTGATCCCTGGGATACTCCTTCAGAGTTTGATAAGCATACTCCCTGTCATCAAACACTAGCAGATATAAATACACAACCTCATCCAGATCCATCCTTCCCAGCAACAAGCCAAGATGGCTTCCCTGTGCAGCCACTTCTGGTCAGGATTGGCCTTGGTGTAATGTCAGGGCTCCCAGGTGTGACCAGAGGTGTGTGGCTGACGCAGGGAAACGCAGACCTCAGATATGTTATAAACAATATAATTTATTAACACTAACAATACAAACATAAACGCAGTGCAATACTAAAACATAATACAGTGCAACCAAACCAAACCAACCACCCACAGATAACAGTACATACAAGCAAGCGTCGTCAGGCAGGCCGGGTCAATATCAATAGGGCAGGTAGGTACAGGGGGAGCAAGCGGAGATTGGTCGGGGTCACAGGCCAGGTTCAGCAGGTAGCAAGCAGCGTAGTACAGAGGGTCAGGCAGAGGGATGGTCAGGGTCACAAGCCAGGGATCAGAACAGGTAGCAAGCAGCGTGGTACAGAGGGTCAGGCAGAGGGATGGTCAGGAGCGAGCCGGGATCAGAGCAGGAGAAGTCAGCAGCGGTTCAGAAACAGGATGCAGGACAGAAACAGGATACAGGGCCCAGGACAAACACAACACCAAGGCAGAGTCTGTGGGTCTGGCCATCCCTTAAATACCCCAGCATAATCAGTTCCAGGTGTTAGCTGGCTGCAAAGTTGAGTCTCTGATTGCTGGGAGCATCCGCTGGCCAGCCCTGGTACTGCAGATCAAAAGGCAGGTGAGTCCCACCATTGCTGGCCAGTCCATTCCTGACAGGGTCCTAGTCACTAGAGGCTGCAAAAAATTATCAATGCACTCGCCTGCTCGTGCACTTTTAGGAGACACTGAAACGTACCAGTTATTACCGAAGGATCCCCTCCATAAGTATAAAACATCACTTAACCTCCCTGGCGGTATTCCCGAGTGTAGCTCGGGGTAACATTTCAGTACCAAAAGCGGTAACCCCGAGCTACACTCGGGAATACCATGCGGCGCTGCTCCGGCATGTGTTCTTCACTTACCTTACCCTGCGCTCCCACGATGTGTCCTCTGCAGCATCCCCGGCCATCTCCTCCGGCCGATGCCGGCATCCGGCTTCTGTGTCCTGTCCCTGTGACGTCGGGACGTACGGGCGCCGCCGCCGCCGCCGGCGGGAAATTTAAAAATTTTAAAAAATGTCATTTTTTTTTTTTTTCATTTTACACAGTAAAACATTGCTGTTTCAACCTATTTCACATACATATTGTCCCTAGTGCTTTGTCCTGTGCCCTGCCTGCATTTTGTCTGTTCTTTCTGCCTGGAAACTGAGAAATGTCCATGGCGTCCAAAAAGTGTCCCTTTAGGTCAAAAGCGGTTTTAGATCAGCTAGAGAACAGCGATAGTAAATCAGAACCACTTGCAGAATTGAGTGATAATGATTCGTGGGGGAAATTCGTCATCAGAAACTGAAAACGATTTTGCGACTGAGCTCAGCAATGTGCGAACTTGGCGCTATATTTCACATTTCAGTGTTTTTGGTTTGATTATATTATTGAATTAAATTTTTTATTATTTTTATATTATTTTTATGATTATTTATTAAATTATAATTTATGATTTTGTGTTTCAAATTTTATCATACCCGGGATGTTTACTAGACTCTTGTTCGGACAGATTTCAGTGAGTTTTTCCTAAAAATTACAGCCTACAATAAAAAAAATACATATTTCCATGCAAAATAATGGTACCGCTTTCAGCACCAAAAATCTGAAATAATCATACCGCCAGGGAGGTTAAAGCTATCATCACAGCAGGATACCAAAATAATGTGATAAACAAAAAAGAAAAGGCATTCCTTTGTCCGGTAGCTCCTAGACTACGAATCATGTACATACTCCCGAAAATACATAAGGACCCTATAAATCCCCCAGGCAGACCCATAATTAGTGGGATAGGGTCCTTAAGCGCACGAGCAGGCGAGTACATTGATAATTTTTTGAAGCCTCTAGTGACTAGGACCCCATCTTATCTTAGGGACATGAAACAGGTTCTTTTGGACATTAAAGATTTAATCACAGAACCTGATACATACCTAGTCACGGCTGATGTCTCGTCCCTCTACACTAATATAGCACATCATGATGGAATGGATGCAGTGGAATTTTATTTGAAGGATTTTATTGGAATGCCGATTTTACAAAAGGAATTTATTTTGAACTTATTAGAATTCGCAATGACCAACAATTTATTTTTGGTTTGACGGCAAGTTTTATTTACAAACCAAGGGCGTGGCCATGGGAGCGAAGTTTGCTCCTAGCCTGGCCAATCTCTTTATGGCAAGATGGGAAGAAGATATTATCTATGCAAGAGATTGGCCAGAGCTATATTTTTATAGAAGATACATTGACGATATTTTACTTATATGTAAGGGGGAGGAGCAGGCACTTAATCATTTTTTTAAATCCTTGAATAATAATAAACTAAATATCAAATTAACTTATGAATATAGTAAGAACAGTATTAATTTTTTGGATTTAATGCTCATGAATCTGAATGGCGGAATAGTAACACAATCCTTCTTTAAGGATAGCGACAGGAACAGTTACATTCCTACACATAGTTGTCACCATTCCAACTGGCTTTCTAATATCCCGAAAGGCCAATTCCAGAGAATAAGGAGGAATTGTACCAACCTGGACACATACTATCAGCAAGCCAATGTTTTAAAACATAGATTCAAAGAAAAAGGCTACGATGAATCTACACTAATCTGCTCTTTGGATGAGGTTGCTAAGCTTGACAGGAAATTATTATTGAATGGAGTGGCCAAATCACGCCCGTCCAAAGTGTGCCCGTTTGTCACCACCTATTCCAATCAACATAAAACAATAAGTAGAATCATAAAGAATAATTGGAAGATTCTTAAAGCTGACCCCACACTAGCACAAATCTTGCCGGACAGACCTGAAATCACCTTTAGGAGGGCACCTCCTTTACGCAACAAAATTGCCCCTAACGTGATTAACCCTCCCCCGAATATCACCTTTTTTAATAACTTAGTTGGGTTTTACCCCTGTAACAAGTGTGTGATCTGTACATGCAATGGGCATAGAAAAAGGAAAGTGGATAGCTTTATGTCCCTAACCACTGGTAAAAACTACAATATTGATAATTTTATAACCTGCAACAGCAGGTACGTGGTTTATTTGCTTCAATGTCCATGTAAGAAACAGTACGTAGGCCGTACAACACGACGCCTAAGGGACCGTTTACGTGAACACGTTTACAATATTAAACGTGGATACAAGGAACATTCCCTCTCCAATCAATATCAAAGGTGTCACCATAGAGATCCATCATCTTTAATATTTACAGGAATTGAAGTTGTACAGACAAATTGGAGAGGGACAAACAAAAAACGGGTTGTATCACAGATGGAGTCCAGATGGATCTTTGAAATTGGATCCATGCACCCTAAAGGACTCAATGTCAAAATGGATATAAATTGTTTTATAGATAATAGCTAACATTTTACTCGTTTTAGCTAACATTTTATCCATTTTAGCACATCTTTGTCCTTTAATGTACCACACATTTTATTACCACCTAACATATATTTTTATGGTTTGTTTCAGGTCATTGTGAATTCTATTTTAACAATATATAATTTTAATAATTCTAATTTTCATAATAATAATTTTTTTTAAATGTATTATCCTTGGATCTCTATATTTTATTACTGATGCTTTACATATTACTATGGGTATTTTTTTTTTTAAATTTAAATATTTATTGGTTTTTCACAGTAATAACAAAAACATTTTCATCTCAATCATAATAAATATACAATTATTTCTTATTACTTTATTTTTCCCCTCTTAAAACATTACCCCCTGCCCCCCCCCCCCCTCAGAACCCCTCCCCACTCTGCATTTTTCACTATTTTTTTTTTTCCAAAGCAAGCGTATCCTCCTCATCTATCCATTCTATGACTTTCTACTTTTCACTTTCTCACATTTACTACAAAATTTTCCCATTTTTCCCATTTTGCGGAATATACCTCCAACTTATCTTCTTGTATATAATATAACTTCTCCATCTTACTAATCCAGTTTACTCTTTCTATCCCATCCTCCTCTTTCGGTATTTCTTTTTTCTTCCAATACTTAGGGATCAGGCTTTTTGCCGCATTCAAATAGTACCCTAAACCTAATTTCTTATATTTACTAACTGATAGCTCTGAACTATGTAACAGGCACATCCCTGGATCAAGCCCGATGTTTGTTTCAATAATTCTATTAAATGTACTATTGTTTTCCAGATTATTTTAATTTTTGGACATTCCCACAAGATATGATACACTGTCCCCACTTCCCCACAATCTCGCCAGCACCACTGTGATTTCTCCCCACTCATCTTACATTCTACACTCGGAACAATGTGCCATCTTGTCAAACATATATAATTTATTTCTACGTCCCTCAAACTAACATTTTCGTGAACTAATCTGTTTATTTTTTTTTGTTTTTCTTCATCTAATACCACCCCCATATCTCTTTCCCATTTCACTATGTGCATTGGTTTAGTGTTTGTGTCTAGTTCTGTGAGGAATCTATATATTTTAGCTGTTCCGTTGGGTATTTTTAATACTTTCTATACTTCTACACATTTTTATATTTTTACATTTTGATTAAAAAAGTATTATGTGATTTTAGTTATGATTAGTACATGGGATATAATCCTGACCACATTTTATGTTTTTCTGACCTATATTTTACATATTTTTTGATTTTATCTATCTTTATGTATGTTTCCGTGTGTCACCATCCCAAATCAGAGATCACCATTATTTTTATATTTATATATCTTTGGGGTGAGTTTCAGCAGGTGCTCCATGTAGGCACCTAAGTACATAAGGATGGTTTTATTCTTGCACCCTTATAAGCAATCCCGATACCTGTCAGCTTTTAACTAGCAATATTGGTGTATATAGGGGATTTTACTACACATTTGTACGATTGCTATCATTTTATATATGGTATGTATTATATATATATACGCGAATGATGCCATAACATTTGCGCATGACCCATCTCGGGAATACATCCGGGGGTCTATACCCATTACCCTGGTATCTAATAGTGAGGATATCTCACTCAATACTATTTTCTTCCCTTCCCTTGGTTGTCTCGATTGTTGGTGGTGACATAGTCCCCCTTTTGTTGCACTCCAGTAAAATGGCGCCCGCACATGCGCAATTGAGACGGTGGATTTGGCGCATTAGCGCACTTCAGTTCCCAGCATATGACTACTGCGCATGTGCGGACTTCAACAAAATGGCGCATTCCTAGAGACATTTGTCTACCACAAAATGTCGCATGATTATTTCACGTGCACAAATTTTCGTATATAAATGCATTGTCACACGTCCTGTGCCCAGAGCATACCCCCTATGAGTAAGTGCGGTTGCACGAAACGCGTCAGAGAGGAACTGCGGCACAGTGACGTTTTACTGCCGCCGGCACCACTGGGGTCCCGGCGGCCAACTTACTTTCTTGTCTGGTCAGTGTTATGTTTTTATACCCTTTTTGCTGGATGGAATAAACACACGCATGTTCAAACGGTATCACGCTATTCTGGCCTCCTTTTCTCTCTGGGGCTCTTGGGTGAGCTTCCAATTACCTACAGAGTCAAGAGCAATAGGAGACAGAGCCATGCATGACAGCTGAGGGTCCACAACGCAGAATTAGACCAGACCGTGCTTCAGATGAGTCCTGGAGTCATACCTTAAGAGGGGTTATCTCTTAAATGCGCATATTGATTGTGTGCATCTGGTGAGTGCACAATCTTATACCAATTTTGGATATTGCCATATATCGTTTTCTGGTCATCACCATATACCAACAGGGATCCAACCGATCCCCCATTCAACTCCACCTATTGAGGAGATTGTGAACTGAGCACCTATACCATATCGAGTCACTCTATTAGTGACAGTATTAGAACTTTTATTTACCTGCGTTTTTGCAGTTATACACCTTTGCACTTTGATATGTAATTTTATGTGTTTTATTTATCTTTATAAGCGCTGCACTCTTATCTTTATGTGAATTTTGGAGGTTGTTTTTTTGGTACCTTTTGTGTCCAGCAGCTGTCTTACCTTTAGCGCTCACTTATACCCACCTTACAACAGCTGATCACACGATGAGGTAAAAGGCCAATCACAGTGCCCTTTTACCACGTGATCAGCTGTGTCCAATGACACAGCAGACCACGGAGTAAATACAGTTGCTGGTTATCAGCGGCATTTTCCTCACGCTGTCACAGCGAGGAAAGTACTGCCGATAACCGGCAGCTGTCACTAAGCAGATTGGCACTGATAATCAGTGCCCAGCAGTGCCACCCAGCAGTACCACTCATCAGTGTTGCCCAGCAGTTGCGCCCATCAGTGCCGTCAGTCAGTGTCGCCCATCAGTGCCGCCTATCATTACTCATCAGTGCATCATCATCAGTGCCTCCTCATCAATGCCCACCAGTGCTGCCTATCTGTGCCACCTCATCAGTGCCCATCAATGCTGCCTATCAGTGCTGCCTCATCAACGCACATCATTGAAGGAGAAAAATTACCTGTTTGCAAAATTTTATAATAGAAACAAAACAAAAATGTATTTTTTTCAAATTTTTTGCTCTTTTTTTGTTTATAGTGCAAAAAATAAAAACCTCAGTGGTGATTAAATACCCCCAAAAGAAAGCTCTATTTGTTAAAAAAAAATTTCATACGGGTACAGTGTTGCATGACGCATTTTTCATTCAAAGTGCAGCAGTGCTAAAAAGCTGAAAATTGGCCTGGGCACGAAGGGGGTAAAAGTGTCAGGTAGGCAAGTGGTTAAAGGTGTGTCTGCGAACATTCATTCTTGATTGTTATTCCTGTCTTGTTTTGCCAATATAAGATCCTTTGTGGCATTTTTCTACACCAAGGGGGGCTGTACACATGCCATGGGCACGACACTGTGCTTCACGGCCGCAGCTGAAATGAAACAGCTTGTTGTTTTCAGTGGGCATTCTAGATACAAGTCTATGGGGCAATCCTGTAACCTTGTGCAGTGCATGTGATAATGGCGCAGTGGTGAGGCATTTACAGGGTTAAATCAGCAAGCATATTGCCTCCTTACTACCTGTCAAACAACTCTGAAAATCGATTTAGCATGGATTGCCTGTTTTAGAGGGGCAGGAATGGTTGGCACACATGTAAATGAGCTCTAAGGGTCCTGCAGTGCTTGATGTACACACAACAGTTATTTGCATCTGAAATGATCACCACTTTCCTTATTTAGCATGTGTACTTGGTTACTGCAGCTGTATCCAAGTATGCCTGTGATACCGGCATAGCTTAGCACTGAACAAAACGATATAGTTAAAGAACTCTGTAAGATCAACATTTTTAATTAAAGATCATTTTCTGAACCAGGAGAAATGTAAAGCCAACAACAGCAGATTAACGTGTGACATAAGCAAAACAGCAGAAATATTATGCGGGTGTCAAGCAATCACTGTAGTTGGTTTCCAAAAACAATATTTTACAGTCTAGGAAATCAGAACTTATTCCTGGCTAGAAAAAACATTCTTAACGTTACTGATGGCATCTTGTTTGAAAAAAATGGCTTTATTACCTTGAAAACATTATTATGAATAGTGTAATATACATCCATGCATGCAGATAACACCTTCAGTCACCAAGAAGAAAGCATTTGTATAAGCAGCAGTTTACTAATTTGATACAGTATTTTGATTATGCCAAGCCTATTAGCGTCCATAATAAATTCACAGAGTAATTTACTTTATTTGACAGAGTGATCAGACTACCGCTGATCTGTCACCTTTAGATCAGAAAAAAACAGAAAAAGGATACAGACCTTATCCTTTTTCATTTTTGGACCTGACTATTCTTAGAGGTAATCGTATGTAAGCAGATACATAGATTTTCATTTTCCAACTGCACCACAGAGCTCTCTGTCTGTGTGTCTCTGTATCAGATCTAAATACAGTCTATTTCTCACCTGCAGAGTACTAGACTGAGAGATCCAAGGATTGTGGGATATGTAGTTTCTTCACCGGAGATGTCAGCTTTCACATTACAAAGGTTTAATCTGTGCAGCAGCAATCAGCATGCCACATTTGAACACAGAAACTGCTGACAGATGAATGTGCCAATTTACTCCACTATAGGTTTTATGTATAGACCAACAAATGACACCGTAAAATTACATGGTCAATGCACATCTTATTCAGGTGACAAACCAAAGGTACAGGTAGGAAGGTTTATAATATCTTTAAAGTGAACTTGTGACCAGGTTATGAACATTCAAGATTTTAAATATACCTAACAAGCAGTAAATGATCTTTAAAGCTGAACTCTGGGGTTGTTCAAAAATTATCCATGCAGTAAAGTCCCTTCCCCCACACTGTTTATTTAGTATACTGGTAGAGAAATAAGCAGTAAAATAAAATTTTTCCTTTGACAATATTCCATCATTTTTCAAAGCGTCTGCTCAGTCTTCCTGCTAAACACAAATCCTAATATGAACCATCACCCTGCATTGTCGGCGGGTGTCATTTTTTTTTTATTTCAGCGAGTCACAGGGCCGGATCTAGCCTGTCTGATGTGGGGGTACAGTAAAAAATGTCAGGGGGCATAGGATGTGAGGTCAGTAGGGTAGTATACAGGGGGTCAGCAGGGCAGAGGATAGGATAAGCAGTTTATAGGGAAGTCTACAGAAGCCATTAGTTTGTAGGACAGTATACATGGGGTTATCTGAGAAGAGGAGAGTGTGCAGCTGGATAGTGTACAAGAGTCAGTAGGTTAATGTACAGGGGGTCAGCATTGTAGACAATGGTCAACAGAGCATATGACCGGGATCAGCAGGGGGAAGAAAAGGGGTTATCAGGTCAACAGGATGGAGGACAGGAGTAAGCAGTGCAGAGAACAGGAGTCAGCAAGGCAGTGTAATGGGGTCAGCAGAGCAGAAGACAATGGTCAGCAGAGAAGAGGACAGGGTCACTGCTGGCAGAGCACTCAGCAGATCTCCTCCTCCCTTCCCCACACTGCAATCAGCCTGGGTACTCAGAGCTCCTCCACACCACAGCATATAGCTGAGATTGGATTCCCTTACCGACACAGCATCCATCTGCACAGTGTGTAGCTGGCTACAGATTGAGGATGTGTCTGTAAGGAAATTCAAGCAAATCTCAGCTATGTTCTATGAGGGGAGAAGATCTGTTGAATGCCCTAATTTCATGTCTCATCCAAAAAAAAATCATCCCTCCAAGCACAAGTCATACTATGTTCAAATTTCCCATCTTAGTAGAAATCCTCCCTGCCAAATCTCCCTCCCAGCACAAATCCTATCTCCCAAATCCCCCCTCCTTACATAATCCCCTCCCATTCCCCCTCCTAGCACAACCCACTCCAAATTACTCTTCCCAGCACAAATCCGCTCCCCCCCCAAGTCCCCCAAAATTCCTCTCCCTAACACAAATCCTCCACAGCCCTCTCCTCTTAACCGAAATTCCCTCACCACCTCCTAGCCCAAATCCCTCCACCCCAATCCCCCCTCCTAGCACATTTCCAACCAAACTCCCTCCTTGCACATATTCCTTCCCGATCCCCCCCACCTAGCACATATCCCCCCCAATCCCCCTAATACGCCCTCCCCCTCCTAACAGATATCCCCCCAATCCCCCCTCCAAACACATATCTCTGATAATCCCCCCTCCTAGTCCTAGCATATTCTGCCAATCCCCCCACTTAGCACTTAGCATATATCCCCCCCAATCCTCCCTCCTAATATGCCCCCCTCATAACACATATCCCTCCCAATCCCCCCTTTAAATACATATCTCCCCTCCTAGTCCTAGCATTTTCCCCCTTCCCAATCCCCCCACCTAGCACATATCCTCCCAATCCCTCCTACAAACACATATCCCCCCAATTCCCCTCCAAACACATAACTCCCCCAATCCACCCTTCTAATCCTAGTATATTCCCCCTCCCCAATCCACCCCCCAACACATATCCCCCTAATCCCCCTCTAAACACATACGAGCCAGGGTTGTGGGGAAGAGGCCCTTTGTCCCCATCAGCATGGGGACACCATCCCAATGCCAAGGACACGTGGCCTGGTAAGCCGCAGGGGGGATGCTCGATTTCCTCCCTTTCCTGCCCTGCCAGATCTGTGCCTGGATCAAGGGTCTGGTAGGAATTTAGGGGGGACCCCACACTTTCCTCCTCATTTTTGGGGGGTCCCCCCTAAAAGCTCTACCAGGCCATTTTTAGGAGGTGGGGTTCCCCTTAAAAGTACTACCAGGCCTAAAGGGCCTGGTATGGCTTTTAGGGGAAACCCCACACACTTTTTTTTATTTTTTACTGTGGGTCCCTCCTAACCTTCCTACCAGTCCTAAAGGGTCTGGTTTGATTTAGAGGAGGACCCCATGCTGTTGTGTTTTTTGTAATAAAAATTTAATTTAAAAAAAAATGTTACGTATGTTCTATACATTGTACAGTTGTGCAACTTTGCAGGTAATTTAAGGGGACCCCCCAGGCATGATATTTAAAGGAATTTATTTATTTTAGTTTTTTATAAGCAATGAAAAATGACTGTCCCTTTTAAAAACGGTATTTTCTTTTACTGATTCATGTCCCTCAGAGCAGTACCCGAGTCCCCATACCCCCTTTTATGGCCAATAACTTACGTATAAGACTTCAAAATGGGCACTTTTGAATGTACAAGTTTGAGTCTCATAGACTTGCATTAAGTTTGAAGTTTGCAGTTGAACGTTCATTCGGTTCGATTGTTTGACCGTGAACCGAACACGGGGATGTTTGGCCCATCACTATTTACAACCACTTTAACCATGTGTTCTGATACTCTGATACTGGACACTTTGGGTGTCTAATACAGCAGCTGCAGCAGTTGCAGCCACTCTGCCCACCCCTCATCTTCTCTTACCCACTCATGGAAGGCTTTGTATTATATGAGCCCATTCACAAAATATAAAGTATTTTTTGAATGGACAGCAGAGGGAAAGGGCAGGCAGAAGATATCTCTCCTGTCAAAATGCTGAAAGTATAGCGATAGCTGTACTGCCAGAGCTCAGTAAAAATGTAAATAGTACATAAAAGAGATAACTCTATAAAATTGCATACTCTTCATTGGACTTAAACCCTCATAAACCAACATATTTTTAAAAGTGCTGCATGTCCTGGAGTTCCAGGAATCCATCATGCACTTCAGAATCCATAATGCACTGGTCTATGGTGTATTAAATATAATTATAATATAGCATTAAAGACTAAATATACACATTCATGCATAGGCTCAAACTCTCCAGATGAAATATTCATTCCAGTCCCAACAAGACCAAACTGGGGGGCGCTCGTGAGCAGCGACCAAAGATGTCCACATAATTGGTGCACTCCCGCCCACCGGACAAATCGCAGACATCCTGGCTCCTAGGGGGGTAAGTTGCTTGCCAGCTACCAAACCCCCACCCCCTCCCCCCCGAATCGCTACCACACACCCACATCTATAGGGTGTAGCTTGCGGCCTACTCGCCGGGGGTTCCCCCTGAAGCCCTGGCCTCAATTTCGGACCCGCACAGATCGCTACCCGTGGGTGAGTCGGATCCCGCCTATGACACAGACACTGCATCAGAGGCACCCTTGCAGCCCCCTGCACCGGCCCTTCTGGATGCTGAGCTCCTGGATCGCTTTAAATCCATGCTATAGACAGAATTATCATCCGCTACTTCCAGGCTGGCAGAACATCTCTAGAAAAATTAGGGAGCTGAGCAACCTTAAGAACGATCTTGAGGATAAAATGGATGCTGCGGTCACGGTGATTGAAAATCATGAGCAGGATCTGAGCAACCTTAAGAAAGAATTGGCGGACAAGCTGCTTTGGCTTGAAGATTTCGATAACTATTCCCGTTATGGTAACCTACGCCTGCGCGGTATTCCTGAAACCGTTCCGGATCTCACTTCAACCGCCACTGCCCTGTTCCAGGAGGTGGCCCCCGCCATTCCCATCGACTGACTCGAGTTTGGCCACATACATCGAGCATTGGGCCCCTGGCGGCCAGAGGAGCCTCCAAGAGACATTATTATCAAGTTCACGTATTATTGCACTAAGGAAACTATTCTCTTAGCGGCCAGGAATAGCCCAGACCTGAGTTTCCAGGGGCATTGCTACCAGCTTTTCTCGGATCTCTCCCAGATCACTCTTCAGAAACGTCGCGAGTTGAAGCCCTTCACTTTGGTCTTGGTGAATTGTAGAATTAAATGCGTATGGGGCTCTCCATTCCGCCTCACCTTCGACTACCAAGGCCATAACCACTCCGTTGCCATGCCGGAGGAAGCTCACTCTCTTCTGGAATCCTTACATCTTATCCAGCTGGGAGGCACTGCACAGAGCCCGGCACATTCATCTGGATCCTAGGGATGCCTCCTCTGGGTCGCCTCTGGGAGAAGACATCCAACCAGAAGAGAGCTCTCCCTCGGACTCCCCTACGTTCCAGTTCAACCTGCTCCTCACCGGACTGAAGCCGTGTCCAGTACTTCCTCCATTGTGCCTCACCATTGAATCCTTTTGATGGGACCGTGAGTTTGGCCTCTTGGGCTTCCCCAGTTTCGGTCCTGGTTTAGGGTTAGATCCTGTTCGACCGTCTCCCATGAGTCCCTCCTTGAGTAGGGGTCACTGAATGGACGTGAGCTCAGAGACTTTCCACCACTATAAAATAATAGGGGTCATGGGCAAGGGTGGTCGGATTAGTGGGGGTGGCTTGGGTTGATAGTTTCCCCAGGTTCTGGGGAGGGAGGTTGGTTTGATTGGCCCATACTCGGTACCATGCTGATGGTCTTGTGGGGGTACTGGGACCGCTGGGACCTGTAGTCATTCCCCGGAGGGGTTGGGTCCCTAAGCTTAGCTGGGTTTCCATGTGTCCCACTTCCTGTAGACCATTATTCCTATTGACGTGGGATGTAGTTATGTTATTGACCATTTCATGTTTTATGTTTGTTGCCCCTTGCTCCCTGGGGGCCTATGTTATTGGTGTATCCATTTGCAGCCATGTGTCCGGTGGTAGAGCCACCCCAAACTGGTATCCTTTGAGTGTAGGATGCATTTCACCATAGGTGTGATATGGCTGCGCCATTGTGCATATTTTTTGTGTTCTTTTTTCTCTTGCTTTTCTTATCTTTCCCGGCCTTTCTGTTCTTGTTTTCAGCAGGGTTTCGGGATGCCAAGGACTGGCTGTCCCTGGGAGTGGAAATTGTTGGCCGACCTATGCCTTCTCTGTTGAGTGGATTACACTTATCCCGCCATGGCTTCGTCCCTTTTGAAAGTACATTCACAAAATGTACAAGGTTTTAACTCACCTCAGAAGCGGTCTAAAGTCTTCCATCACCTAAAATCGCAGCACATTGACGTGGTATGCCTGCAGGAAAACAGGTTTTCCCAGTCCACCCCACGGTATCTTTCACCTCATTATACCACTTTTTACACGGCCTCAGCTCCTGAGAAACGATGGGGTGTTCAAACGCAATCTCCCCTTCACTTGTGTCCGGAATATAGCAGTCCCCACGGGCAGGTATCTACTTTTACAGGGCACCCTTTGAGATCAGGAGTTCACCCTTTTCATTGGTATATTAATGACTTTTTATTGACCACTCAGGTCACCTGTTAGCAAATTTAATCCTTCATACGGACATATTTTGCGGACAACTCGGGATCTGTTTCTTCGGCAGTGCCCCTGTGGGTGGCACATAAAGCTACGGTGCGGGACCACATGATACAGCTGGAAGCAGGAGCGGCGCCTTTTAGAACTTCATTCTCTTCTGGCCTTGGCGGTTGCTCGTTGAAAGTCGCACCTGTCCACGGCCCATAAACGTACGCGAGACACCCTGGCTGCAGAACTGAACTTACTTGTTTCTTCGGAGGCCCTATGTTGGACCAAACATAAGTTTTATACCTGTGCTAATAAGCTGGGTCTGATGCTGGCTAGGAAACTCAATTCTATGGGGAAACCCTATAAGCCGGTCCAGTTGCGGGGGGTTGTACTTCCAATCCCCAGCAGATTGTCTCGCGCTTCGTGGACCTCCTTTCGCATTTGTACGCCAAATCAAATCCCTTTCCTGTAGCTCAGGCGGAAGCGTTCTTTCAGGATTTACTGCTCCCTGGATTGTCTGAAGCTGTGCAGATAGCCCTTAATGCAGGTGTATCTGTATCAGAAATACTTAAAATTATCAAATCCTTACGGTCCTCCGCGGCCCTGGGCCAGGACAGCTTTTCAGGCCTCTACTACAAGAAATTTGCAACCCTGTTGGCGCCCTTTTTGGCTAGTTACTTCAATGACTTACGACAGGGCTCCTTGCCCTCCCCGGATGCGCTCAGAGCTCATATTTCAATGATTCCTAAGACAGAGGATGTGCAGGAAACGCAAGTCTTTTGGCCCATTTAGCTTCTTAATGAAGATTTGAAGATATTGGGCAAGATTCTCAGTCTTCGGATCAATAAATATCTGCGTAGTCTGGTCTATAGGGACCAAGTGGGTTTCGTCCCTGGGAGGCAGGCGGGCGACAATGTTCATAAGGTGGTTCACCTTATACACTTTTTGCAACAGCGGAAAATTCAGTTGATTCTTACGATCTTTGGACATATATATAGCTTTCGATTCCTTATCCTGGGAATACCTGCGGTTCGTGTTGTCCAACTGGGACTTTGGTGATTCTATCCTTTCTTGGATTCAGACTTTGTATTCTTCCCCTTCGGCTTTGGTTAAGTATGCAGGGTATTTCTCGGATCCCTTTCCTATTTGGCGAGGGACGAGACAGGGATGTACCCTGTCTCTGGCGCTCTTTGTCTTGGTGCTTGAGCTGTTGGCCTTGGCGCTCCGGGCTGATTGTAAAATATCAGGGGTCCCATACGCAGGGCAGGAATTTCGTTGAGTTTTTTTGCAGAAGATGTCCTCTTGACTCTCAGTAATCCATTGACGATGCCCCCAAACTTGCAACAGGTGCTTGCACATTTCTTCTCGATTTTGGGCCTCCGTATCAATTTAGATAAGACTGTCGCTCTCAATATCACCTTGGCCTCGGATTTGGTTTATAGCCTATAGTCCCATTTTCCTTACAAATGGGCTTCATCTTTGCTTGAATACTTGGGCATCCACCTGACCCCCACCTGTGGCGCTTTGTTTGCTGCCAACTATTTCCCATTGCTTCGTCCCGTGTCCCCTCTTATGCGCTCTTGGCAATTCCTGTTCTTGTCTTGAATAGGACAAGGTCATTCGGTGAAAATGACTATCTTGCTAAAACTGTTATATTATTTTCGCACCCTTCCAGTGCGGGTTCCCTCTTATATCCTTTGGCTGATTCAGGCAAGGATTATGCGATTTATCTGGGCTGACCGGCGCCCCAGAGTCTCCAGAAATATGCTTTTTGTTCATAGGCTGCAAGGCGGTCTTAATGTAGCAAAGTATTATCAGGTGAGCCAGATAGCTCCACTGCCTATGGTGCACGCTTCCTCTTATGTTCCTCTCTGATTTCTTTTGGAACTACCTAATTGTGCCCCTATTGCGACTTCTGTGCTTCTATGGCTCCCCCCTGCTCTACGCCCGACGACTTTTAGTCCAATTTTGCTCCATAGCCATATGGGACTCGGTTCTCCTCTCTAGTGGCTTGATGTCACCCTTTCTACCTTTGCTCCCAATTATCAATAATCCTCTCTTCCCACCAGGTTTAGATCAACTTGGGATGTTCTCCTGGTGGGTGGCCCATGGTTTTTCAGGTCCGACACTTCCCCACCTGGAATTCTCTTTGGGAATCACAGGATGTCCCGCAGGTGGAATTTTTTTGTTCTCTTCAATTGTGGCATTGGCTGACTTCACTGCATGGTACCTCCACCTTTTCATATCAGAAATCTGCCTTTGAACAGCTTTGCCAACAGCGTCCTGGCTCCCTGGGCCTTGTTTCCCTACTCTATGCATCTTTAAATCGGCGCTCGACGCATACTTCCCTATATGTTGGTCAATGGGAGCGTAACTTTGGGGTGGTTGAGGGATCTGGAGGACTGGCATAAGGTCTGGTCGTTGAAAGCTAAATGTTCATTCAACACAGAGGCAGCACACAAAGTACGGTTCCGTTGGTATTGGGTCCTGTCTCGTATAGCCCAGGCGAACTCTACCTATAGTGATTGCTGCTTTTGGGGTTGTGGCCATTGTGGAGATGTGTTGCATATATAGTGGTCTCGTGTATTTGGCCTTCTCTACACATTGTTTCATCTCTCCATATGCCGGGAAACCCGGTATGCTTTGCTTCATTGCCCCATACTGGGCCTGTTGGTTCACCAGCAGAAGTTGGCTTCCTATTTGTTCTTGTCGGCAACGAGAACAATTGCTCAAGCTTGGAAAAGAACATCTGTCCCTCTTCAGGGGGTGCGAGACCATATGTCCACCCTGATGTTTAATGAACAGATGTCGAGTATCCGTACTGACTCCCAACGCAAATTTTGGAAAATCTGGGAGCAGTGGTACACATATGCTTTTCCCACGTTCCCCCCGGCTAGCCTGGGTCTAGGTTGTTGATCGGTATTAGGCGTTCCCAGATACCTGCTGTTAGTATTGTCCTTTTCTTCTTTCCTTTCCTTTCTTTTCTTTTCTTTTTGTCTTTGTCTGACCTTTGTGAGGCGGTAGAGATCTGCATTTGGGTTACTTCACTGTTGGAGATATAACACTATATTTTGCACATTTTCTGTGCCTTTGATAGCCCCTGCGCGGGCATGCCTTTTGCACTGCTGGTGTTGTAGCATTTTTCCTTTTGTACCCTATGTGCCATTGACAGCCCCTGCATGGGCCTTTTGCTTCAGTTCTTTTTCGTTTAAAATTACTAAAAACCATTGAAATACAACAAGACCAAACTGGACTTCCACTTATACATATACAACTATTTGGCCAGAGTGAGCTCTGATTTTGCAACAATCACCTCAGATCAGATATGCAAATGATAAGGCCCATGAACAATCAGCACCTAATCTGTTAAATGCACTGACTTATGCTGCTATCATGGTCAGAAATTGCAGAAATGAGTAACACCAGGCACACTACATCAATACTTGAACAATCAGTAACCCAGTCTCACACACAGCAAGTGACTCAGTTCAGAAGAATGTTTGGATGCTAACATTATATCAGAGAGAAACATAGGAATCAGCCTGTAATATAAAACACCAACAAAGGCCATCTACAATACCAAATACAGTGTGAATAAATAATTCAACATGTGAGATCAAAACCTGCAAAGCTATTCTGTAGTTACTGTCTGAGTTGGTCAAACTCAATCAGAGTTTTCTTTCATTATTATGATTAATATTATTATTATTGCAATGGCTGCATTTATATTGAGATCAGCACTGTTTTTCAACATGAATAAAATATTTTACCCTATGGGAACCCTTAAAATAATTTTCAGGTCTATTAAAGCCCCTGCTAAAATATATTATACATTACTACATGTACATTGGTACACTAGTAGAGTGTTCAGGAAATTGTAGAAATTAAAGGATTAAAGTTCACATTAAAAAAAATAAATAATAAATAAACATTTTTTTTTCAAGTGAACTATTTTTTTTCTTAGGAGCTTGTAAAGCATTGCACCAGTGATCAACAGATCGCGGATGCAATATCAGACTGCTGCAGACTGTCAGTGTACAGTTGTGCTCAAAAGCACATCCTTGGAGAATTGGTAATACTGTATACTGTATGTACCATTTTTTAAAGAAGGCATAAGAGAGCAGGCAAAACACATTTTTTTTTTATTTCTTACGAGATTCATATTCAACTAGGTCAGTGTTTCTCAACCTTTTTACTTTGGAGGAACCCTTGGCAAAAAGTTTGAGATCTTGGGGAACCCCTGAAAAAAATTTTCACATCTACAGCTCACGGAACATTGGATCTGATCAACGAGCTGTAGATATAACAAACAAATGCAGGGCAGTGCAGGGAAGTTGTTGTTGTAATGCTATTTTCCTTGATCCTCACTAGCCCTCCTCTCCATCCCAGGTGATATTACATTTAACAGCCTGGGATAAACAGAAGAGGAGGACCTGTGGGGAAGAGTGGAGTAAATAACAGTACGCTTCCCTGCACAGCTCTGCAAATCCATAACACAGGGTTTCTCACATGGGGTTCCAGCGCAGATCAATATTGTGGCGGATGTATATCCACCCAATGTTGTTTTAAATACGCACTGACAGTGCGCATTGATACTGGATGCCTCATGTGTAGTTGTGGTTCCTGTGAACTCAGAGGGTGGAATCGAGTGGAGTGCAGAGAGTGAGCACACATGGCTGGATCAGGAAGTGACATCCTATGTATGGCAGCAGTTACTGTGGAGGGGGGAAGCAGAGAGTGGGAGCATATAGATTAATGTATCATGGGGTGACATCCAGTGTATGGCAGTGCTGAATGCAGACTGAAGAGGGGGAGCAGAAGGCATGGGCACATGGTTGGATGACACTGAATGTAGCAGGAGGTGATATCATAATACCTTTATGTTCAGTTATGGCATAACATAAAGCTAATATGATCTCACCTCCATCTACACTCACTCTCATCCAACTGTGCCCTCCCCTTCCTTCAGTCTGAATCACTGCTGCCAAACACTGGATGTCACCTCCTGCTTTAGCCATGTGCTCCTTCTGTCTGCTCAACCTCCAGTCTGTATTGACTGCTGCCCTACACACACAGTGCTCCATCACTCTGCCCCCCTCTGCACCCCCTTCCCTACACTCTGCATGGCACCGCTACATAGTCATCAAGGGATCTCACCTCGTGATCCAGTCATGGGCTCGCACCTTGTGTTCCCTCCCACTGTCTTGCGATCTGGGCTACCATAGTAACACCTCCCCCTTCAGCTGCCGCTCTGTGCAGTACTCCCGACGCCTCCCTCTGAGTTCACAGGAGCCTGAACTACAGAGGGGGGAACAGGTATAAATGCGCTCTGACAGTACTGACTATCAGCGCGCATTAAGAACACTACTAGAAACAACATTGGGTGGTATACATATGCCACAATGTTGATTTGCGGCAGAACCCCTGGAGTCTTCTCGCAGAACCCCGGTTGAGAAACACTGAACTAGGTCATAAAAGAAAGGCACAATTCTAAAACAAAACATTGCAACAAGCAAACAAATGAAATGAGCCCTGTTCAAAAACCTGCATACCCTTAGTTCTTTTTTCAAAATACATTTTTTTAAATAATTTTTATCTCTTTAAAAAACACAGCAAAAAGGAATCAATATACCTTTTAAGACAATAGCATTAACAGTTTATCGGTTCATTGTCAACCAGTATTCCAAAAGTTCCAAGAAATCCAAAGTACCAAAAAAAAAGAAAGGCATAATATTAATCTATTATTATTCCATTATTATTATTATTATTATTCTAGGGCAACCGATGCACTGTATCATCAACAGTATATAAAATAATTTTTCAAGACAGGCCAACCCACTCCATGGACACTCCCACTTTTTTCTGTAGACTTAAACTGGAGCATGCAGCATCTATCCAAAAGGCATTTCGTTGAGCATAACTATATTTCTTGAACACTATCTATTTATCCTTTTCCCGAATTCAGTCCCCAAGAGTTGGAGGGTTGGGAGAGACCCAATGAGACGCTATTAACCTGCGGGCCATAAAGAGTGATCTTACAATGGCCACTGCTTGATTGTGTTCCAGATTGTTAGAATTTATATACCCAAGGAGACATAGAATAGGATCTGGAATAAACACAATATCGTATACAGAATTTATCAGATCTATCACATCTTGCCAATACCAATATAGTTTTGGGCATATACAAAACAAATGGATAAAAGAACCAGGAGACTGAGCACACCTTGCACATTCAAAATTTTCTTTGTTATCTACCCTGTGCAACTGCTCTGTGGTATGGTAAGACCTATACAGAATAAAAAGTTGAGCAACTCTGTGAGTTGTAGATAAAGAAACCAACTGAATTTTCTTCATTATTTGATCCCATATATCCCCTAAAAGCCACATCAATATCAATCTCCTATTTCTGCCTACACTGAATCTGAAATTTAGGAAGCAGGTCAGATAGCAGTTGCATATACATTTTAGAAAATAAGGCCCTTTGTATTATTAGCTTGAACTATGCTATCCAGAATGGGAACTAAAAAAAAAGAAGCATTCCAGGCCAAACCTTGAGTCTTCAAAGCATGTCTTAATTGTAAATACTGAAAAAAACATCTTTGATCTAAATTGTAGTCTGTACAGAGCCGTTGATAAGTTTTCAACACTCCATCAGAGTAAAGCTGCATTAAAGTGGCAATCCCTGCACATTCCCACCGGAAAAAACCCTCCAGCAGGGAAATTTCAGGGAATGCTCTGTTTGACCAAAACAGTGTAAATCTAGTTAACCCTTTGGTACCCAGTAATTTTTTAGTTGATTGCCAGAACTTGTAAATCAAATATAATGTGGGATTGGTATATTGATTGAAGGGTGGAATAGAGGAGTTCAAAGTCAGTAAAGGGTTACCGTTATAAAATAAAGAACTAAGTATATTAAGGATATACTATATTGCCAAAGGTATTGGGACATCCCTCCAAATCACTGGATTCAGGTATTCCAATCACCTCCGTGGCCACAGGTGTAAAAAATCAAGAACCTAGGCATGCACACTGCTTCTACAAACATTTGTGAAAAAATGGGTCGCTCTAAGGAGCTCAGTGAATTCAAGCGTGGTACCGTGATAAGTTGCCACGTGTGCAATAATTCCATCTGTGAAATTTCATTCCTACTAAATATTTCACAGTCAACTTTTAGTGGTATTATAATAAAGTGAAAGCAACTGGGAACAACAACTCAGCCATGAAGTGGTAGGCCACGTAAAATGACAGAGCGCAGTGGTAGGCCACGTAAAATGTCAGCACATACTGAAGCGCACAGTGCGCAGAAGTCGCCAACTGTCTGCAGAGTCAATAGCTAAAAACCTCCAAACTTCGTGTGGCACAACAACAGTGTGTAGAGAGCTTCATGGAATGGGTTTCTATGGCTGAACAGCTGCATCCAAGCCTTACATCACCAAGTGCAATGCAAAGCGTTGGATGCAGTGGTGTAAATCATACCGCCACTGGACTCTAGAGCAGAGGAGACTTGTTCTCTGGAGTGGCGAATTACGCTTCTCTGTCTGGCAATCTGATGGATGTGTTGGAGTTTGGCGGTTGCCAGGAGAACGGTACTTGCCTAACTGCATTGTTGCAAGTATAAAGTTTGGACGAGGAGGGATTATGGTGTGGGGTTGTTTTTCTGGGGCTGGGGTTGGGCTTGGCCCCTTAGTTCCAGTGAAGGGAACTCTTAAGGAGTCAGCATACCAAGACATTTTGAATAATTTCATGCTCCCAACTTTGTGGGAACAGTTTGGGGATGGCCCCTTCATTTTATAACATAACTGCACACCAGTGCACAAAGCAAGGTCCATAAAGACATGGATGAGTGAGTTTGTTGTCCTGACCTCAACCCGATAGAACACCTTTGAGATGAATTAGAGCGGAGACTGCAAGCCAGACCCTCTCGTCCGACTTCAGTGCCTGACTTCACAGATGCGCTTCTGGAAGAATGATCAAACATTCCCATAGACACACTCCTAAACCTTGTGGACAGCCTTCCCAGAAGAGTTGAAGCTGTTATAGCTGTAAAGGGTGGGCCAACTCAATATTGAACCCTATGGATTAAGCCTGGAATGCCATTCAAATTCATGTGCGTGTAAAGGCAGGCATCCCAATATTTTTGGCAATATAGTGTATATGCAAGCCACTATTTTCCCATCCTGCACAATGTTGAAGTTGGGCCGCCCAAATATAGCCAAGAGTTTGTTACCAAAAGCCCCCTTGATCATTTGGATACTGTAAATATTAATATTTAATTCTAACGTCTTATTACACCATATCAAATCATGAGAAATCATACCAAATTTTTTGAAATATTTCTGTGGGATCCAACACAGTGAATTTTGTAAATAATATATTAACTGTGGCATCCATACTATTTTCAAGAGATTAGCACAGCCTGCCACAGAGATTGGCAGTTTACACCAAACTTTAATCTGAGATCTACATTTCTGAAGTAGTGGTGAAACATTTTGGGAAATATATTCCTTAGGATGGATGGAGATAATTACCCCTAAATATTTAATCTTTACATCCACCTTAAGTTGTGACCTTGCAGGAGGGAGATCCCTGGGAAAGCATTACAAAGCAACACAAAGAACAGGATATTTGTTACATGGTACATCAGACACATATTATTATAACACAGAAATTATATAGCGCTAACAGTTTGTGCAGTGTTTTACAAAATGAAGGTAGACATTACAGTTAAAATACAATTTGGTACAAGAGGAAACAGAGGGCCCTGCTCCTTAGAACTTACAATCTAGCTCATATCAGGAATATGAAATATTGGGTTCACATATTCTTTGAAGTGGAACTTCACTCTCTCAATCAACATTGCCTATTTTGAATCCTTATGCTGCTAGCATTAATAAATAGATAAGTATATCATATTTACTTGTTGTTTTAAGCTTTTTGTTTACATGTTTTCAGTTACTTCCTGGTTTCCATGCCTAGGCAAATGATGCCATGCATTCCAGGGGTCTTTAGGAGGGGAGGAGGTATTTTCTCAGGTAATTACACCCTCCTGCATGCATGCCTGAGCTAAAGGCAGATGGATTCCAGAAAGTAAATGCTACATGAATCATCTGTCATTACTCAAGATGGCCACAGCCAGAAATGCTAAGGGATGTCTTTCAAAGTGATTTCTCAGCAAAATAAATCATAGAGACATGGATGGATAGGTGAGTTTGCTTTGAATATTAAAAATTAATTGAATAACATTTTTGGTTTGTGGTGCTCAGATGCAATGTAGTTCCGCTTCAGTTGGCCATACACATAGCAAATTTTCAGCTTTCAGTTCTGATGAACCTGCCAAAATTCGCTTTGTGGATGGCTATTTTGGCAATTTCCTGTTTCTTCAACTGAAAAGTTAAAGAAAATGAGTGATATATTGTTAGCGGCACAGTTTTGGCATCTAATCAGATGCAGGCACTGTTTGGGTATTTTGACAGCCAGCAGCAGATGGATTAGTTTGTCTGTACAGATTCTAACAGTTCCCACTCTGTCTATTTCTGTGTTTGGAGCTAGACTTTTTGTGTTGTCTTTTCAAACTGCTTACAGAACACTGAATACACATATACAAATAAATAAAATGCATGGGGGATGCCATAAAACTTCTCATGAAGTAAATCTTTTAAAAGTGCCATAAAAAAACAGTATGGGGTTCATCTTAAAATTCAAACTAGACCCTTATCCAAGCACACACACTGCATGGCTGCAAAGGTGCAAGCTTGTACCCTCCCCCTTCCTATAGCTGACAAAGCTACATGCCATTTGACATTCACAACCCCCTTCCTTCTTCCTTTTAAAAGGCGTTTTCTCAACTTGCTGAGAGATAAGGGCTTCTTCTCCACATTCTGTATTGTACAGGGAAAGGTGCCACTTGCTTGATGTCCCCTTTTCCCTATCCACTAAGGCTATATGACTAGATAAATGACTTTTAATGAGAACCCCACTTGTTTCTTTTCCTCTGATTTTTTTTTTTAAGGACAACACATAAATAAAAATAAAACTATCAACTAAAACAGATCCCTGGCTACTGTATGTACAGTGCCTTGAAAAAGTATTCATACCCCTTGAATTTTTTTACATTTTGTCATGTTACAAGCAAAAATGTAAATGTATTTTATTGGAATTTTATGTGATAGACCAACAGAAGTGGAAGGAAAATTATAAATGGTTTTCAAATTTTTTTACAAATAAATATCTGAAAAGTGTGGCGTGCATTTGTATTCAGCCCTCTTTATTCTGATACCCCTAACTAAAATCTAGTGGAACCAATTGCCTTCAGAAGTCACCTAATTAATAAATAGAGTCCACCTGCGTGTAATTTAATCTCAGTATAAATACAGCTGTTCTCTGAAGCCCTCAGAGGTTTGTTAGAGAACATTAGTGAACAAACCGCATCATGAAGGCCAAGGAACACACCAGACTGCTTAGGGATAATGTTGTGTAGAAAGTTAAAGCAGGGTTAGGTTATAAAAAAAATATCCCAAGCTTTGAAGATCTCATGGAGCACTGTTCAATCCATCATCTGAAAATGGAAAGAGTATGGCACAACTGCAAACCTACAAGACATGGTCGTCCACCTAAACCCATGGGAACTCTGGAGGAGCTGCAGAGATCCACAGCTCAGGTAGGAGAATCTGTCCACAGGACTATTAGATGTGCCATAAGAATTTGCATTTCCAGTTTTTGAGAAGTCATGTCATGTGGGGGACACATCAAACATGTAGAAGAAGATGCTCTGGTCAGATGAGACCGAAATTGAACTTTATGGCCTAAAAGCAAAACGCCATGTGTGGCGGAAAACTAACACACTGCACATCACCCTGAAATGGATTTAGATCAAAGCATATTCATGTGTTAGAATGGCCCAGTCAAAGTCCAGACCTAAATCCAATTGAGAATCTGTGGCAAGACTTGAAAATTAATTGTGTAAACCTCCTGCGTTCTACCTCTAATAAATACAAATAACAGAGAGAAGCTGCTAACATCCAATCATATACCAAATGATCATGAAATGAGATAAGAAAGAAATGATGCAGCGCTACTCAAAAGCACTATATCACATATTATGAACTAATATATGCATAATATAAATAAATAAATAAATGTGAGAAACAATATATAAAGTGACACAATGTGCAGATAACATAAATCTGACCTGATCCACATGGGATCTTCAAATGTCTGACTGTGGCCTGACCCTTAATGGATCCAGAAGTGGACAAAGTGAATAGTAAACCACCACATTGATGTTAATAACAGAAATATGTGAACCAATACTTACAACAAGTATGGTACAGAAGTGAATAGATCCTAAGTGGGATCTGGGGTGATGGTGGATAGTAAAATAAAAAATAAACTAGTCCAAACTGGGACTAATAAGTGATATGTCCAAAAATTGGACTCAAATCAAGGAAAACGCATAAACATGCAAGTGAATATCTCTGCAATACCAAATGTGCATAAACACTACAAAAAATAAATTATTAATTAACCCCAAACACTAAATAGTGTTTCCATACAGTAGGTATATAAATCAGATATATATCAAATAAACAAAAAAATATATATATGCAATAGTGGAAATATCCGTGTGACTTTTATGACAATGAACATGCAACATAAACGCATGACACAAAACAAAAAATATGTGAAAAAAGTCCAAAATGGTGCTAACAACACCACGCAATCCAGAAAAAGAAAGACACTCATGCCCGTGGATGGTGAATGTGGATAACCGCAGAAGGATATCCGTAAGTAGCTAAATTAGCCGCTCACCTCCTTGCTTCAACCCGCACAGCTCAGCCCTGAGATGAAGTCACGTCGCATTGTGAGCGACTGAGTCGACTTCCCTGCTGGAGAGAGATTGGCTTACACCCCACCAGTATACCTAGAGAGGATATCACCACCAATACGCACATCCCTGAGAGGGAGATCGTTGCAGGGGAGGTATGCAGTGACAGAGGAATCATATACATGGAGGATCCAGTTTTGTGATCCCAAAAGTGTTTTGACCCCTGCGGGTCAAAGCAAGGAGGTGAGCGGCTAATTTAGCTACTTACGGATATCCTTCTGTGGTTACCCACATTCACCATCCCCGGGCACGAGTGTCTTTCTTTTTCTGGATTGCGTGGTGTTGTTAACACCTTTTTGGACTTTTTTCACATATTTTTTGTTTTGTGTCATGCATTTATATTGCATGTAATAATTTATTTTTTATGTAGTGTTTATGCACATTTGGTATTGCAGAGATATTCACTTGCATGTTTATGCGTTTTCCTGGATTTGAGTCCAATTTTTGGACATATCACTTAGTTCCAGTTTGGACTAGTTTATTTTTTATTTTACTATCCACCATCACCCCAGATCCCACTTAGGATCTAATCACTTCTATACCATACTTGTTGTAAGTATTGGGTCACATATTTTTGTTATTACCATCAATATGATGGTTTACTATTCACTTTGTCCACTTCTGGATCCATTAAGGGTCAGGCCACGGTCAGACATTTGAAGATCCCATGTGGATCAGGTCAGATTTATGTTATTTGCACGTTGTGTCACTTTATAAGACTTGAAAATTGCTGTTCAGACACTCTCTATCCAATCTGACAGAGCTATTTTGCAGCGAAGAATTGGCAAAAAGTTCACTCTCTAGGTGTGCAAAGCTGGTACAGACATACCCCAAAAAAACTTGCAGATGTAATTACAGCGAAAGGTGGTTCTTCAAAGTATTGACTCAGAGGGGCTGAATACAAATGCACTCCACACTTTTCAGATATTTATTTGTAAAAAAATTTTGAAAACCATTTATCATTTCCCTTCTGCTTCACAATTATGTGCCACTTTGTGTTGGTCTATGACATAAAATCCCAATAAAATACATTTACGTTTTGCTTTTAACATGGCAAAATGTGGAAAATTTGAATACTTTTTCAAGGCACTGTAAGCAAACCAGCTGAGGATCCTCAGTGATGTAACTGACCAAATATTTGTTTTGGTCAGTGATGCCACCCATGATTTCTGCCTGCTTTATTTACATTCTAGCAACTAGGCTTCAGGTAGGCAAACTAGCCACATATGGAAAATTTGATTGGCAGTTTGCTGAACTGCAAACAGGCTGGGTTTGGCCATACATAACTTTATCCCTTGTTATGTTTAATGAAGACCAACCTTGTCTCCAGCAGCATTGTCTGCTCATATGTGTGCATCCATGTTTGTTATAAAAATACTGCTCCTAGCTTTAGAAAGAGGGTTTGTTTGGAAAGGGATTTAAGAAGCCTCTACCACCTCTGTCTAACAACTGGAATTTTATTATCTCCATCAACTCCTCCCCCAATAATCATTATCTTTTGTATCACTTGCGTCTTACTCTAGATTGTAAGCTCTGACAAGCAGGGCCCTCTAAACCCTCCTTTATTAGACTGAATTATAACTGGACTCCTAAAATTATATTAAATGTACAGGATGTGGCAAACTTGCTCATCAGAATTGGAGCGGAGTTCCCCTTCAACCCTCTTTTTCGTGTTCTGTCTGTTTATTTGAGGCATTCCTCAGCCTCATTCCTACCCTCCTCCCTTCCTGAGAGGCAAACTTATCTCCTGACAGATGGTGTGGGACAACCAGGCTGAGACATCTGAGATTGGAGCCAGGCCATCTGCTGAAGTGTAACTTTTGTCACCCAAAACTATGTAAGCCCACTCATTATCAAACTGACCAGAGTAATTGCACATTCCTCAGGTCAACTGTATGGTTCATATCATGGGATATGAAGCTGGTAGTTAGTTTAGTTTCCCAATGACCACTCCCAAACATGTAGTCAGAGCCCCCCCTCCCCTTTGAGAGGGACTTTTAAAAAAGAAGAGACAAGCCTGTGAGTAGAACTAACAGATCTGCTTAGCTGAACATCATAACAAAAGGAGACTAAAGAACCTTTCTGCGCTGCATCTTGGATTTGCAAACCCAGGCATATGGGCAAGTAACTTAACCCTGTAATCTTCTTCCTAATTATCTCTTTGCTGTGTCTTTATATACATATATATATATATATTTTTGTGACATCTCTTTGTAAATATTTTATTGCATCTGTCTGACGCTTTTAGTAATAAATCTTTCTTTATGAAAGTGTTAAACTTTTTCTAGGCGCTTACTTGCAATTCACGAATTCCTGCCTTTTGAAGAGACGCTACTGTTTGTTATATCTCTGTATAGTAGGTCCGCGGGCCGTGCTATATAGATCAATATTTTAATCATTATAGTGTATATTTGATAACGGGAGTTTCCCAGTCTCCGACAAAAGTGGTGGTGGAAGTAGAGGGTTAGTTGTGTAATTAACCCGACCCAGTAACAAGCGCATTTAGGCTGCAGGCACAGATTGTAGACCATTAGCTGGGCAATCGCTGTGCAGGGTGCAGCTGAGTGTGGCCTTGTTATGCGCGTCACATCGCGGTTTTAGATTGGCCGGTCCTTCAGTCACGAGTTTGGTGAGAAGGTCTGGGGTCTGACGCCGTGGGCGTGACGTATTACTGTTAGTCGCGGTCGTGCGATTGTCGCCTGTTGGTGGCGGCGACCGCGGGCCGTGACACAGGATACCAGGGAAAACTCCTTTGGGTTTTGGTCCCTTTAATGGTGAAGACAAGAAGAAGTGTAGAGTACTCAGGGATTCTCACCTGTGCAGGGTGCGGAGTTCCGGGGGTCATCTGGTAAAGGGGAAAAAATGACTTGCAGTTTTCTCAGGATTATCAAGTCTTCATATGGGTCTTAGCTAGAGATGAGCGAATCGAAGTAGCCGAAGTGGAATTCGAGTCGAATATCGTAAAAATTTCGATTCGCTCCGAATCCGAAAAATAGCCTACTTCGCACGCGCGAATCGAAATTTTTCCGAAAATGGCGGCGGACATGTGCGGCGACGGAGCGGGGATGTCTGGGAAGGCGCGCAGACAAGGCGCGCTGACCCATAATGCATTCCTCAATGACATGTGATCGCATCAGCCAATCAGCAGCCAGCCAGCCAGCACTGTGTAATGGTCGAGCTATAAATAGCGGCCATTTTGGAATTCTTCATTTGCCTGCAGTCATTGAACAGAGGCAGACCGCTCTGTATTAGGGACAGAGTTAGGGCCACAGAAACGATACTTGGGGACAGAGAAACGTTACTTAGGGACAGAGAACCATTACTCAGGGACACAGAATTGTTAGTGAGGGCCACAGAATCGTTACTTAGGGACAAAGAAACGCTAGTTAGGGCCACAGAATTCTTACTCAGGGACAGACAGAATTGTTACTGAGTGCCAGAGAATTGTTACTTAGGGCCACAGAAACGTTATTAGGGCCACAGAATTGTTACTCAGGGACAGACAGAATTGTTACTGAGTGCCAGAGAATTGTTACTTAGGGCCACAGAAACTTTAGTTAGGGCCACAGAATTGTTACTCAGGGACAGACACAGAATTGTTACTGAGGGCCACAGAACTGTTACTTAGGGCCACAGAAACGTTATTAGGGCCACAGAATTGTTACTCAGGGACAGACAGAATTGTTACTGAGTGCCAGAGAATTGTTACTTAGGGCCACAGAAACTTTAGTTAGGGCCACAGAATTGTTACTCAGGGACAGACACAGAATTGTTACTGAGGGCCACAGAACTGTTACTTAGGGCCACAGAAACTTTAGTTAGGGCCACAGAATTGTTACTCAGGGACAGACACAGAATTGTTACTGAGGGCCACAGAACTGTTACTTAGGGCCACAGAATTGTTACTCGCACAGACACAGAATTGTTACTCAGGGACACAGAATTGTTACTGAGGGCCACAGAACCGTTACTTAGGGCCACAGAATTGTTACTCGCACAGACACAGAATTGTTACACAGGGACACAGAATTGTTACTGAGGGCCACAGAACCGTTACTTAGGGCCACAGAATTGTTACTCAGGGACACAGAATTGTTACTGAGGGCCACAGAACTGTTACTTAGGGCCACAGAATTGTTACTCGCACAGACACAGAATTGTTACTCAGGGACACAGAACTGTTACTGAGGGCCACAGAACTGTTACTTAGGGCCACAGAATTGTTACTCGCACAGACACAGAATTGTTACACAGGGACACAGAATTGTTACTGAGGGCCACAGAACCGTTACTTAGGGCCACAGAATTGTTACTGAGGGCCACAGAACTGTTACTTAGGGCCACAGAATTGTTACTCGCACAGACACAGAATTGTTACTCAGGGACACAGAACTGTTACTGAGGGCCACAGAACTGTTACTTAGGGCCACAGAATTGTTACTCGCACAGACACAGAATTGTTACTCAGGGACACAGAACTGTTACTGAGGGCCACAGAACCGTTACTTAGGGCCACAGAATTGTTACTCGCACAGACACAGAATTGTTACACAGGGACACAGAATTGTTACTGAGGGCCACAGAACCGTTACTTAGGGCCACAGAATTGTTACTCAGGGACACAGAATTGTTACTGAGGGCCACAGAACTGTTACTTAGGGCCACAGAATTGTTACTCGCACAGACACAGAATTGTTACTCAGGGACACAGAACTGTTACTTAGGGCCACAGAATTGTTACTCGCACAGACACAGAATTGTTACACAGGGACACAGAATTGTTACTGAGGGCCACAGAACCGTTACTTAGGGCCACAGAATTGTTACTGAGGGCCACAGAACTGTTACTTAGGGCCACAGAATTGTTACTCGCACAGACACAGAATTGTTACACAGGGACACAGAATTGTTACTGAGGGCCACAGAACCGTTACTTAGGGCCACAGAATTGTTACTGAGGGCCACAGAACTGTTACTTAGGGCCACAGAATTGTTACTCGCACAGACACAGAATTGTTACTGAGGGCCACAGAACCGTTACTTAGGGCCACAGAATTGTTACTCAGGGACACAGAATCGTTTAATTAAAGAGTATGTCAGACAACATGCAGAGGAGTGGCAGAGGAGGCAATGTTTTAGGAGCGAGCAGACGTGGCAGCAGAGGAAGGGGTCGAGGCAGCACTATTCGCAGCCAGAGGCTAGTGCTCCCGGTGTCATCCAGTACAGTGAGGAAGAGCTAACAGAGGGCGGTCAGGAACGGGGGGAGACATCCGCCTCTTCAGGCTGCTGCCAGGTCCACAGTCTCTCATGCCATGTGCCACTTTCAGGTCTCCTCACACTGCTGGTGTGTTGAATTTTTTGACATAGGGTGCTGGCAGATTACGGGCCTCCCATAGCTGCTGCCAGGCCCCTAATCTGCCATGGGCCCCTATACCGCCTCCTCATGCTGCTGCCAGGTCCACAGTCTCTCATGCCATGTGCCACTTTCAGGTCTCCTCACACTGCTGGTGTGTTGAATTTTTTGACATAGGGTGCTGGCAGATTACGGGCCTCCCATAGCTGCTGCCAGGCCCCTAATCTGCCATGGGCCCCTATATACTGCCTCCTCATGCTGCTGCCAAGTCCAGAGTCTCTCATGGGTCCCTGTACGGCCTCCCATTGCTGCTGTCTCCATCGCCACACTCTGCCATGTGCCACTTTCAGGTCTCCTCACACACTGCTGGTGTGTTGAATTTTTTGACATAGAGTGCTGGCAGATTACGGGCCTCCCATAGCTGCTGCCAGGCCCCTAATCTGCCATGGGCCCCTATACCGCCTCCTCATGCTGCTGCCAGGTCCACAGTCTCTCATGTCATGTGCCACTTTCAGGTCTCCTCACACTGCTGGTGTGTTGAATTTTTTGACATAGGGTGCTGGCAGATTACGGGCCTCCCATAGCTGCTGCCAGGCCCCTAATCTGCCATGGGCCCCTATATACCGCCTCCTCATGCTGCTGCCAGGTCCAGAGTCTGTCATGGGTCCCTGTACGGCCTCCCATTGCTGCTGTCTCCATCGCCACACTCTGCCATGTGCCACTTTCAGGTCTCCTCACACACTGCTGGTGTGTTGAATTTTTTGACATAGGGTGCTGGCAGATTACGGGCCTCCCATAGCTGCTGCCAGGCCCCTAATCTGCCATGGGCCCCTATACCGCCTCCTCATGCTGCTGCCAGGTCCACAGTCTCTCATGCCATGTGCCACTTTCAGGTCTCCTCACACTGCTGGTGTGTTGAATTTTTTGACATAGGGTGCTGGCAGATTACGGGCCTCCCATAGCTGCTGCCAGGCCCCTAATCTGCCATGGGCCCCTATATACCGCCTCCTCATGCTGCTGCCAGGTCCAGAGTCTGTCATGGGTCCCTGTACGGCCTCCCATTGCTGCTGTCTCCATCGCCACACTCTGCCATGTGCCACTTTCAGGTCTCCTCACACACTGCTGGTGTGTTGAATTTTTTGACATAGGGTGCTGGCAGATTACGGGCCTCCCATAGCTGCTGCCAGGCCCCTAATCTGCCATGGGCCCCTATACCGCCTCCTCATGCTGCTGCCAGGTCCACAGTCTCTCATGCCATGTGCCACTTTCAGGTCTCCTCACACTGCTGGTGTGTTGAATTTTTTGACATAGGGTGCTGGCAGATTACGGGCCTCCCATAGCTGCTGCCAGGCCCTTAATCTGCCATGGGCCCCTATACCGCCTCCTCATGCTGCTGCCAGGTCCACAGTCTCTCATGCCATGTGCCACTTTCAGGTCTCCTCACACTGCTGGTGTGTTGAATTTTTTGACATAGGGTGCTGGCAGATTACGGGCCTCCTATAGCTGCTGCCAGGCCCCTAATCTGCCATGGGCCCCTATACCGCCTCCTCATGCTGCTGCCAGGTCCAGGCGAACGTAGTCACACAGGGGAGGAACTTCTCAGTGTAATGAACAGAGAAATCGACAGATGGCTGTCTCCGCGCAAACTGAAAATCGGAACCATGTTGACCGACAACGGAAAGAACATGGTGTCTGCTCTGCGTCAAGGAAGGTTGTGCCATGCGCCATGCATGGCTCACGTGTTCAATCTGGTTGTCAAGCGGTTCCTAAAATCCACCATCCCACTGCAAGACATCCTTAAAATGTCACGTAAACTTTGCATGCATTTCAGCCATTCCTACACCGCAAAGCACACCCTCCTTGAGCTGCAGCGGCAGAACGGAATTCCACATCATCGCCTGATCTGCGACGTTGCAACAAGGTGGAATTCAACCCTACACATGTTAGACCGCCTTTATGAGCAGCGAAAGGCCATCACCGATTTCCTGATGTTACAAGCGGATAAAGGTACTCCCCTGTGTAACTTCGATGTCAGCCATTGGCAGCTCATGCGTGACACCTGCCGCTTGCTCAGGCCCTTTGAGGAGGCCACGCTATTCGTGAGTCGGCAGGACTATGGGATGAACGACGTCATTCCTCTGTTGCACGTCCTTGAACAAATGCTGTTAACAATGGCTGGTCAGGGTGCGGTAGACGTGGCGCACAGATCTCAACGCCACATGACCCCTGTGGGGGCAGGACAGGAAGAAGAGGAGGAGGTAGAGGAGGACATTTGTGCTCAGGAATTATTGAGTGAAATGGGTGGTTTTTCCACTCAGCGGACAGGAGTGGAGGAGCAGGAGCATCTGGTAGAGGAGGAGGAGGAGGAGACAGAGGACCCAGACGCACCGTGGCAGTATGCTGTGGAGATGGAGGCAGGGAGTCCCTCGCATTCCTTGGCACAAATGGCCCATAGCATGCTCGGTTGCTTGCGTAGCGACAGCCGAATAATAACCATCAGACAGAGGGATGACTTTTGGCTGTCCACCTTGTTGGACCCTCGCTACCGTTCAAAAATGGTGGCCTTTTTCACACCTGCGGAGAGGGAGGCCAAAATAACGTACTATAAAAACCACCTATGTAGTCAGTTGGTCTCTGCCTTTGTGCGCCAACGTCCATCCTCAGACACTGTGGGCCCTGTGCGCTCGCGTTCCGCTGCCATGGCAGCAGGGGAGGGGTGGGGTGGTAGGAGCAGTGGCAGCTCCACCAGCAGCGGCTGCCTCAGTCTGCAGTCGATGATGAGTAGCTTTCTTCACCAGCGCAGTGAGGAAACTACTAACCAGCCGCAGCAGCAGCAGCAGCAGCAGCAGCAGCAGCATCAGGTGGACCTGGAGCAGGACCTCAAACAACAGGCTTGGGCCTACTTGGACAGCACCCTGCCAACCGAGGTAGACAATCCCCTTGACTACTGGGCAACGAAACTTGACCTTTGGCCCCAACTAGCTGAATTTGCCCTTGAAAGGCTGTCATGCCCGGCCAGTAGCGTGGCATCGGAGCGCGTGTTTAGTGCGGCAGGAGGTATTGTAACTCCGCGGAGGACACGACTGTCCACCCAAAGTGTGGAGAGACTCATGTTTGTGAAAATGAATCAGGCGTGGATTAGTCTGGATTTCAAACCACCAGTTCCTGACACAACTGACTAAATCCGCCATGAATCATGCCTCAAACATGTGCCACTTTCAGGTCTCCTCACACACTGCTGGTGTGTTCCATTTTTTGTCATAGGGTGCTGGCAGATTACGGGCCTCCCATAGCTGCTGCCAGGCCCCTAATCTGCCATAGGCCCCTATATACCGCCTCCTCATGCTGCTGCCAAGTCCAGAGTCTCTCATGGGTCCCTATACGGCCTCCCATTGCTGCTGTCTCCATCGCCACACTCTGCCATGTGCCACATTCAGGTCTCTTCACACTGCTTGTGTTTTCAATTTTTTGACATAGGGTGCTGGCAGATTACGGGCCTCCCATAGCTGCTGCCAGGCCCCTAATCTGCCATGGGCCCCTATATACCGCCTCCTCATGCTGCTGCCAAGTCCAGAGTCTCTCATGGGTCCCTGTACGGCCTCCCATTGCTGCTGTCTCCATCGCCACACTCTGCCATGTGCCACTTTCAGGTCTCCTCACACACTGCTGGTGTGTAGAATTTTTTGACATAGGGTGCTGGCAGATTACGGGCCTCCTATAGCTGCTGCCAGGCCCCTAATCTGCCATGGGCCCCTATATACCGCCTCCTCATGCTGCTGCCAGGTCCAGAGTCTCTCATGGGTCCCTGTACGGCCTCCCATTGCTGCTGTCTCCATCGCCACACTCTGCCATGTGCCACTTTCAGGTCTCCTCACACACTGCTGGTGTGTAGAATATTTTGACATAGGGTGCTGGCAGATTACAGGCCTCCTATAGCTGCTGCCAGGCCCCTAATCTGCCA